>NC_059473.1:117006708-117378756 GCF_018139145.2 Gymnogyps californianus
AAGAAAAAGAAAAGAAGAAGAAAAGAAAAGAAAAGAAAAGAAAAGAAAAGAAAAGAAAAGAAAAGAAAAGAAAAGAAAAAGAAAAGAAAAGAAAAGAAAAGAAAAGAAAGAAAAAGAAAAGAAAAAAAGAAAAGAAAAGAAAAGAAAAGAAAAAGAAAAGAAAAGAAAAAAAGAAAAGAAAAGAAAAGAAAAGAAAAGAAAAAGAAAAGAAAGAAAAAGAAAAGAAAAGAAAAGAAAAGAAAAGAAAAGAAAAAAAAAAAAAAAAAAAAAAAAAAAAAAAAAAAAAAAAAAAAAAAAAAAAAAAAAAAAAAAAAAAAAAAAAAAAAAAAAAAAAAAAAAAAAAAGAAAAGAAAAAAAAGAAAAAAAAAAAAAAAAAAAAAAAAGAAAAGAAAAAAAAAAGAAAAGAAAAGAAAAAGAAAAGAAAAGAAAGAAAAAGAAAAGAAAAGAAAAGAAAAGAAAAGAAAAGAGAAAAGAAAAGAAAAGAAAAAGAAAAGAAAAAAAAAAAAAAAAAAAAAAAAAGAAAAGAAAAGAAAAAGAAAAGAAAAGAAAAGAAAAGAAAAGAAAAGAAAAGAAAAAAAAGAAAAGAAAAAAAAAAAAAGAAAAGAAAAGAAAAGAAAAGAAAAGAAAAGAAAAGAAAAGAAAAGAGAAAAGAAAAGAAAAGAGACAAGACAAGACCCCCTCCTGGACCTAGACTATTTTTATTATATCATGAAGACCTGGATGGTTGAGAAATCATTAGCAGCCTATTGCAAAATGAGATTCAAAAGAGAAAAAAAGCAAGCATGTTAGGGAAATAATCTGAAATTTGACTATGCAGAGGGAGAATCAGTGCTATGAATGGAGGTTCAGGATTGGACTTCCAAAGGGGATTCCTAACTGAACTCACATTCCCTCACAGATGTTTATTGTGTCTATATAATGCCAGATGAGAGTTAATCTTAAGAACTAGATTTACAAAATCAGCTCCTAAACTAGGCAGGAAGAAATATTGAGGCCTTCTGGCTTCGCCTCTTTGAGATGCAAGACATATGACTTAATTGAAGAGATTTGCCTAGGAACGTCCGGGAATTGGAAGCCTATGATCAGCGCTTTGTCACACAAAATGTCGTAAAGAAAGGGATTATGATGGAAGTGGAAAAAAGGATTTTGTGTAAATAAGTCATCAGTGAAACATCCAAAGAAATGAAGAGTGAAGTTCAAATCCTAATCAAGTGAAAATAATATAGAATACATATTAATTTGTAGGTACTATATACTTATATGTACATCCTTAAGTACCAGCTACATCTATGCTCCTGTTCTCCGCAAGAGACCAGCACTGGGAAAGAACATTTCCCTCCATCCTCTAGAGCTCTAAGGCTGGAGTATTTTTTAAGGTCCAAACTCATCTACCAGAAAGAGTGATCACACTCATGATGATACAGACTGTAATCTCACTCCCAGCACAGTCCTTGCTCTTTTTCATCTCATTCCCTTGCGCTGCTTTGCTGAAGAGTTTTCTGACACAGGTAGTGCACATCCCATATTCCCATCAAATATATTATCCTTCTCCTCTCTCAGGTGGATATGGCAATTCGTGCTCCATGGGTGTGAAAATATTGTGAAGTCCTCAGGGAAATGCCGAATGGCATTTTAATAAGAGCAATTACAAGCTTCACAACTGTAAAAGAGTCACAGGTCTCAAATTATTACTGGACACATGAAGAAATAAAGTTGCACTGTGTTTTCAGTTGTACAGAAACTCTTGGATTTTTTATCAGAAAAATAACATAAATTAACCTGATTTTTAAAAGCTACTTGCTTTTAGCTAAATACAATATTTCCTTGATCAGGTCTTACCTGAGCAAGTCTTCTTATCTGGATTCAGAGTGTATCCTTCATAGCAGTCACAGCTGTAGGATCCATCATTACTCAGACAGACTTGTGCACAATCATGCCTTCCAGGTACACACATGTCCATGGCTGTGGTGAACCATGTTTTAGAAAAGAAACCTATTAATCCTTCCCAGACACTCAAGCATTCTAAATGCTTCAACATTTATAAATACAATTTAATTAGAATTCAAATTAGGATTCAACCAATGCCCTACTACATTATTATATTATGCTGCAGATAACTGAATTCAGTTACTAATTATTTAATGGAGGAGGCAGAGAGTGGGACTGCCAGACATTACTATACCACATCTCACACAATTCTGATTTTGATCAGCAATTCTAACAGCCCTGAATATCCCCAGTAAGGACGAATCTAAAACACCATACTGAGATGAGCAATAACCTGTCACGTGTCAAGGCAGAAGAAGTTGTTTCTTGCAATATTAGCAGTAACTATGGTGAATCCAAATTTAACTTCATACTTTCATCCATGAGGTGAAGGCAGGCACAAAAAGCCAGGCATGATATATAGAAACGCTATTAAAGGGCAAAGAGATATAAAGCCTAGTGAGACACACACAAACAAACAAAAAAGCAGGAGCACTGGAAGATCATGCTCTCTCTTCAGAAACAAGAAGAGTGAAAATTTCAGTGAGAAAAATGCTTATGTGCTCTCAAAGGGAGGGATGCACTTATCAGTTATGAAATAGCTACCCTAAGGCTGGTGCTGCTCAAAACTTCTGGATTTAAAGAAACAACTCCAGAGAAGTATTGGGGGGAAAAAAGTTTTTATAATAGGCTAACTTTTCAGGGTGACAATTCAAGAGGCTGCTGCCGGTGTAAGACTGGGGTTGCTATATCGCAAGATCCCTGCACAGCTTGGAAGCAGAAGCAGCAAGCTGTAAAAAAAAATTAGTTTTGACAGGAGAAATGGAGAGGACAGGGGAAAATCATCAGGTTTTAAGTTCTCTGTGAACTAGTGGCACTCCATCTCCAATGGAGACACAGTGCTGGTGGGCATCTCTAGAATATGTTCATCCTCTCCCAGGGACTAAGTGATGTTTATGAAGTACTGTGAAGACCATAAAATGGTAGGTAAGTAAGTGCCAAATTGCATTTTTGTAATAGAATCATAGAATCATAGAATCATTTAGGTTGGAAAAGACCTTTAAGATCATTGAGTCCAACCGTTAACCTAACACTGCCAAGTCCACCACTAAACCATGTCCCTAAGTGCCACGTTTAAAGAAAACACATTTAAAGAAAAATGCAGTTTTACTGTTACTGGAACCAAGGGGAAAGTGTACAGGTGAATTCTCGTTTTAAGAGTTGATGTCTGTAAGAAATTTTTCAATTAGAAACAATGAAGGTAACTCACAGAAAACATGTCCATGTCTCCATGAGTTTCATATATTAAAGTAGCCTTTAATTCTTACCTGAGCAAGTTTTCTTATCTGGATTCAGGGTGTAGCCTTCATAGCATTCACAGACATAGGATCCATTGTTACTCACACAGATCTGATCACACTCGTGCCTGCCAGGTGCACACATGTCCACTGCTGCAAGATGCATGTTAGAGAAACAATTCATTGTTAATAAAAAGTAGTTTGGGATGGAGTGTGTATTCACATTTTCAAATATATTTCTATTTGGAATCAGCTCAGAAATGGCAGTAGTAATTGCAGGAATTAGAATAAGTGGTAGGAGAAAATATCTATACAGTGTCTACATCTGAAGACTTTGGTTTGGCATCTGGCCCTAATGAATGGATCTGCAGGCATAATAAAAAGGATGGTGATGGAATGAAACTACTTCTCACCATTACTTGCAGCAGACTTCTATTTATTATTTATTATTAGATTTATTATTATTGAAGGAGATACAGATGTTCAGTTTCAACAGAAGTACACAAGTAGCTTCTCAAATCCAATTATGGTGTTAAAAAGTGGGGTTTTTTTTCTAGTTGAACACATTTACCGAAGGAGTAATACCTGAGCAGGTTCTCTTATCTGGATTCAGAGTGTAGCCTTCATAGCAATCACAAAGGTAGGATCCGCCGTTACTCACACAGACCTGCTCGCAGTCATGGGTCCCAAGTGCACACACATTCACAGCTACAAAGGGCATTGACAGAAAAGGCATTTCAGTCATGCCGAAGGAAAGAAACAGTCATTAATAATTTATGCTTACAAAAGTACATCTTGCACTGTTTGCTGGATTAGTAGCAGTAAATATCAGTGCTGTGTCACTGTCACAAAAAGTTACAGGCATCTTTTGCATCATTCTGTAGCCAGAAGAAAGAGGTCATAAATGACACTGGAACAACTGCACTGAAATAACTCACCACCTGAGCTGACAGAAAGACAAGATGAATGGAAAAGGGTGCAACAGGGAGAGATTTCAAGCATTTAGTAGCATTACACTGGAAATGAGAACTTGGCAATGAAAAGGGCTTTTTGTATCCAGTCCCTTTCTATTACAGACAACCAGTTGAAATAATCCCAAAATGTATCACTCACTGTCTGGCAGCTTACTAACTTCTGCTCACTGGCATACAACCTGATTTATGAATTCCTGCTGCACTGTAAAAAACTCCCATGTAAACTGAAATGGAAAAGAAAGCACAATAAAATAAAAATAAAATAAAATATAAAATAAAATAAAACTGCAACAGAAAGAGCATCAAGACCAGGAGGAAAAGAAAAATGACTCAGACGCACTAGGATAACACACTGTCTTCTCAGGGATGAAAAGAGTGTCTGCGTAATGATGGTCCAGATATATCAGCCAGCAGAGAAACCCAGCAGTGCAAGGTGGGCATGTGAGGGCTGCAGCTGCCTTGATCCATCAGATTTAAAAAGTCAAGACCAAAAGAGGATATGGAGGAAAGTTTCTACAGTAAGGTAGCTTCACAGGCACGTGAACCTCCTGAACTGAAGGACAGTACAGAAATAATGTCCAAAACTCAGAGAACTGAAAAGCTGAAACTGCAAACTACAAAATGAGATTCAATTTTCGGGGACCAGCTAATTCCCCAGCAAACAGTAAGGCTATCTCATCAGACTGAGAAAACAGAAAACAGTGATACGAAAAGCAGCATGATGGACGGCAGCTGATATAACTGTGCTGTGGTGACAGGGCAGACAAAATGACTGTTGTAACGCTGGGCTGTCTCTGCAATGCACTATGTGTGCTGACAGTCTTTTCCTTCACAGATGGTCTAACTACATAACTAATGAACTTCTGACCAATTTTTCTCACGTGTATTTAGCTTTGGATCTGCTGCTTCTTTGGTCACCTCAAGATGCCCCTGTTTCTCTCCACAGACTGTAAAGGAAACCTAGATACTCACTTAAACTTAGATGATTTTTAGATGACTAAATTTAGATGAGGGGAAAAAGGGAAGGGGAGAGGGAAGGGGGAGGAAAAAAAAGGTGGAGGAAAAAAAGGGGGAAAGGAAGGAAAGACAAAAGGAGGAAATGAAAGCGAAAAGGAGAAAAATGGGAAGACAAGTCTGTTATTATCTGAGATTTTACTTAGATGAGTAGTTACAATGTGGGTATGGACTACTGGTAAAATCAAACTCCAGAGCAACAGTGGTGAGATAAGAAATGAGAAGCAAGAGTGCTTGAATCTTCTCATGTATTTCTGAATGCAAGGCAACATTTCCCATTTTCTAAAACACGGAAGATTTAGATGTCCCCTACTAAGGCTGATAGAAAGTGTGTCTTGTCTTTCCATTGGTAAAAACAAATCTCAAACCAAGACAGTGTCTTTTCATTCTGCTACACCCTTGGGAATAAGAGAATACATCTCCATGACTTATGAACAAAATCTGTGGGTGATATTTTCAAGCATAACTGAGAAGCCCAGACTCAAATGGTCAGATTTTTGTGGTAGGAAAGTCAAGCCTCCACTGACTTGGACACCAATTCAAGGCTAAGATTTTCCATCTCCAGGATGGTCTTATGTTGAATGATGCTCTCAATGCATCAAGAACGTGATCTTAGCCAACTATTTTGCCCCTGAACATTAGTCTTCCTGTTTTCAGCTCACCCTACAAACAAATTTATTTGCCTTGGCCAAAGCAAAGAAAATCCTAATTGTCACTTGTGAGTCTGTATTTCTGACCAAAAAGCAGACTGGAGCTGGAAAAGACCCAGTTTACCCACACTGTCTTACAAGACCCTCTTAGATTCATTTGGTTTGTAGGAACCTTTTTAAAAACTATTCCCTTTACCCTGTTCTTGTTCATGAATCCCACAGATTGTGGCTAATTGCGTGCAGGCAACTCAAGAGTTACACTGGAAGTGTGTATGTGTGAGCTCTCTTTGGTTTATCTTCCAGCTTAGCAGGGGCATAATTTCTATGCTTCGGCACAATAAACAGTAAGTTTACTCTTAAGAACAAGAGATTTTTCTTTGGTGCTATGAAAGGACTTGCTTTGACGAGAACATAGGTGGAAAATTAGTGCTATGTTCACAGCACACATACCTGTCCAGCTAGGTGGGCACTTGTACCCACTTCCAGCTACCAGAGAGAGGATCTGGTAGCCACATCAGCCACACAACATGATGTCAAGCCAAACCTCAAGGCATTTCCTACGATGTTAATTATTGGGCAAAGTGTCCTGTCTGCAGATGGCCCTACACGTTTATTTCATACTTAGAAAAAGAGGTCTGTTCACTCTAAAGGTATTCAAAAGGTATGGTGGTGATTTTAGTACGGCTCTGAAATGACAAAGTAACACATTGCCAACCAAGTTCCCAAAGCAATGGCTGTTATTTTAATTCTCTTACAATGTTCTTTACACTTGATTTTACCCATTACTTGCTGGAGACTTATTTTACAAGTAATTTCCTTAGAAATTTACTAGAAAAATCTACAAGCTTTTTCATTGTCAAAAAGTCGTCGTCTGATTTTTGTGAGTAGGGCTGTGTCGCAGCTATCTATAGACAGTTCTAAATACTCCAGATACATGACCTTTTTTTTCTGTAAATGACAATAACAACCCACACTGGCGTAGCATCGTTAGTGGAGTTCTAGCCCAACCCAAATATACATCCAGCATTTTTCCAAGACCAGCCCTGAAAGAGCGAAGCTAATTCAACCCCTCCCACAGTTCCCTGTCTAAATGAAGTTGCAGAGAAACAGAGGAAGGTGCGAGTCTGGCACACTGAAAAAGCCCAGCAATGCCTGCAGAGTGAAAGCCCATCCCAAGGTGACCTGCTGTTGTGTTTGGGCACTTCATCCTGCATCAAATTTCTCAAGCTAATGCGGCAGTTCACCTGCCACACTGATTTTCCTGCTACGAATCTATAAGGAGTCCTTCAGTACCACACTTCCACCCTCCCTGCTTCCCAGCAAGATGGGAAAAGAAATGAGCAGACTGCACAGCTCCGCTGTGCGCTCTTGGCAAGTCAGTAAATATACGTAGCCGAATCCCGGCCAGATTGCCGTGCTTTCTCTTGCACTAAATCGGACCAACTGCACAAGGAGGTCCACTGAAATCAGGTCTGTTGCTTGCATGGTAAGGCCACTATTTAAAATGAAAGGTCATTACTTGGCCTTCACTGAATAAAAGGGTTGGCTTGTTTGCCCAACGGATGGCAAAGGAAATATTTAAATGTGATACATAACACTTCTCAAAAAGAAAAACTTCTTTCTTAGGGAGCGGAACCACAGTAGGAGCCAAAAAGAGCCAAATTACACTACCCTCTTGGACTGACCACCTTACCACAGAAAGTCTCTCTGAATTTGGATGTCAGCTTTTCGATCACACCATAGGTCTCCACATAAAAGACGTGTTCATCCAGTGGTTCGCTGGCCATTATCCTCAGGGACTGCATGTCTGCCCGGTCTACCCCAACTGCATAGATCTCAATGCCAGCTGTCTGGGCGCTTGCTGCCACATCTTGAACCTGGTCCTGTGGTCGTCCATCTGTCACAACAATGACCACCTTGGGGATATTGAAGGTTGCTGGCCGGGTGCCCATTTCCTCAGTGAAGACTTCGTCCATGGCAGTTTGGATGGCAAGGCCAGTCATTGTGCCAGCAGACAAGGGCTCAATGTGAGATACAGCCTCCTTCATAGATGCTTTATCAAAGTAGGTCCGGAGTGGAAACTCTACCTTGACAGTGCTAGCATAATTCATGACTGCCACACGAGTTGTTCTTTCACCGATGTCCAGAGTATCAATCATTTTTGACAAAAAGATTTTCACTTTTTCAAACTCTTCAGGTCGGACGCTACGGGAACTGTCTATGATGAAGACAAGGTCTAGGGGCCGGTTCTTGCAGGCAGTGTCTGTCAAGAAGGAGGGAAAACACTTCAGTCATCTCCTACACAAGACCAGAGCTCTCACCCTAGGGCAGTGAGAGCTGTCATGGCAAACTACTCCTACCAGATAAATGTTGGCACTCCTGATTCTTTAGGAAGAGGCTTAAAATTATAGTGAGCAACACATTAGAAATGCTTAAATATTAATTTTGACAGGTAATAAATAATTGAACACTTCTAAGCATTAAAAGATAGGTCCACATTTGAGCCCACAAAATGTCTAACTATCCTTGAAACAAAGGGTTGTAGTTCACATGTAACAGCCAACACAGAAGTGTAGCAATGATATATAAATGTATTTACTTTTTATTTTTATAAAGATAAAGCCTGAATTCCATTTTTGTAAGCTACAGAAATAAAATGGTAAAACAACTGGCTAGATTACATAATGAACAGATCCTAACAATATTTTTAGGATAGTAACAATATAGATTGCTGATTAGGAATTATTTCTTGTTTGTAATTCACAATCCAAAGTATACAACAAGAAGAAATAAAGGCCAACAGGAAAAAGATGCAAATGATGCTGTAATAAAGGCTTCTTTAGAACTTGTTACTGTTTAAAGGCTTCTAGAGCAGAGAAATAAATGAACTCTTTATTTATGAAGTAATTTCACATGTAAAAATGAACATTTACACAAATTTTTCTAGCTTCTAAAATTCCTCACTGACATATAAATCTACACTGAAACAGAAAAGCCATAGCTCAGATGAGAGAGAAGAGTCACTTCAGGAAGAAAAAAAATAATCAAGACAGCGACAGCAGGCAACCTAAGCTTACACTCTCTGTCCTGATATCCTGACCTGACATTGACAATACCATGCACTAAGTTTATACCATCAAGGTATGGATTTGTGCAGCTGGTTTATCAAAAACAGACAACCCAAACCAGAGTATTTCTATAAAAGAGACATTCCGGCTCAACAGCGCATTAAATAGCAAAATATGAGGTGTTCAGTTTGAATATGCTCCCTGAGAGCTGTTTTGGGAACCTGACACACCTCTCTCAGCTACTATCAAGTTCACTTTTATTATTCCATTCCAGTTGAAATAAAAAATAAAAAAATCTTCACAAGTCTCTTAAAAGTAGAGGTGAAAACAGTCTTTTTCAATGCATTAAAAAACTTTTTTCTCTTGTGCAAGTGAAAATGGAGGGGAAAAATCAAATTCCACAGATAGATCTTACTTCCATCAGGGAACGCAGTAGTAGAGTTGATTTTGCCTTTGGACAGAGTAATGCACTGGATGAATCTATGATCCCATCCAGTTATATTATATATAATTCTACATGCATCCCATAACTCAGTTTTTGCATAAGGATTTAGAAGAATGGCCTTGTGCCCTTTGGGAAGCTGAGAAAACATGAAGAAATGTTTGTGCATGCATGCGTAGCTTAAGACATGAAAGAAAGAGAGACACAATGTTTGTCCTACTAAAAAAAAAAAAAAAAAACCAAACCAAATCCAAGATTTGTAGGCAGAATTCTCTTTTTTAGATTAAGGAAAAAAAAAACCTTTTCAGCAGCCTGATACTTCTGTGAGTCTGAAATAGAGGTGTTTCGAGAAATGAACACAGGTAGGGAAGAGTTATGTAGGTTTTAGAGATTAGCAAGGCCAGCTTTGCATAAAAAAAGAGTAGTTGGTACTTCTGCCTACAAGCGACCGCCACGGACCACTGCAGCTACAGCAAGATGTCCCCGGGGCATAACTTCCCTGCAATCCTTCGTGAAACTAAGCATGTAAGGAAACATCCTGAGAGAAGCGATGGCAGGCGGTGCCGGGAGCGGCTGGGTAGCAGCGAGCAAAGCGTGTAGCGAGCGAGGCGGAGGGCACGGCCTCTGGGAAGGGCTGGCCGGCGGCCGCGCAGCCCCTCGCAGGAGGCAGCCGGCTGCGGGGAGTACGGTACCTGCCGCGGCGTGGCTCCCGGAGAGGCCGCCGCCCGGCCGCGGCTGCCGGCGCAGGCGGTGCGGGGAGCCCCGCGCCGCGGGCGGCAGCAGCAGCAGGAGGAGCGGCAGCAGCAGGAGCAGGCCCAGGCAGCAGCCGAGGGTGCCGAGCGCCCGCCGCATGGTGCCGCCGCCTGCCCCGCGGCCCGCGGCCCCGCATTTAAAGCTGCCGGGCGCTGGAGAGGAGGGGGGGGAACCGAGGTGGCATCGGCTCCCCTCGCCGCCTCCTCCCCGGGGGGGCCGGCGGCCAGGAAGGCGCGGCCTGCCAGCCTTCGACTCCCCCGCCCCGACGGGGCGTTCAGGCTGGGAGAGAGCGAAGGGCTGTAAGGATTAGAGCTAAATTTTGGGAACTTGCGGCACGGTAAAGGCAGGGAGTTGAAACACAAACTCACCCTTTCTCCCTCCACTGGAATTATTTGATCCAGGTCTGCTAACTTTGCACTCCCAGTCTCAAGGCTTTATCTCCAGGGCAGTATTTGCAAAGGACGGGAGAAGCAGCTCACAGCATCATCACCAAGGCACAAGAAACTGCCTTCCCTGTTGTCAAGCCTAACTGAGGGCATTTTGCCTGGTCCCTAGCACTGCAAATCCTGCCAGTTCCTGTGGGAAGCTGCAGCAAGCTTTAAGGGAAAGCATGGTTTAGGGCACAAATCCACTACAATCTCCACTACAGTCTTAGAAGACACCTTTGCCAAACCTGCAGTCAACATGCTGGACTTCAGGACCATCTTTTCTCCCTTCACCTCCGTAAGGGGAACAGGAAGCCCAGACTTAGAACAGGAGCCACCACACCCTCACAACCCACCAGCAGTATGGTCTCAGGCAGGTATTGACTCACTTCAGCAAGTACTGTCTTGACTGCACAGCAGAAGAGGCCACCATCGCATTCACGAAGCGTGCAAACGAAATCAGGGAAGAGGGAACACCACCTTTCATGCAGAGGAAAGCCACAGGACAGGGGTCCAGTGGAGTACAATGGCTTTCATCTCCCAGAGGGGGCTGCAGCTCTGAGCAACAGCGCGTGCACACACACCACACAAATTTCAAGCAGTGCCTGCTGCTGCCTAATACTGCTCACCCATATGACCACCCACCCATGTTTTGGGAAGTCTCAACACCCACCCCTTGGCCGGAGCACTCTCTGCCCATATCCAACACTTTCAAGTTCCTTTGGTGCCTGCTCATGGTCAGGCAGCTAATGAAGAAGCAGGTTTTTGGCTTCATTCTGTAACACACACACTGAATCTCCCTCGCTGCAGATGGATCCAGGCCAGAGAACAGGCTCTGGGAATCAGTATTTGAGTATGACACAACTCCCCGGTAGTTCCAGCTGCATGTTTCTTAGACCACTCGAGTTTCACACAGCCTTTCAGCTCCCCCCCAGAAGTCACATTTAAGCAGTCTTTGCTAGCATCTAAAGATGCCCTGGTTTTGGAGTCTCTTTGAGTCCAGATCCAACGCAGTTCCTCGGAACTTGGAAACTGAGCGCAGTTGCCGACACACCTGGGTGCACAGGGTAACTGGAAGGGCACGGCAGTGCCAGAACAGTGGTGCAAGATGTTCTTACACTACTGCAGTTTCAGGTGCTCTCACAGATGGCACCTTAGGTGAAGGGAAGACTAAGGAAGCTATTACTGATAGCATGGTAATGACAGAGGGCATTTTTAAATGTGTCAGGGGGACAGGAAGGAGGTACGTACTTGAACAGAGTGGAAGAATCAACAACCTGTATGGTGTAGCAATTGGAATCCTTTTCCCCAGAGTTTAATCCCAGATCCCTTTTATCTTCCAAAGTAGAAAAGCATTTTTTCCTTCAGATGTATTAGCATACCATTAAATTATCTTTTACCTCTTACTACAGAGGAGGAACAGTAGAAAGTTGTTGTTTGTAGTTGTTTTTCTTGTTTTGGTTTTTTTTTTTTTAGAAGAACATTTCTGAAGTTTTGGTGTATGTCCAACAACTTTGGACATTTTCCAATGTAAATAGTGTTGCAGTCCTCCTGGATGTCTGTCCTGCTCTTAACACCTGAGCTCATCAGACATCAAATTTGCCCCGAGGGCTAGAAGCCTCCAGCACAATTCCCTTTTCCCAGCTTATGTATAAGTAGCAATCAGACAAGTAGCAGACAGAGCGCTTGAACTGCAAAGGCTGCAATACAAGCTTATACATTAAAGGGAATCCATGTTCTCCACTCACAGGAGGAGTTTTGCTGAAGAACACAGATCAACCACTAAACCTATACGAAGCCAGCGTTCACTAAGCTGCATGTACGCGGGACTATCTGCGGCACACTGAAGGACTTAAACAACAAACAGATCAAACAAGGCTACTGGTAAACATTTTGTAAAAGATTTATTTAAGTATCCTTTATCACAAAGAGGAAAATACATATAAGATTAGAAGCATGCAACCATCTTCCACATTTCCATTTATTTTTCTTGCATTCGCAGCACATTGTAATAGAACTCCTGTGCCACCCTCACTTCTTCCTGAAAAATACTATGTTTCAAGACATAGGATAACCAAAAAAACACAATAAAGGTAAGATAACATATGAGAAAAGTGCAAAGTAAAAAAAGTCACGTATATACCACATTCAAACCCCCTCCCCCTCCAAAAAATGGATAAAGGCAAACTGTCATTTTGCTGCACAATCAGATTGTCTTTATGAACTACTTCACAAAAAAATTAATATAAATTAAGGGCACAATCCTGCTGACACTTACAATTGTAGCTAACTTCAATCATAGATTGGCTCAGTTGGTATTATTAAAAGCCACAAGTTAGTCACGTGCATAAGTTCTTGCAGTATAAGGCCCTAAGGCAATAAAATGTTTAAGAGCATTAAGAACAAAAATTAAAGCAAACAAAATCACTCCCAGATGTGTTTTGCTTAGTAAGTTTATATCAAACATATTTTAAACAGAACAGTTTGCTCCTAAAGCCCTGAATATTTCTATTACTTAAGCAGTTTTGCAAGATTAAAAGACAAAACCCCCAGGAAGCTGGTACAGATGTTAATTAACATAAAAATTGCTTCAGGCAGGTATGTAGGGAGGTGGAGGTTCCTTCTCAGGCATCTTCACTGCCATTTCATAGGTTGGCAGAACATACTAAAGAGAAGACATTTTGAAGAGATTAATGCAGAAGGCTTAGAAAAAAAACAGAACAAAAACATACATGCCCCAGCAGCAACTTAATCCTCTGTTGCACGCAAATGCTTTTAAGAAGAACTTACTGCTGTGTCTAGTAAGCTAGTGAGGAAGTGAAAGAAGGTGCAACAGTAGTTTACTGCTCTGCTGAACCTAACCCTAGGTCATTCATTCCACCCCACTGTCTCTTGGTTTTGCAAAGCAGCAAGGAAGGTTTTGACTGGTGCAATCAAAAAGCTTCCCTCTGCTACAAGGAAAACATTCAACAACTTTTCTCCATAAAACCTCCTATTTTATGCACTATTAGAATGTAACTAAGAAATAACCCACCATAACATTAGCTGCTTTAACTTTTTTCATCTTTCCAGTCTGTTTAGAAAGCTGGACAAGGCTTGTAAACATACGGATATGGTGGTTTTCTACTTCAAAATTAAACAGTGCTGGTTCCTTTTATCTCAAAAAGAGGTTTTACCTGTGGAGGAGCTTCAAAAGCAGGGTACACGGCTATCTCTGGCAAATTTCTGTTGCTGATATATTTATAGCAGTTCCATACACAGTTAATTAGATATGCCTGAAAGAAGAGAGATTTCTCTTTTTAGAGACCTCATATGCATTAGCTGATTCAGAAATTAGATGCTGGATTACATTCATATGACAAAAAGGAGCATAAATCAACTTAGTCGATACATATCTGAGGAATCGTTGCTATATCACAGATTTAGCCACATACCTATGTTGCTCCCCATTTAGCTTTGCTATCATAGTGACTCAAGAGAGGATGAACCACACAGGTTTTAGCAAAAGAATTCACAGATCCATTCCACTAATCTATCTGCCTCAGCAGTGCTAATCAAATTGATCCCCAACTGGCTTATGCTTCGGTGGATCTCAAACTTGCCAGGAGGAAGAGGACAGGCCAACAGCACAATCCCACTCATCCCTGAGTTAGCATTACTACTTGTCCAACTATCAGTGCAAAGGAGAGGGCACAGGCACACAACTGGGGTGGCAAGGAGAAGACGGTAGAGCAAAGTAGCCTGGACTTCAAGTCAACATTAACGGCTGTAGAAAGACATACTATCATGCTCTGATGAGGATTAGATTTCTTTATTATTAATCTGTATAACATTAATCTCTCTGAATTTTTCATTGGCAAGTTAGCACGTGGTTATACACAAGGTACCGAATTTCCCAATCAATACAAAAATATAATCTACTGTATTAGGCTTCCGCTCCCCCCAGTCAGACATTCCTCTTGGAGAAAGTATATAAAATGAGTAAAATTCTTTTTCATTACTTCATTTTTTTTTTTCTTAAATTTAATCTGAATGCAATAAAGGAATATTGTCATGGCCAATGTATATTATCAACTCATTTCTCTAATATGCTTTGTCTGCACAACAGTTTTTGTAGTTCAAATGAATGCCTCTATTTAGATCTTCAAAAAGAAAATAACTGGTAATATCACACTTCAGTAGGAATAAAGATGCAGCTCTGAATTAACCTATGCATTTCCTCCTTCCATCATCTCCTTCCAAAACATGCATCCTGGTTTGTTAGGCAGTGAGATATTTTGAAAGTTTTGTTTAGAAAACTTGTATGCAGTAACTCAATATCGTTTCGCTACAATCTTAATTACAAATATTAAGTTTATCTCCAAATACTATCTTTTTGCATATGTGAAGTCTTTATGCATTCCTACTTCCTACTCAGGAAGGGCAGAGCTGCCTAAACATGCCTCACTGCATGCAAACAAGTTAGTTGAAGACACCAGTACACAAAATATAAGACTAAGTCATACCGTAATTGAACATCCTAACAATTCTGCTCAAAGAAGTTCTAACTCAGCATTAAGAAGTCAGCTGAGCTCTTAATTCAGCACTGAGAATTAACTCAGACTGATAGCATCTTAATATAATAACTCATGAAACAGACACATACCTAAGTTTTAGCTTACCTTTAAAATTATAAATAAAGCAAAGAACACCAGAACAATAAACAAGAGACAGCTGGAGTCCAAGGCAAGGAGATCATCTTTGTAAGGGAAATCCGGCTAGTTAAAAAAAAATAGGGAAGGGAAAGAAAGGGAGGAGGTAAGCATGAACACTGCACGGTCACAAATATGATAGAAGGACATCGAAACTTCACACCAAATGAAACAAACTCTTGTGTAAACTACTCCCCCAGAAACAACAAAAAGTTCTGTTTCTCACTAGTTTCTTCTTTATCCTCCCACAAAGCACAGTATTTATCCCACCTCTGTCCTGCAAGAACAGGTCACCACAGAAAAGGGCTACCTATACACAAGCCTTGTACTGTCTATGTCCCTAGTCACTTCCTCAATATCACGCTAATACAAATATCCATGAAATCTCCTTTTTAACAGCTGCAGCACAGCATTTGTACTTATGCTCCTCTACTTGATAAATCTTTAATGACTTAGTATTAATTACCTCCTGTCAGTCCAACCAGTAACATACATGTGTGCAGAGTAGAAAGGAAAAAAGTTGCCCCTAAACTTCAGAAGAGTCAAAACAAAGCTTCTGCAAATTTCAGACTCTTCTCTTTCCCTGGCCACAATAACAAAGCCTCCCTCCAACACCAATCCAATTTTTTTTTGTTTATGTCTGTTTTAAAAAGGATTTTTTTTTAAACATCTACGTGAACAGGTCTAAACACCAGCCAGAAAGAGCCTGTGATCCCCATTAACTGGCAGTGTATTCTATCCATTTAGTCTTCTTGCAGTTAAAACACAGGCAGTGTTAATGAAAACTCCATTACAGTGTCCTTCGAAGGTACTGTTGCAAAATGAGAAAAGCCATATAGAATGTAAAAAGGAATTACAAAAATCAGATTCCATCCCATAATGCTGTAGAACCCTACATCATATCAATCCTTACCTATACTCTTCTTCCCCTTCCCCACCAAATAAGGGTCAACACATCTTTAATCTGCAGTAGCAAACCTGCCACAGAACCACATTGCTTAAAGGGTTACGAACATCTTTGTTTTGAGTGCAAATGTAGCAAAGACAGTTTAAATCAACAATTCCCATCACAATTCTTTCTTTACTCTCCCTGGCTTTTGTTTTAGGGAGCAATGACACCTTTGGCCCTTCCACCTCTGATAAGTTCTCATTCTCATAACCACCCTGGCAGCCACCCCCTACAGCTGCTGCAGTCTGAATTCCTCTTTCTTATGCACAGGAAGGTAACTATAGCTCAGTCACTTATCCAATTAAATCAAAGTTTAATTTCAAATGTAAAATATCAACTTGAGCTGAACAAACACTTACCAACTGATCCAGGTAATCCTTGATTCTGGGCAAGTAGGTTAGAGAACTGATGGCAACCAGACAACTGAGCACAAAGTCAAAGAGTTGGTAACAGAAAAATGGGATCAGCCAGCCTACACGATGCTAGGAAGAAAAAGAAAAAAGCAGCAGCCTGTAAGGTGTTTAGTTAAAAATTCAAGTAGCAAATTTAAAACCATGGACTACAAAGATACTTACAGCGATTGCACCATACACCATCATTGCACTGATTGTGAACATGAGGAGGGAGATAGCAAACAGAACGCAGGCATTTTCTGCATTAAAAGAAAAACAATAAGCATCAGTCATTTCCTGAAGTTGTCACACCGCAGCTGACAGGTACCCAAGCTCTATCCATTACTATGATCTGTTCTTAATTGTTTCATCTGTGCAAACTAGCAGCAGCAGAATTGAGTAACTCAGATGTTTCCTAATGGAAAAAGATCTGGTTCAAGAAAACCAGCAGGCATTTGGAAAAATCCCTCTGCCTTAATCAAAAGCCTGAATAAAGCTCTAACACACCAATTAGAAGCCTGACATAGTTTGATAGTAATGCAACATAATGATGCCGATTTGCAATATATGTCAGTGCTAAAAGTATGCAGGTGATTAACTTTACAACGGGAAAGAATTTTAAGTGAAGCTAGTACAGTATCAACCTTTACACTTTAAAATGGTTTGATTATGTAATTTGGTCATTGGCAGCGGCAGCAGCACTGCTCCTTCAGTAGCACTAAGGAAAACAGGAAATCACTGTGTGGAAGGTATCCCGTTATTTACAAGAAAAGGCAGTTGAACAGAAGCCAAATGGTAGCAGAATCCAGGACACTGATGGAAACTGAATGATAAAGATCTCCTTGTGCATCACAGTTACTGATGACAGAAGCGCAGCTGCTTTCCACGAGTTAGATTATGCTCATTCTCCTACAGCAAGCAGAGTTTACATTTTTAAACACAGAGAAAGAAACCAGCTTGAGAGTCTATAGATGTGGTAAGTTAACGTTTTTAGCAATACTGAAGCCAAACTTTTGTGGTTCCCATGCTTGAAAGAGATGATCTGAGAATCCTAACTTTCTAGTCTGCACTGGATTTGTAAAGATACACTGTAGAAGCACTTACATACCCAATTCAGTACAAGATAATAAGATCTACATACACAGATTGCATCAAGAAGGCGGCCCTTCCATGTCTGAAATGCACTGCATTGATCAGAGCACCCTAAGTACTCAGCAATAACCAACAAGTGTGGCTTTCTTCTGAAGATTTGTTACTCACAATAACCACATGCACAATCAAAACTGTAATATCCCTTCATGCACACAAAATCCTCTAGCCCATATCCCAACATGGGAAACAAGAATCTTTAAGTCAAAAGCATGTGATAGCCATTTTACACTAAAGAGTGGAGAAAGCACCTGCAGAAGCATCTCTTGGTCATATAAGCTTAAGGCTACCAAGTACACCATTTGTTACAGAACATATGACATTTTACAGATATCTGCTGTAATTTTACTTAATATCTTGTCTTTATGAAGTATTTGGTCCTTGTTCCCACTCTCATTTCATTACTAACAAATGTGAGTTACAGTCAGAGGTCAGAACTGACAGATCCTCAAGTCATGAACAATTAACGTGAAGACTGTAAACCAGATCTCTCAAAACCCAGATTTGTGCTACACTATTTATCTTCGCTCCAGACTGGATCTGACCCTCCCTAAATTTTAGTGTAATACAACAGGCTGAGACAAGATACATTAGAAGTGCCACACTAAACACATTTCTGCACATTTAAAAACAAGAAAAACAAAGCATGCGCACAAGTTTACATGTCATACTACAGTTAAAAAGCTTGGTCATTACAGACAAAAGTTTGACACCATTTACACTTGTACACATCATACACTTAATCTAACACAGAGTGGAAAGTAGGTTTAATTCTGCTCATGATGCTTTCTCTTCTGTTTCTTCTGCATGTCAAACTTTTTAGATAAATACTTCGGTTTCACTCAAGTACTTGGCATCCCAATTCCTCCACTTTTCTTAGAAAGATGGCATGGTTTTCCTCTTGGTAAACTCATACACAATAGCTGTAAGCTCTTTCCTTTAATCAATGAGGATCACCAAAAATTCCAAAAGTCTTTAAAAGTAGTTTTTTGCTTTTTTTTTTACTGACACAGCAAGGATAGTAAATGTTTATGCAGAAAGTGAATTAGAGATGTTCCACACATACTTCAACACTCAAAGCATTAGAGGCCAAGAAATCTTTAGAAATCTTATTGTTTAAGATGCTTAGGAGTAATATGAAGTAAAAATAATATTCCATAAAAGTCTTTTTTAGTTCTTGTAGAACAACTCAATCCCAGAATAATTAAAGAGAAATTCAGAAAACAACCATATTTAAAAGCTGTATGCATATATTACATAGTAGTGTAAGGCACATACACTATGATACTGCATGCTTTATCTTCTAATCAGACAGCAGTTATACACCTACCAGCCATTCTCTCAGAAGCGTAGTAATTTCCGATGACTTCATACTGGATATCAACAGTTGGCACTATATTTGGATGAGTCACTTCTACTGTCAACAAGATGCCCATCAGCAAGTTCACCACCTGAAAAAGATCAGTTACCTAAAGGTTATTTACACTGCAACAGCTATGATCTTTTTAAGGACACACTAATAAATTTTTTATTTCAGTTAGGCAAAGCAATTTATTTCTATATGCAGAAGGGAAAAAAAAAAAGTACCCAACTTACAATTAAATTTCAAGCTGATTTAGTTAAACCACTACCAAAACAACCAGAAGAGCACTGGACACTTGCTGGTTTTAATGAATCACAACTAAATAACTTTGCACATTAAGAGGATGGATAGGGTTTGTAGGGATTCAAATGACATAATTAAACTGATGCTGCGTGATGAATGCACAGATTTATGAACCAGAAAACTGGAAACAGTTAAAAGAGGCCAGGAAGGAACAGGTACAACAACGGACACAATGAGGAACACTTGAAAAGAGTTTATGCTTTCTACAACAAACTGAAAGGCAGAGTTAGTTTAATGCACAAATAAGGTACTGCACCCTACTCTCAAACAGTACAAGGGAATGTGTAAGCATCACACAGTAAATACTGAGCATATGAGGGAAAACTTCCGCTACAGCTCTAATCCTCAAACGTAGCTTGCTTCTTGGTTTCTCCCATGTTACAGTTTTAATATAAGCAGGGCAGAACTGTCGCCCTCTCCTTCCTAGGTCACTTATTAAAACCTCATCAGTCCTTATCAGAAAGGCTACACAAACACAGGTGAAGTTAAAAAAAAAATCTCATACAAAGACTGAACCCCAAAATTTGTAAGCATTCAGCATTGGCTATGTGCTTACCAGTCCTTCTCCTCACTTACTCTGGAAGACTACTTCTGTTTCCCCATTTTGGTACATACCAGAAATGCTTTCAGTAACAGCAAGAGCTCAGAGTCAAAAGTAGCTTAAGCCTCTGCAAAATTGCCTTCACAGCATTTATAACCTATTCAAGATTTACAGGGGCATAGTTTCTGTTACTAGTATCTGGACATGCCAAAGAAAAACGTTGCATAACAAAAAAAAAGTCATGACGGTATTTTCAAGCTGCAGTCATTTTCCAATCAGTATTCAGTACGGTTACCACCACTGGCAGGATCTTTTACAATTAGCCTCAAAAGAAAAAACCAAACTGGTTTGCAGTTTCTCACAACTTAAGAATATTTGCCAGATATTTCTTCTTTCACTGGCCTGGTTCCAAGAATCAATGATAGTAATAGTGGCAAGCCTACACACAATTACTGAAGTTTTCAGTAAGGAAAAAAAGCTTTTCAACATTTAAAAGGAGATTTAGCTTTTAAGACTCACAGTTCCTACAAGCTTTTTTTTTTTTTGAAAGGGTTTTGGTGGAATTTTTTTCTTTTTTTTCCTAGGGTTTAGAGGCATCATGGCAATAAGTTTGCTTACAATTTCTGCTAGAAAGAACCCTTTAGTGAAATCAAAGCTGATCGTTTTGTAGAAATGCGATCATGTCATCATTTATTATACAAACTTATCAGAAATTCTAGCTACTTTCAGCCACTTGTATCCTCCATTTTAGGCCTTGGAATGTAAAATATAAAAACTAATACAGCTGGCAGTAAAGAACTAAGTTTAGCCACCAATATCTTTAGCCTTGAAATGAGCATATTTTCCCCCTTGCAAGATACTTCCTACAGGGCAAACTGTCAAGTTGCTCATCTGCCACTTGTCTAAGTCTTTTCTTTTGCTTCACCATTGTTCAAATGTACGGAATACTATATTCTCTCACCACTCCTGTTTCTCTCTCTACTCTGGCTTTCTGCTCTCAATGTATTTTCAAGCCTTCTATTTCCTCCTCTCTGTGAGTGAGCCAGGGGTATCAACCTGCACTTTGGAAAGTAACTTCCCGCTCTATACTTGTTTTAAAAAGCCTGTGTCAAGGTTCAGATGTCTGGCAGTTGAAACATTGACTTCTACTTCATAAAACACAGAGGCATGTTCAATTATAGCTAAATAATTTATTGTTTATACACAGTCATCATTTTAACTTAAATAGTGATAAAGTTCAGGACGAAAGACAATATTACTTCAATACTCAGTTTAACTGCCATGATAGGCTATCTGCCTCAAGATAAGGAGCAAGCAGCACTCGAATCCATATAGAAGTACTGAAGAACTTGAATGCCTTGGAATTGTGAGACTGTGATCCTACATCTGTCACTTTTTTTATTGTCATCCTATCCATGGTCCTAATTTAGCATACAAAAGTCCTTAGTAATTTCACTAGTTACAGAGCGTAGTTCAAAGTATTAAAGCTTTATTTTCTCAACCTGAAATGGCATGCAAGGAAAACAGGAAATTAAAGAGTCATTCAAAATCCAATCTATTAGGATCAGTGAGACAGAATAAAAATACTAACTTAAAAAAAAAGACCCAAACCTCTGCCAATTAACACCCCAGGGTTTCCAGTACTCCATTACTGCTATTTGTGAATCGTATCACAGCACTGAGCAATTCATCATATTCAACATACAGATTTCAAGAGTTACCAACAACTCCAAACTAGGAGTCCTTCTAAGCACAAAGCCAGAGCCTGCATTTTAACTGCTACCATTCTTCTTTCACAGAAGCTTGATAACAGCAAGACCACAAAGCTTGTTTCAACTTGATGGTCAACGTGACTGGCAGCAAGAGTATGGTTTGGATTGCAAGGCAGAGCTTAAAAGAACATACTCACTGCGAATAAAATACATATGTTCATAAATGGTCTACATGGAGAAGTCACAAAAAACATAGCACAGGTAAGCCTCAGTGTAATCTGGAAATTAAAACCGCCACGTGCCAAAAAACCCCACCAACCCTGACAAGCCAGCACTCAGTGGCTAGTGCACTGTTCTGAGGTAACACCTCAGAAATCCCAGCAGTCCCCATCCTAGTCTTTTTTGTTAGGAAGTCAAAAGTGATAATTAAAAAAAAATTTAAAACTGCATGTTCAAATTCTTATTCAAAAGATGGTTCCATTAAGATAAAAAAACCTTAATTTAGTTTTGTAACAGTTTAAGTAGTGTATTTTAGTCTTATAATTGGGATAACTGAGCTTAACAGAAGTTTGGTGTAGCTTACGTCAAAACTAAAAAATCCAATAGCTGGTATTAAAGTAGAAGGTCAGCATTTATTATAAACTGGGAACAGAAATATTAGTTCCCCATATGATCACAACTCAAAAGACTGTGGGACTATAACAAGCATTAGCTTTTTAATTAGTGAGTTTTATCTCCATGGTATATGTTTAATGCCTAATCATGTAAGTGCTTCATCTCTCTGGAGGCCTGAACACAAAGTCTAGGTTTCCCCAAGCACTGTGAGTGACAGTCTTGGACATAAACAAGAATTCCTACTTATCATTTGCTTATTTCCTTTTGTGAGTGGGAAAGAAGAAGGAAATTACCTTGCACTACTACACTTTCTCATCTTCCTTTCACTTTTCTAGTATTTTTCCTTAAACGTGTTCCTGAAGAAACAAACCAAGGTGGGGTTCTTGTTTGTTTTTTGTTATACTGAAATAATAAAAACTGAAAAAGAATAAGTTTTAAATAGGGTACTTCAGAGCTTCTAGCACTGTCAAGATTAGATTGAGACCAGTTACATTCCTTCATTTCTGGAAATCTTCTTCAGTGAACAAACAACTCCAGAGATCACCCTCACCATCCTGCTAACCAGTGGCAATTGCATCATTTTCACTCCATCGCTGAAGTTTGCTGCCAGAATGAAACAGCCACTCCCTCCAAAACAATGGTATTACTTTTAGACTGTTTATTGAACTCTGATCTGATTTTTGCCAGTGCAGTGTTCATGTTTCCGGTTTCTGGAAAGCACTGTGCCTAATAAGAAAGTTTACAGGAAGAAACAAACTTCAAAGCCACATGTTTGCAATTATGGAGCTAGGAATAGGAGGTTTCCTTTTCCTTCCTACACAGAACAGTAGTGGGTGTTGCAGAGTAAACCAAACTATATTAGTCCTGGAACTCAAGTACGAGTCCACTAGAAATGTTCTTAACTCATCTTTTTGCAAATACAGTTTTAGCTATTTATCAGAAACAGTAGCAGCATACGGACTGAAGCATGCTTAAAAGATGCAGTTTGATCACATAGCATCAACAGCAGACATTTTAGAAGATAATGTCCTTGTTCTCTCTAGACGCACAGAAGTACACAACAAGGACAGTGATATAACTGTTTTACTGAGGAGATAAGTTAATTAGATGCAAGATTCAAAAGTATACAAATAAGCAAGGAATAGGAAAATGCCTAAAGAAATTGTTATATAAGAATAACGCACATGTATTAAATAGCCAAAACTCTTATCTTACTAAAACATCTGGAGTAGATTGCTATGAGACTCCATTTTGTGTTTGGTATCAAATTCCTTCAGGACTGCACAGCATGAGAACACAGCCTATCCAGTAAATACAGGCTGACCAAGATTTTCAGTAACACAAAGCTATTATTGAACTACGCATTCTCCACCACCAAAAAGCTACCTCCCTCGCAAAAAAAAACCCACCCCAAACAAAAAAACCCACCCCACACAGAAAGTTATTACTATTTGTCCCACTCTAACTTACAAGCACAGATTATTAAATTGATTTAGAAATACTTCTCACAAGGTAGTGTCTGAAAGACTGAAGTTAGTGATATACTTAAATGTTGCATTAATTGACATGTCTAAACAGCCTGACATACCCTAGGCCATTTAAATTTTTTTTAAGTTTGTCAGCAGAAAGATAAGTTTAATTTTCATTGTCCAAATTGTACTTTACCTTCAAAAGGTATGAATTATAGTTGAATTCTGATTTAAAGCATCAGGCAAGACCACCTGAGACTTCATGGTAAGACCTTATTTCAGCTCAAACAGCTAACAGTTGTCAGACTTAAAAGTTACCACCTTTTCCCAGCTGACAGCTGGGAAGAACTGGATAAAAATTTTCAATGCATAGTTTAACAAAGCATTTGATACAGTTTATAGAAAAATGCAGATATGAAGTACTTTGCATGCACCCTGCTACCCTGAACTCAACTGTATTTTTCTCTCTAGCAGCCTGAATCTGTTGCAGTTACACGAGATCAAAGGAACACTTTGCCTCAGACACCACTCCACCTCTGAAGCCATCAGCCTCATCAATGACCGGCATACTTTTCACTGTCCACAAGCACTACAGGTATTTGCACAGATTCAGAACGGAGTTAGAGGTGTTGCATCCAGGCAACAAGATGAAACAGAAGCACAGCAAGAGAGGTAGAAGCTGGAAGTACTACCGGGTCTGTGGCCAGGGAAAGCACATCCCTGCCCACCGTCCCCACCAAGTTCCTGGGTTTCTAGACTCCTGTGAACAGGAAACAAAAGTGAGGAAGGCAGTAAGGTGCATTTGTTTCATAACAAGGATGAGCGTCTCCTTACTGTTAACAATTTATGCTTTTACTTGAGGTACCAGAAGCATATTCTTGATCTCCTTCCATCAGCATAGAGTAAAACTTTCTGGAAGTTTTGCAGGTTTCCAGAACAAGTCCGATGTTCAATACTGCAATGGACCTTACTTTTCTATTTTACATGAACTAACAGTAGAACTTAATCAACACCAAGACATTTTTTCCAGTTTCTTTTTGAAAAAGAAAAAAATCCCTTTCCTAGAGTTTTGTTACACTTCCCATCCCCCACCGTACTTTTTTCTTCGATTCTTCTCTCCTGCCATTTTATTGTTTGCCTGTACATTTTTTTTGTCAATGGAAGGACCGAGATGAAAAAAAATAAAGGATCTCCCCGTACTTGCTGAAGATAAACCATAAACTCTCCAAACTTAAATCCCCATGCCTGTAAAAGTAGTTTCTGTGCATGCTCCTTCACATCACGCATAAAATTCAGCATTTCTATTTTTACAATCCAAGGAAGGTAAAGGCGAATACAGCTTGTTAGCTTCAGAGAACAGAAAAGCTATGATGCAATGTTTTTAAAGCTGTTCTCACATTTTTACTGCCCATGAGGGTAAGAGGAAGGAAAGATGAGGAAATGACTTCAATAAAGGGGAACTCAGTTCGCCTTTAAGGAAACTAAGCGAAGTTAAGGCTCCAGGCCTTAACTTGCTAGTACTGTTTTCACATTTCTATTTCACTCTAGTTCAAAAGTATCTCTAATACTTCAGCTTCACCGCCACAGCTCTCTCTCAGAGAAAAAGCACCCACCAGTCAGAAAACAAGAGGTGTTTTTGAAACCAAATCTGTTTGTATCACTCCTCAACCACTGTGTTGAGAACAGACAATACCGAATAACCAGGAACTTCCCTTACCACAAAGCTCTTCCAACAAGCAGAAGCCATGCTCATTTTGAAGACCCTCACCTTCCTCTCAGAGGTTACACACTAATCAGGGGAACCACATCTTATCATCCTATTCTAAACATACCCCAAATTCCAGTCTCCCCAAACGTTAGCATCTCCTCTCTCACCAAGAACACATTCAGTACTGTTTGAAACATATAAAAGTCCCTATTCCTCCAGCCCAAGAAGGGGAATAGTAACAGAACCTCTCAGACACCCAGATTAAAATGCCCTGAACTTTCGCTTCATTTTCTTTTTCTAAACACAACACGGGAGGCCACCAAGGGACAACTGGGTTTGGCAAGCCCGAAACAGACCCCGGGAAGAAAGAGGGGCCCGAACCACGCAGGGTGACTCCAGGAAACTCGTGCAGCTCCCCCCGCAGGGAGCAGCACAGGGTCAATCGCGACGGCTGGCACGACGGCAGCTGACTCCCGACAGAGTACAGCTCCCCAGACGAGGAGAGCGGAAGCCCCACTGCGCCCGCCGCCACGGCCCCCCTCACAGCCCCCACCTGGGCCCACCCGCGGCGCATGCGCGCTGCCCACACCGCTCCCAGACTGGGAAACGGCCGACCTCCCACGCATGCGCGCTGCGCACAACCCGAATCACCGCCCCCTCAGCGGCGCCGGCTGCCCCCCGCGCCAGTCTCTCACCATGTACCAGGTGCCCAGGATAATGGTGCCAGTCCGAACATGGCAGCAGCCGCAACAGCGGGTACTGTAGAAGCGGTCCCGGCTCCGCTTGAACGTCATGGTAGCAGCGGCAACGTCGACCTCCCGCCTCCAGTCCCACCGCTCGCCCTCTCCAGCCACTTCCCCTCCAGCTGAGGGCCGTAAAACCCCCGCGCGCGCGTCACCGCCGCTCTGGCCAATCAGCCGCCGACAGCGGGAGCGCGGGGGTGTGCCTGCAGGAGGGCGTACGCGTTGCCGCGGCAACAGGCGATTGGCGGCGCCGCGGACCAATCACCGCACCCCTGGGTGCAACGCCCTGTCGTTCACCTGCGACGGGCAGCGGGGCGGGGTTCACCTGAGGCGAGGCCTGGTGCCCCGGCCGCGGTGGCTGTCGCCCCCTCTGTCCGCCATCTTGGGGCGGAGCTTCTTCCTCCCGCCAGAGCGCCCTCAGGGCTGGTAGGCTGCCTATGGCGGATCCCGCAGGGCCAGGCCTCTGGCCGTGCTCGCCTGGCGTCTGGGGCACAGCTCGCGGTGCTTCCCCACGCAGTGTCGGTGAGGGCTGACCAGGGTGAAGAGCAGGCAGCCAAAACCCTGCGGGGAGAACTGTGTTGTCCAGCGACAGCCCTTTCTTCCAAGAAAAACTGGAGTAGTTGTCTCCTTAGTAGAGCCCGAAGTCGCCTGCTTTGAGATAACTACCAACATCCCGCAGCTTTTGCTGAAATTCAGCCAGTACTGTAGAGGGTTTAATTCTCTTAAACCCTTTTGCTATTCTTTTGCATTAGTTCCTGGGATTAAATTATTAATACTGTGTGTTAGATGCTAAGAGGATATGCGATAAGACAGTAAACAGGAG
Source organism: Gymnogyps californianus (assembly GCF_018139145.2). Classification (NCBI taxonomy): domain Eukaryota; kingdom Metazoa; phylum Chordata; class Aves; order Accipitriformes; family Cathartidae; genus Gymnogyps; species Gymnogyps californianus. The sequence continues at coordinate 117,033,777 of NC_059473.1, forward strand.
AGGTGAGTTTCAGTCCATGGAAATGCTTTATTTTTTTGTAAGTCAAAGTGCCTGTTCGTAAGTGGGTAATAATAATACTTCATTAGTCTCACTGAAAGTTGCAGGTGCTGCCGGATACATGTGTTAATGAGGAATAATGTGTATAAACCAAGTGCTGCCTTCACAGGTGTATGTGATAAGAGGTTGCTCCACCACTTAGACACAAGGTCTCCTGTTCCCTTATGGAATGGGACCTATAAACTTCCTCTGACCCAGGGGCAGCCAGTGGTTTTTGCAGACCTGAGCTGTTGATACAGATATGCACACAGTTTATTTTAACCCTGGTGCAGCTGCAAGTATTTCCTTCTTGGCCGCGTACAACCAATTTGAGGCACTCATAGAACCATAAATATTTGCTGTGCATATATACACCACGATGTATGTCATACGTCAGTATTAATACTGAGTTTTTTTCACTCTGAACAATGAGAAGGTAATGAGGGTGACTGTACTTGTCCTTTTGATACATTCCAGATCCTACCATTAACACAATTTATTGTTTTAGCTACTTAGTCTATTTTTAAACATGAGCTGTTGCGGAATTGTTTGAAATCATTTGCTTAAAGGCTTTAAAACTGACCTTTTTATTTTAAATCCCCTGTGTTCCATAATTGGTGTTTTTCTTCCTTAGGGCATATTTCATTTTTGAATAAACATGTTGTAAGTGCTGCTAAGACTGCTCTAATGATCCTATTATAAACTATTGTTTGTTTCTTTAGTGCTCCTAATGTTCTCAGCCTTGTGCACAGATGCTTAATTATCAACATTCTGATTTAATGTAGCAAAACCGGACTAATTTTAATCAATATACATGGATGCATGTAAATAAATAGAAAAGGAATGTGTATTTTGTTGTAATCAGTCATTTAAAAAATCAGTTTTCTCACAGATGGCACGTTGGGAAGCCTAAGCCAACTGTTTCTGCAGCACGCACGCCTGAATTGATTACATTGTTCCTGCAGAGTTGAGAGAGGCTCTCCCTCCTGTTGGTCTGTCCCTGTGTGAAAGAGGAATTCACAGGCCTAGAGTGAGTCAGAAGGGAAAGCAGGAGCCTCTCGCTTGAGTTAGGGCATCCACTTGGCAACACCTAGATTCTCAATTCAAATGGTTTGTGAGGGCAAGTGTTCCAACTAAGGCCTTGCAGTTGGACAGTTTGCCTTCACTAGTATCACTGGCAGCTCTCATGTCAGGCTCAGATCTTCAGGGCTATTTTCATGAGATGAAAGAAACCTTAATTAAGTGTTCATATCTTTGTCAGCCAGGCTCAGAATAAAAACTGATGCAATTCCCTTGGGCTTCACTGCTTGTTACACCCTGCAGACAACAAAGATACTGGGAAGAATAATGTGAATGTCATTTAACATCACAAAGCAGCTTTCCACAGCAGGATAGACTGATGTGGAACCATTGAGTGGGCATAAAAAACCTCTCCACTTTCTCCTCCCCTCAAAAAAAAAAAAAAAAGATTAAAGAGTATTTTGAGAATGATTGCATTGTTTTCTGTACTTGGGGGAAGAGAGAATAGGTTAATGATATTAGTCGGACCCTCTGTGAAAGATTCCAGTTCTTACATGCCGCAAGCAGCCTAGATGACCTCAGGCAAGACAATTCCTTCTCTCTGAGCCTTAATTCTCTCCTTTTTGCTACTTCAGAGAGGATTTGTGAGTCTAAATACGTTAAAAATTCTGAAGGGCTCAGCTTACAGTCATGGCAGCCAGAGCAAAATCTCAGAGAGACAGACAGTACTGGTGATAAACTTTTCTTCCCAAATAGCAAAAAGACCTTGACATTGCAGGAGAAAATCATCCACTTCCGGAACAGTAAGAGCAGAAAGCCCTACACATATCTGCGAGTCAGAAGCAGCTGCAAAAGAATGATTCAGTTTCCTTTACCAGCATGACACTTAACTCCCTCCCTCTCAACAGGTAGGGAGGGAAGGAGTTTTGATACCACAGTATTCCGCATTAGCCAAATGAGGAATTGGCTCACGTCTTTCAAAATCCATGTCTAGACAGGAGATTTGAACTTTTGTCTTGAGAGGGCCTGGTAATGTTTTATCAAACAAATTATTTTTGAATAATCATATTTAAAAATAATACATGTGACAGCAGAACGGCTAGGATTAGGTAAACGACAGGCCAGGTTGCATTCTCCTTCAGCTTCTTCAAAAAATTAAGTTCAACACCTGCAAGATGTCAAAACAATACAGCACTAAGACTGTTTTATGCTGATTTTTGTAATTCCACAGTCTCTCCCTTTTGTGCCATTCTTCAGTCTATCCTTGGGTGAAAGATGTTGGTTTAGACTTACAGTGTAATCATTACTTCTCCTCTGCATGCACTGAACTATTGCCAGGTTGCTTATGAAGATGAGGCGCTATGCTGCTTCAGCATTTGCTCTGTGTGTGTGTGTGAGAGGAAACCTACAGACCATGAGCTGATAATCGTACGTAACCTCCACAGGCAGAGTTCATATCACTTTATAATGAAAATATTGTCTTGTTTGGGGTTGGGGAAACTGAGGCACAATGCGATGAACTGATTTGACCAACACTACAAAGGCTAGTGAAAGCGATAGGAACATCAAGCAAGGCTCCTGTCCAGTGGCTTCTTTGCCAGGGAATAAAAGGTGCAGTGCAGGACATGTTGGAGCTCTTCCATCCCAAATGGAAGGCGCTTGACTATGAGGGCAGTACCAAGCTACTTCTATAATTTTTGCCTATAACTTTACTGTATGTGTGTGTCTGCTACTCTACATTATAAAATAAAAGTAAAAAGGAAAGGTGACTGCTTCTCAGACTTGGTTATTTTCCACACTGAACAACCATTTTTAAATTAAAAACAAAAAAGCAAGGTTTTTCAACATCACGGGGAAACTAATGTCTTTACATAGATACTGCAGTATATAACACTGGATCCCTTCAACAGAATTTAGAAAAATCAGTAGAACTGGTGCAGAAGATGTGAAAAATATCTGGGCTGAGAGCATGGGTTGGCTTTTTGCTTCCTTAAAAAGGTGAAATGTATTGGAGTAAAAGCAAAGCATTAACATATCAATGAGGGGAAAAAAAAACCCTAAAATAAATTAGTCAGGAGGGAAACTTTCCTGTTGGTGACTCACACAGTGAAATTCTAGATAGCCTGAAGTCAGCATTAACAAATTTTACCAGCCTTTTTCTCCAAGACGGATTCTGCTAGAAGAAAACAAGCTAATTCAGAGATTCAGTGGTTTCTTGTAAAAGAGATAAGAAAGTAATAGGAATGTATCGCGATGAGTTTTGTGGTTATTGGATTTTACTTCTGTTTATTGAATTAATCAACATCACTTTGGGATTCCTAATGTAATGTTCCAAGCTTCTGTACTTTTTGTTCTAGTTGATTGCTGTTAACAATATGAATTATCTTTTACCAGCAAGAGTCAATTTAACTCAGTTCCAAACCTTTTAACTCATAACAGATGGATCAGAAAGTCAGGGTTAGAAAAGCAGCTAAAATATGACAGCATGACGTAAAACTTCTGTTAGCACAAGACTGCGTTTCTGGGTTACTCGCTGTATGCTCAGGTTTTCTGAATATCAAACACTGAATAAAAATTCTTGTATTCATTTAGAGAATCAAAATCTGCTACACGAAAAGAGCCGTGGTTCATTTATATCAGCCTTCATACAGCTGAGGAGCTATAAAAATGTCTAAAAATAACATAATTAAAATGGTACTTGCAATTTCAGATATCTCAGTACTTTCACATGACCAAAAGTGAGCGCTGGAAACGGGAAATGTCCTGTACTTACTGGCAGTCTCCCGCTTCCAGCCCTCAGCCCGGACTTGCCTCTCCATGAATCTTGGCAGGGTGAACAGGAGGAGCCCGAGGACCTAAACGCTACCTGCTCAGGGAAGTAAGAAGAGTTACTTTCTGGTGGTTGTTACTTCTTTACACATTGGCTCTTTGAACGGGTTTGCAGTTTGGGATGTCGGCAAAGATTTCCAGGAGGAACACAGTGGCAGGCAGCCGATGCTGCCAGAAGTGCTCGATAAAGTAATTTATTGTATGTCTCTGTAACTTGTACTACACAGAACCACCACCAAAGGAGAACAGTGCATGCAAAGAGAAAGCACAGTTTGACAGGGAATAAAGTTTACCAAGTTTCTAATATTCTCTTGATGGGACAATACAAAGGTCAATTACTGTTACAGTGGCTTTTTCCCAAGAAGACACAGGGAGTTTGTTTCTGAGACCAATGCATTAGTGTGCTTTCAGTACGGGAGGACGCTTCCTTTGCAGATGAGAACATCTGCGGAGCTGAATGTCAGGGATGGCACATACTGGAAATTTCAATTTGCCTTGAAAAGACCCCTGGGTCTGGTTCAGTACGATCACAGAAAAAGGACAAGATTTCCTATATCTGATCTTTGTAGCCCATGACTTAAAAACCCTCTCTCCTCACAAGGAGGCAGCTACCCTTAGAAAATGTTCAGTATTATGGAGCAGGCCTGTGTTGTTAGCATAGTAAATAAATTATTTTCTGCCAAGCAGTTAGCATGTCTACCTGATCCTCAGCTCTTGCAGATGTCAGCTGTGCCACTGAACTGCAGATTGGGTGGAACTTTGATAATTCTAGATAATTACAACGATCAATTACAGATAATTATGGAACAGCAGGCCAAATTCCTCTCTGCTGTTGCCCCACTTAAGCCTGATGGTGTAACACCACGGTTTGAGCGTGAAGCAAAGCTGTAGTCTCTGCATCCGCATACTGCAGTCTGTCTATGAGTAAACACAACTTTGTGGGTCAGGAGTTCATCAATTACAGCATTAACCACATCTTAATGCCTGAGATACCGTCTCACAGACCCATCGCTTAGATATAGATATGGCCCTATTATTAGGGATATAGCCAATCTTCTACCTTCAAAAGGCTTCCCACAAAAAAGAGCTTCATTACAAAAATAGGGAGACTGAGTTTAAGAGAAAGTTGAAACTTATAGCAGCGTATTTCATCATTTGCAGCTGCTGCTGTAACAATTAATTGCTTGCTCCTAACCAGATCATAGATGTTCTCCCAGCCACACTTCATCCCACCTCCCACGCTGAGGCTGCACCAGAGGCTTGATTTCCAGCTGCTGGGCTGTCTGCAGGTGCAGGGAGAGCTTTTGGTTGTTCCCCAGGCATGTGCCACTCAAGCAACTAATAAATTGCTTAGGGAAAAGGCAGGAGGAGCCAGCTGGATCTGGCCCATGAACTGGCAATTAGACTACACTGGGTTGATGAATGACCAAAGAGAGGCTACTCTAGATTTACCCTTCTAAGGGATAAGTTATGTGGAGGATAAAAACATTCAGCTGTAGCACAAGCTACAGCTTGTTGGAGGGATGCTGAATCTCCTGTCTGAGGACTTACACTAGTCTCCAGCTAGTAAAGATCAGAGACTAGGAGAATGAGCATATCAAGTGCATTTGTTTAACACTCCCGGTACCAGAAGCAGCATAGCAGGCTGATGATCTGTGCAGAAAGGTTAACTCTCACAGAAGAGAAGGGGAGACATCTTAAAAGCATAGAAACCAGGGACTAGCCTGAACATGCAGTGATGAAAGGAAGGGGAATTTCGTAAGGGGCTCAAAGGTCTGCTTTTCAAAGGCACTGGCCACCTGCAAAGACCATTTGTTAAGCTGAGCAATGTTTTTTCAGCCTCTGAGGACTAGGAAGTGAAAGAACGGAAGTTAATGGCAGTTGCTGAGTGCTTTGTGTTTTGGTTTGGTTGTTTTTTTAAACTCAGTCTATTCACTGAGGAACCAGACCCTCAGCACACTCTCCCATCCCTGGGAGCCCGTGTAGCAGCAGTGCTGGAGGATGCAGCGCAGAAAGGCTCCCGGCACTACCACAGCCATATCAACCAAACGGTACCCAACATACCCTTCCTAACTACTCACAGCAATGGTACTGACACAGCAGATGAACCACACAAACAGTACATTGCCACCAAATTTGCCCTGAAGAGAGCTTTGCAATTATTTAGGAAAGCCTACGATCAACAGTATTTAGTTGTAAGAGTGTATCTTCTTTGCCTACATTAGAATGTGGTATTAAATAATGTGCTGCTATAAACTACTGAGCCCATCTGTATTACAGTGATGACTTCCCATCTGTGAAACAGTGGAGCCAGAAGAAAAATACAGCTCTCCTGATACTGCTGATGTCAGTAAGAGTGGTACTGATGAATTTGACAGAAAAACTGGGTAATATCATTTGCTGCTGCTTGTCATCAGCACCACAGTCAACTTGTCAGTGCTACAAGTTTTGATTTTTCTTTTATTCCAACAACAGAAGAATGTCATGAGGATTTCCTAAACATGAAAGGCTTTAGATGAAGGAAATCTCTTAAAAAGCATTTACAGTACCTCTTTAGAAGCTTGAAAATGAAATGTTTTTAGCCAAAATCACGTGCTCTGACTCACACACATACAAACTAATAAAATAAAACTGCTCATGAGTGCTGGGCTTTGGGCAAAATTTTTGATTTTTTATTATAAGAACAATGAACATTTGAAATACTGTAACACATTGAAATAAAACATAATTACACAGACATCAAAAAGTTTGCAAGCAGATATAGAGAAAAAAGCAGAAGCAATCTGGAGTCTACCAATCTCGTGAGCTTCTTTACCTCCTTCATTCTTCTTTTTTTTTTTTTTTTTTTGGATGACAGAGGTTATCTTCAATGCTAAACAAAGACCTTGGGCAACATCCTGGCCCCAATGAGGTCAATGAATGTTTTCCATTGGCTTCAGAGATAGCAGAACTTTACTCGTTACCCACACACTCATTAAAACATCCTTCTAAATCCTGTACTTGTTTCTCCAGTGAGGCCATGTATTTTCTTGTTATGCATCTGCTCCAAACCAGTTACTTTCCAGATAAAAGCTCTTTGGTCTATTCAGTCCATTCATAAACTGCCTATATTTCCACTACACTGAGACACAAACACCAAGATGTGCAGATTCTAGACAGTGGGCTGCTAAGTGGCATCAGTTAAGATTACCCCTCACCTGTCTGTCTGAAACAATCCTGCCGTGCTGAATTTCAGCGCACACTGTACAGCTAGCTACCCCCAAAATCACAGCACAAGAGAACTGCCCTTTAACATATACTAGCTAAACTCCAAACACAAATACATTGCTTCAGTTAATTGCTTCTCTGAAGGATACAGCTGCTTTGACAGCTATGCAACAGATGAAGGCTATCAGGTAAAAGTGTTGAGCTGCAGGTAAAGCTCAGACAAGCCAGCATCAGGGACTGGGTGGCTGTGATGGCAGAAGCACAGAGCTCTCCTCTGGCTCAATGATGCAAACAGGAGTGCTGCTGTAGCGCTTCAATGCCATTACCATCCCTGGTTATTCAGTGTCCTATGTGAAATGAATTTCACAGCATCAGCCCAATGCCTACCAATGGAACGTGCATACGTTTAGCATGCATTAGTAACGTAATCTTCCCACACAATCTCCAAAGGCACAAAGTCAAATGCAGATGGAGATTTGACAATCACTATCTCATCCTTCCAGGCAGCACTTCTAGGATGGGTCAGGTGGAGGCACAGTTTCAGGACCATCTGAAGAAACCCTCACAGCTACCACCAAAGCTGCAGCTCCTCTAGGGATAAAGGGCTTCAGCTTTTAGTGGTGTCAGCTCAGTGTTATTTATAAACCACAGTATTCAACTGTAACACATTCCCTCCTCCATACTATAAGCCCTCTGACAACGAGAAATACACACTCTTTGAGAAATACACACACTTCAATAAATACTAAAATGACATTTTTAAAAATTTTGTTCACAAATCTAGTTTATATTAGAATATTTAAGTAACAAAATGATAAAAACTTCCAAACATCAGATTAAGAAAAATTATTTTTAAAAGTTACTTCAGTCTACTATAAGTACAAATGCAACATGCTTTGGACATACAGACTTTAAACTTTAGCCCACCATGAAATCTTAGAAGAAAAGGGTTTAGACCATGTTTCCAAATAAGTTTAAAACCTCCTTTAGAAATTTTCCCTCGTGGAGCAAGCTAGCCTGACATGGGGTGAAAAGTACAAATATGTCAAGGTATGAGGCAAAAGTCTGACTGTAGCAGCCAACAAGGATTTAAAAGACTTAGGAGGTTTGAGAATGACCCATGTTATTCGCCCTTTGTCTCTGAACAGTGCTTCCTTCTGTACATTACTAGCCTGTCGATGAGCACCTCTGCAAAAATGCCAGAGACCAGACGAGCCGGTGGATCCTCCACGGAAATGAAGTACAATCATGGTCAGGTACGTCCTGACCATTTCTACAATGGCATATACAAGTTGACAAACAACATGACAGTGAAAAACTGAAAGGACTTAATGCAACCAGTCAAAACCCATTCAACAGCTTTTAATCAAGGGCAGCAGCTTGTAATGAACAGCCACTCTGTTTCAATGCCACCTCCTGTGCACAGTGTGCTCATTCTCTCCGTTCTCTCACACACTCACACTCTCTGGCTCACTGCTCCTCTTCTCCTCTTCCTCTCGCTGGGAGGTCTCCTAGAGCCTCTCTTTACTTTGGGCTCAGCGCGGCATCGCAGAAAGCAGAATCCTTGCAGCTCATCAGCATGCCTGCCCCATTGGGTTGTCACTCTGGCAGCTGCGCAGCTCCCTCAAGTCTCTTTCTTCATTTTCTTCCTCTTCCTCCTCTCCTTTTTTCCAGGTACACCTGCCATACAAACAACAGGGAGCAGTGCACAAACCTTCCATGTACAATCATGTCCCTGGGAACTGTTGGCTTTTCGCCTGAAGAAGGGTATTTTGGGGTTCTTAGATGTGTTTTACAAGGGCCACCTACTTACAAGGGTAATCCAAAGTCATGGGGAGGACTCAGTTTTTAGTGGGCTCTGACTCACACATACATTTGCTTCCGTTTCACATTTAAAAGCGCTGTGCAAAAATTACTCCCACTAAATGCAACAGCAGTTGTGCTCATTAACTCTGGCAGGAGCAGGAACAGGTATGTGTCACAGAAAAAAATATAATAGAGCCTCTCTAAGAATAAACGCATACAGCTAAAGGAGAAGCATTTTGCATATTCACTTAAAAATGCATTTGTCAACACTTCTCAGATGCATTATTCTGAAACCAAAATTCATCAGGTGTGCAAAAACAATCACTTACCATTATTGGGTGAATTATTAGCAACGTCCAAGGATTTTCTGAAGGAAGCACAGACTGCATCACTGCTATGTTTTGTAGATATCAAGTTCCTTGGGCCTTCTTCCATTCTTGTTTCCAAACCTTGCTGGGGCTTAATTGAAACAATATGCTTCACTAAGCATATGAGTTAAACGAAGCATATGCAAGTACAAAATATGAGAGAAAATGTCATTATTGGAGGGAATTAGGGTATTTCAGGACAAATTAGTTTTTAAATGGTTAGAATATTCTGGCATGTCATCTACCTACCTCCTGTTTATTTGTTTTAGAAGGGATTAAAGCACTGAAATTGTCTTTCATTACCATCTTTCCCCTTGTTTTCCCCCATGAATAGAAGAAGAGCAAGATATATTGAGGTGAAAGTACTGTAATTGTACAGTGAGACTGAAGACTAAGATGTGCCCAGTGATTGCTAAATGACCACAGTCCACAGAAATACTGGATGTAGCACAGGGATTGTGATGAGCAACTTTGTATAACTGGCTTCCTAAGTAATTTCGTTTTTTTATGTCCATCTCCAAAGGATGAGCTTGCACAGCAGCAGACACCAGCATTTGGGGCTGACGTGCAGCACAAACTCCTTCTGGCCTGTCATAAATGTGCCAGAAGAAACAACGCTGTCCTGAGGAGTCTGAACAACACTATTAAGATTATTCATTAAGGTACATACAAAGCTAAAGCAACTAATTGGATGTGCAAGAGGAAGAGTGGCCTGGCAGCACTCCGGTGACTCATGGGCTGTCCTAATGACCATTTGAAGGTTTGTGGTCAGTGAGTTAGTTAAAAGCTTTTCCCTTAAAATGGGAGCATCAGGAGTTCAGGGAGCAAAATTGCCCCAAGGATCAGGAGAGACCACAGTGGGTGCGAGGGGAAGACAAATGATACTACACAGCCGTACGAGTCCAGAGCAACATATTCAGTGACAAGTGAATGAAAAAAAATTAGGACATTTTGGGGGGTCCCGCCCAGCTCTCATTTCACTGAGCAGCAAGGAGATCACAGCCAAGGACTGGTCCAAAATCCAGTCAACACTCTGTTCCTTTGTACTTCCCATCCCAAATGAGCTGACATTTTCCACAGCCTTTCTCTGTTGCACTCTGAGACATTTTTCTCTCAATAAGCTTTTCACTGGCATAACATTGGTCTCGCTTTATCTTCACTGGCTTTTGGGAACCACCTTTGCATTACTGTTAATATCTCCAGGTGACCTTCCACCATAGATATAACACAGCCCAGTTGTACACTAAACTTGGAGTACATCTGCCTGAGAAAGCATTTTTTCTTCCATGATTAAAGCCATCTGCTCCTCTCTGCATTGCAAAATCAAACTGTTTTGTAAATATGTTAGGGAATACCGTGTTGCAAAAACCCACTCATCACTGTGCTCACCCTTCTTTTATGGGAGAGCAGGGAGAAAAGAGAGAGAAGAGGAGGCCAGAAGATGGAGAGGAAGAAAAGCCCCCCTTAGGTCACATCATCCTAATGGAGAAGACATCCCCCTCTGCTCTTGGAAAACCAGACACCACTCTGGGAATACAAAATACTCACATGCTTCAGTCCAGCTCCACCCCTTGCTTCCTTCACTTCAGTTTTCTTCTTCTTCCGCTGCATTTTGCTTTCGAGTCCAGAAAGGCAGAAATTAATCCCTGGTTTGCCTTTTGGCATATCCTGAAATCATCAGAGATTTTATAAGAGGAGGCCTGGGATGGCTGATTCATGTTTTTTTCAGGAAAACTGATTGCCTCCAGGAGTGTGTGCTGATACTGTGCAAGCAGGGCATCTCTCTGGATAAGGTACACACCTCAGCTTTAGACAGCTGTTTGCAAAAAGCTCAGCACGCTCTTCCCACTGCTGCCGAAGAGGGACATTTCCCTGGGCTTCTGGAAAGCATTTAAACAGCAAGCCTTCTGCGTCTACCTCTCCACCCAAGCTACGACTGTATCACTATCAGCAAACCCTCTCACTTAAATAAATATGTCCCAGACGCCTGGGATGGTGTGAAGGCTGGTGTCAGCTGTGGACTCTACACCTTTTAAGCCCCAGGTATTGAGGAAGGTCAGCAGCAGTAGAAAGAGTTCATTCATGCAGGGTGGCAAACACCCGATGTATGCTGCTCAGGACAGCAATGCCATCTGGATGATGAACTCCCAGAACCAGCCAACTCCCCCAACCTATTTCACATGTCCTGCAAATGTGTGTCCCCCAGCTCCAGCTATCTGAGACAGGTCAGGGGAGTGACCACGCCAAGTGCCTCCTCCCAGTGTGAGAAAGCACCCACAACCGGAGGAGCCTGGCTCTAGGGCTGGACAGGACACCCCAGTCTGGATGAGACTGACCCCAGTGGAGCAGGTCTCCCTTGGTCATCCATGCCACTACCTCACCTTCTCCTTCTCGTCCCCTGTCTGATGCTCCTCATCTCCTGTCCAGTTTCCCCACTCTTCTGTGGGAGCCTTCCAGTCAGAGTCTAGGTCAATTGCTGAAGGATCATCTATTAGAACAAGCACACAAATGAGTTATGTTCATATCCATACTACTTCCCAGGCTCACACTAGTAACACAAATGCTGCGAAGAGTATCTGTTATCTTCCCGCTTGCCAATGGGATGTCTGGGTGTGCATGTATGCACATGCATCTTAAATATATTTAAAAATGTATACATTGACTGCTAATTCACAGTTAGTGACTGCACTCTTCAGGACAGGAGGAAAATTAAAGACGGGCAGAAAAACACATACAGGAACAAAAGCCCTTCCAGCCTGCGCTTCAAGGAAACAAGCTTTACAAAACTAATAGCATGGCTTGTCGAGCATTTTCTTTTAATTTCATGGAGAAGGATTCAGGCATATCCAGAAACATTGGCAGACACAGCAGGCTCTTCCACTCGCTGCAACACACCATCCTCAGGGCAATTATTTGTATGGAACAGTAATATTAGCAAAGGATTTGTGCATTTGTTAATGCTCTCACTGGCATTTTCTTTCCTATAAAAAACAGAACCAAGTGCATTCTTGACTTCATCTTCCTTTTCCATTTTCTTCTCTTGAATATAAGCCAGAAAGGCACCATCATGGCAAAACAGACCAGTCTAATTCCTTTGCCCAAACTGAATGAGGTGCAAAAAAGCAGATAAATCAGCATAAGATGTTGAAAGAACTACTTGATTATTTTTTAACGGTTTGAATGTAACAATCTTAAGTCTTATCCTAACAGGGAGAAAGACTTTGAAAACACAACATATAATACTAACTCTTAGCTGATCACGTCTCTTAAAATAAAAACAAATACAAAAAAATCCCAAGCTGTATGGAAAAACTTCTAGTTGAAGCAGGGCCAAAACCAAAAGCATGCTGGGGATGATAAAAGAAAACTGTTTCCAAAAAGTTGCTCTGTCCAGTTTGCTGCCAAATGTTATAAACGTGATTATAAACATTGCTCAAGTTTCTCAGTTTAAAATCCATGCCCTGTGCATAGACAGTATTTCTTTCCTTCTTCAAAAGGGATAGGAACAAGTATTTTTGAATGCATTCCCCAATAAAATTCCAGTCTAAGTATTTTAGGCAAATGAATGCATCTAGATTTGAGAAATGCACAATATACATGAATATGTTAGATGTCTGAAGAAGCTTGTGTAAGCTGTAGCATGGGATACCACCGCCAAAAAGCTTCTGCTGCTTCTCCCCAGTTAGGTTACCTGAGGGTCTGACTCACAAATTCTGGAGGATTTAGCTGTCGTGGTTGAAGGCAATACCAACCTGCGCTCCCCACCCCATAACTGTGCCTCAAAGTACATCAGGGTGAGGACACAGCAAGTCCCAGCTCCTCAGCCCATGCAGCACACACTCTGCCTCTGCACTAATATGCCATGGCAGCAAAATATAAAGGCAAAACCATGCTGCTACTGCTAGAGAGGAGGCAAATTCTGGCTACCAGGAAGGTACACAGCATGACGCAGGGACTGGTGAAATGGCACCGAGACTTCAGGAATGACAGTCCCTCCTGAGCTGCACAGCAGCAGCTCTGCCAATGGATGCTCTCATAGGTGTGCAAGCAATACGGACTTTAACTTAAGGAAGACACGACTGGACTGTCATTTTCACTTATTTAACTTCCGATCTCTCAAAAAGTACATTTATGTACTTATTTTTAAGCATGAAAATAGTTTTAATGGCTAACTTCCTGCAATGGGCTTACATTCATGCTTTGCCCTCGTCATGCGGGTAGGCATGAAGCTCAGCCAGGCAGCGGTGACTCTGCTTCATCTCAGAATTACTCTTCGCAAAGCGTTATGTCCCAAGGATGTTTAAAATCAACTCAGAGTAAAATTAAGTGCAATATAAGATTCTTTACAATTTGCTGGATTTGATGGGAAAATCAGATTAAATGTACTTATCCTAGAGCTCTGGTTTAAAACCTCTCCTGTTGTGTAGCATATTGCCCTTCTACAGTGACATCTCCTGGAATGGCTTTAAACTTTGAATATTCTCTAATATTTTTAAATCAGCAACTGGCTCTCCTTGGGTCATAAATTCTCTCACAGGCTAAAACTGCTCAGTAATTCCTTCAGTAGGAGAAAACCGTGAACACAAAAAGGAACAGCAAGTACTCCTGCTCCCCTGGTGGGTTTAGCACTAATGGAGGTGATCTCTCCCAGCACATCTACAGACCAACATCTTGATAATTCCTGCTGTTCATTTTTACAAAGGCAGTGCTGTTAAATGCCATTTTACATCTAGATTCTTGCTTGCAGCACAGCTCCACCCAAGACAAAGCTGTACTTTTCTGTTCCCTGCTGGCAGCAAACATGTGCCATTGGCAGCATGCATTTCAGGGCCAAGGTGATTTCCACATACCCCATGTAATGAAGATACTTTTAAGATCTTGAAGGGCACTACATTGAAGGTGTCTTCAGAAATCAGGGAGGCTGCCAGCACCTCTGCAGGCACAAAGTCCATCCCAGCGCTGACCACCCAAATGCCCTTGGTCTCCAGCTGCCTGGGCAATGCTGGGGAGCCGCTGGCTGAGCCCTAGGAGGTGTCGGGGAACAGGCGAACAGGGCCCCACAGCAGCAGGGTCTGGTCAAAGGGGACAGTCAGCAGGTTCTCTATGCCAGCTGACAGATAAGGTAGAGTAGACTACTCTACAGGCTGAACCTAATTATCTGGCCTGGAAAATGAAACTGGAAAGTACTGCAGCAAAACTCAGTCTGTGTCACCAAGAAGGGGATTAAAAAATTTCTAGTCCAGAGTTGTAGGTTTGGATCCTATGCTATTAGCATCCCTCTTTGGCATGCTCTACCCCAATACGGTCAGCAGAAACCTACGGGAGAGCAACCCTTCATCTGGCAGGGCAAAATCCTCAGTGGTCTGCATATTGTCTATGGCGTCGAGTCCTTCTGTGGCTGCTGTAGAAAACCCATCCCTTTGCAAAGGGCAGTTGGCTGTGTAATGAGCACAGTTCTAACCCAAATCCTTGCCAAGCCCTCACTTGTAGACCAAGTGGAATCCATTCAGTGCAAATGGATAGACAATTTCCAGTCTAAAGCTTGCATTTATGTGTTACAGGTCAAAATTATTGCTACAAACAGCTGGGTGTAGGAGTCCTTCATTTGGCACCTTCCTCTAGCATAATTCAGTAGATGCAAAAATATCAAATAAATCCCAGACTGAAGACTTCTTTTAACTGAAAGAAGTTGCTTATTCCCATGAAACAAAGGAATTAAAATTCATTTTAACCCCAGGACAGGAGGAAGGATGGGAGTCAGGAGACACAGGAGCTTTCTGAAGGTTCCACGGAAAATCTGCCTTGGCAATCAAGAAGGATTCATTGGGAAGATGCCAAGTCACAGGTAAAAAGACAGCCCTCATGGTCATGAGATGCGCTGCATTTGCAAAGCAGAACATGGGTCTTCTGAGACTGCCCTGTGCTGTTGCCAAAGCACAGGTCCACTGCACTCGGAAGCAGATGCACGGGATAAAATTAGTATCTGCTTGCCTTGGAACCAGACACAAGTGCTCTAAAACAGCCCAGCCGGCTGCACTGTGTGGGTTACACATTTTGTAACAGCAAAACCAGCCACAGCCTATAATGCGTTTTGTGAGACAGCTAAGCATAAGTGCATAAATGTCACCAAAGGGGCAGCGGCAGACGTGTGGTATAGGTGCACAAAGGCAGTATTGGGAAACACGTGCAAGCAGTAAAGCCATTGAGGTAGAGCACAGGACGCAGAGCAGGAGGATCCAGAACAACCCTGCAGAACAAGCGAGAAAGGTACCTGGCAAAACCAGAGCAGCTGCCGGGCTCAAAAATAAAGTGAATTATGCCAGGAGCGGAAAAGATTCACCCCCCTTTCTTTTCTCTTCATGGCAGGGATGAAAAGCATGCAAACACTAATGATGAGCAGGGAAAAATGAAGATGAAAGAAGTTGCCCACTCTGGGGCCCCCTTCCCTCATGGAAGAGTCCTGGCCACCTCAGCCTCCTGGTGGGACTGCAGGGACTGCAGCCATCAGTGCTAACCATGTAGCTTCAGCTCCAAGACACTGAATACCCCTAGCTAACGAAGGCTTAGATTGCTAAGGACTAATTGTTTGAATATGCAGAGACAATGACTGATGACAGAATGAGGATTACAGAATCGCTGAGGTTGGAAGGGGCCTCTGGAGATCATCCAGTCCCACCCCGCTGCTCACAGCAGGCTCAGCTACAGCAGGTTGCTCAGGGATGTAGCCATCTGGGTTTTGAGTATCTCCAAGGGTGGAGACTCCGCAGCCTCTCTGGGCAACCCGTTCTGCTGCCTGACCACCCTCACCATAAAAAAAAGCTTTTTCTTATGTATACGTGGAAATTTCCCATACTTCACTTCATACCCGTTGCCTCTTGCCCGCTCTCTGGGCAGACCAGAGGCAACCACCCCATCAGGTGTTCATACACATGGATGGACTCTGCTGGACCTGCTCCAGTATGTCCATGCCCATCTTGTATTGGGGAGCCCAGAACTGGACGCAGCACTCCTGATGTGACAATGATTAAGAATTAACCATTAGCAACGTGTATCATTAATGAATGTCAACCTAGCAGTGTCTTGTTTTGAAACCAGCCTGATTTATCAGTCTTTTAAACACACCGATATCACAGCGACTGCTCAGTTCCCTAACTACTAACTCCCTCTCTCCCTCTATGTATATATGCTTCAGTTGTGACAACACTTAAGCCTCAAACCTTTTGTGAGTTAGGCTGTTATTATTACTGGTACTTCACAAAAAGACAACCCGATGCGGAGCGGGGAGCCGGCCAAGGCTGCTCCGTGAGCCGGGACAGGGGCAGGAGTCCAGCATCCAGCTCCTTCTTCTGTACCAGCCCGGCACAGAACAAAGAGACTCATTAAATGTACTGATCTGGATTTGATGAAATGACTCCAGCTCATATTCAGGTTATGAATGGCATTTTTTTTAGTTCACAGGCCTGCAAGAGCTAACAGGCCTTGTTTAACTGTCAAAGAGCTCATTTTGCCTGCAGCGCAGACCTTAATGCCAACCATTACCTCATCTAAATTCAGGGAATACATGTTCGTGACACTCCCCTCTGCAACAATATCAAGGCTGATGATTCAAAGGAAAAAAACTACTACTACTAAGAAGCAAGCTGTTAAGGCAGGCAGAAATCCTTCCATTTCTGCTTTCAATCAAAATGCTTCTGCTCCGACATTTGCAAGAGCAAGCTGCTGAATTTGCTCCTATCTGTTCTGCTCTCAGACAGACACGGCACCAAAAAAGCAGAGCTCTGCCCAGCTTTGCAACTGCAGATCAAATCCAGAGCATGCCAAGTGTGACACGTGCTAAATGCAATGCAAGGAAACGCTGCTGAAGAGCTACCTACGTTGCCTCTCTCCTTCCTGCACGGGCGAGCCTGGACTCAGAAGTTACAAAGGGCCGGGCGCTCACCAGCAGCAACATGGGGGTAAACAAACACAGCACTAAGGGAAGGGAATGCTTGGGGTTGGGTTTTGGGTTTTTTTTGTTTGGTTTTTTTTTTAAAAGCAAACTATGCTATTTATAAAATCCTCTGATGGCCAAGCTGATGCGTCTGCTGCAGAGTCTCAGTTACCGCTGGGCAGAGAAGCAAGATGACTGCAGTCTTTTCTCCTCAATGCATTCAACCACTCTGGGTTCTCCTGTAGTTAAGGCAATCAGAGCAGCTAGAGCAAGAAAGGGTCTGCTCAGCTCATCAGCCATCATTCCTGCAAGAGCAGGGTAAGGCCTCCCAACAACAGCGGTATAAATAGATACTTCACTCAATCCTGACCAAAAGGTCAAGAGAAAAGGCCATCTAATACCCACAATGTTCATGTCAAATTATTCCATCCACTCAGGACCCACGCTGGCTTTTCAAGGAGATTTTAAAAGTAAAAAAAAAACATTACCAGTCATAAAAAGACTGAAATTGCGATTGCCACAGTCCACTGGAGTTAGATTCTGCATCTGGGTTCTTGGTTTTACAGAGGAAATTTTAAGCTTTGGCAAAGGTACCCTGTGCTCTAGCAGCATCCAGTCCTCCCCGCGGCTCTTCCCTGGCCACTCCACCGAGCCTGGGCTGAGGGTTGCCTGGAAAGAGGCCACTCAGCTCCACCTTCCCCACCCAAGGATGGGAGGGAGGGAAACACAATGCTTCAGTTATGAAAACCAAACCCAACTTTGAATTCATTTCACAAATTTAGTAATCTGAGATGACTGCTAACACATGGGGTTTTTTTGAAGCACAGGGCCCATACTGTTGCCTCTGGCTCAGGAAGTCCCTGACCCACTCTCTGCTGCGTGTGGGGACAGACACGAGGGGGATCACCCTGTGCTTGCCTTGTTCCTGTGCTTATCTGCCGGCAGCTGCTATGTGCAACTGCTGGAGAGAGGACACAGGGCTACAGGAGCCTTCAGACAGCCTCCCTACAGCTGGTCTTGCTGCCCAGAAGCTCTAATTGCACTTTGCGCAGCAGTATGTATGCACCAAACAAGACTGTACCTACTGCATTCCTTTTTTGTCACCTTCTAAGTAAAAACATAAATAAAATGCACATTCTCGCCCTTCTCAAGGGTCCCACACAGGGCACTTGCTGCTCTGACCAAGCTCACAGTAGCTCTGGGCACCTGCCCAAAACCAGACCCAAACTGAGTTTCTCCCTTACCTCTACCAGCCTTGTGCGAACGAGCCACATGGGAAGTGGACCCTGATTTTTGAGGCTTAGGAAACAGACTGAAAAGGGTATCAGCATTAGTACGCTTGCCTTTCAATAGAAAAAGAGCAAAGAGACGTACCCTGCCCCTGCCATGCATCGTCTGCGGGGAGGAAAGTCGAGCTGCCATGCCAACAGCATCTGGAAGGACTGTCCTCAGATGATTTACTCTTCACGTTATCTGCATACAGCAAAGCATCTTTTTTAAAAATAAAAACAAACAAAAAACCCCAAACCTAAAAGATAATCACATAGGTATATTCACATTATTAAAACCAATTAATCATGCCTTTATCTGCTCGCTATGTCACGATGCCTGGATGTTATGTAATTTAAGCCACACATTAATCTATGGTGCTCATCACAGTGGATTTATTAACCAAGGCTGGACGAGGACACTACATGCATAAGTTATTAAAAACAACCCACTCAGGAGTGGCTATGCTAACAATATTCAGAGATGTGAACTGCTGACACATCTCTGTTGGGGACGTAAGAAGGGAGCTATAGTTCCTGCAGAACAAAAGCCGCATCCAGTGTATCCAGCTCCAACTCCCACTGCCTTCAGTGAGAAGGCTTCTGCTCATTCTAACAGAAATCCATAATTACCAAATTAATTACTCCAAGAAAGAGCACAGATGAGAGAGAGCTGCTGGAGGAAAAAGAAGAGTTAGAAGTTTTTTTGATGATTATTTTCAACAGCTAAAGCAACCAGGATTCACATGCCTCCCTGAATGACTCCCTTTAGCCCCTTTCTAAGGTCTGTACATAACAGACTAGTGTTTTCTTCATTTCTTTCATACACCAGATTTTTTTTCACATCTCTGATTTTTCCTTTCTTCCTTTCACCTAAAGAACTCCTTTGTTTATGCAGTTTTGCTCTGTATTGGCTTGATTTTTTGCTGCATAAATGCAGATGTTAACAAATATTTCTCCCTATTGAGTACTTGTACATGAGGAACTACTTGAATCCACTGATGCAGTGTGGGAAAACAGATGACAAAATATGGCGTGTATTATATTGACTACCATGTCTGGCTTTAGAAGCAAATTTCAGAGTTCTGGCTTACACCGCACATGCTGTTTTGAGCACGGATGTCTATCTATATGTATCTATGCTTGCCTTTAGCATCTCTAAAAGATCCAGGACCAGACTTTGCATTCATCAGCCAGTGGGACCTCCAGACAAATTTGAGTTTCTGGTAGGCAGAGAGTGTATGAACCAGGAGCACTCAGAGCCAGGCAGTGAGGACTGACAGTTGCAGAGAGGCAAAGTGAAAGCCAGAAACGAGGCTCAACATTAATGCAAAATCAGAAGATGCTCCATCCTCCTCAAGGCCATGCATGGAGAGGCTCAAGCTGAAAATCCCTCGCTATGCTGGAGAGGAAGCTGCTGGCTAGGTAGCCTCCACAGGGCCTCTCCAACCTGGGCGTTTGCTCCCTCCCTCAGTCTGAAATTCTCTGAATTTGCTGGTCATCAGAACTGTCCTGGTTTCGGCTGGGATAGAGTTAATTTTCTTCCTAGTAGCTGGTACAGTGCAGTGTTTTGGATTTAGTAGGAGAATAAAGTTGATAACACACTGATGTTTTCAGTTGTTGCTAAGTAGTGTTTATACTAAGTCAAGGATTTTTCAGCTTCTCATGCCCAGCCAGCGAGAAGGCTGGAGGGGCACAAGAAGTTTGGAGGTGACACAGCCAGGACAGCTGACCCAAACTGGCCAAAGGGATATTCCATACCATATGACGTCATGCCCAGTATATAAACTGGGGGGCAGTTGGCCAGGGGGGGCGGATCGCTGCTCGGGATCTAACTGGGTATCGGTCGGCGAGTGGTGAGCAATTGCATTGTGCATCACTTGTTTTGTATATTCTAATTCTTTTAGTATTATTATTGTCATTTTATTATTATTATTGTTATAATTATTTTTCTTCCTTTCCGTCCTATTAAACTGTCTTTATCTCAACTCACAAGGTTGGGTTTTTTTTGATTCTCTCCCCCATCCCACTGGGTGGGGGAGGGAGCGAGCGGCTGCGTGGTGCTTAGTTGCCGACTGGGGTTAAACCATGACAAGAACACAACAGAAACCTTCTGTGCGAGTAAACCTAACAGAGAAAGAATTTGCTGGGGAGGTAATATTTTTTTTATTTATTCCAAGATGAGACACGAGTTTGGAAAGCGCTCAATAAAACGTTCTGATGTCACTCCTTAAAATGCTGGTGCACTGGACTGCAGATGTGAGCAAGCTCTACAAGGGAGAGTGACTAATGAAATGTGGCTCCAAGGGAAAAGACTTATATGTAAGCAATGAGAGTACTTTTAAGCCAAGCATCTAAGAAAGCGATAGAAGAATTCAGATAGAAGTCCAAAGAGAGACCACTCACCTAACTCCCTGGACAGCTCTGATAACGTTCCAAAGGTCACAGGACAGGATTTTACTTCTGCAATATCCCATGTTCCTGCATTTAAAAAGCAAACAAACAGTAACCCAAAATGCGATGTCACATTCACAGCTGGCGACTGCAGTTTCTACCTGACACTCCCAATCTCATTACAGCCCTTCCATGTTCTCTCCATCCCAAGCCTGCAGCTGCTGCTGTTGCTGGAGAAGAATCAAGCAAGGAGAAAATATCTTGTATGGACAGAGAGAGTCCAGCCCGGTGGCCACGTACATATTCTCAGCCCTTCAAAGTGCATGTCACAACAGCATGGCACTTCTCTGGATTTAATCAATTCCTCACTCATCGGAACTGATGTTCCCTTTGTGCACAACTGGCAGAAGTTGTCATCATATGTTAGCTTGGAATTTGGCCTTTTGAAAGCATTTGAGTAAAAAATGGTACTAACGTCCTCCCTCCATCAACCCTATACTTTGCAAAAAAGGACTCTAGCAGAGAAAGCAACTCATGTAAGGGCAACCTAAGACCATTTTCTGAATCACCGGAGCACTGGATTACTGCTACTGAAGGTGAGTCATCATATGGCCTTATATACCAATCAATCCAGCCATCAAGCTTGATTTATCAGTGAGATTGTAATGAAAATCAAATGCTTTTGAAAATTAATCCAAAAGCAGTATTAACCACTTTAACTTTTACATCGTAACTCTCCTGCCCCACCAAAGAGTCAGGAAGAGAGATACAAAGAAAGATATAAAGGTCCAGTTACCACCTAGTTATTAATTATTGGTATTGCTCTAGAATCT
Organism: Gymnogyps californianus; assembly: GCF_018139145.2. Taxonomy (NCBI): domain Eukaryota; kingdom Metazoa; phylum Chordata; class Aves; order Accipitriformes; family Cathartidae; genus Gymnogyps; species Gymnogyps californianus. Next base: position 117,055,468 of record NC_059473.1, read on the forward strand.
ACAGTATCACCCACAGTAGAAATACAACATGAGACATAACTTTGCCATAAAAATTAAACCATGATGGAAATGAAAAGTCATCAAATACCAGTGAGAGAGCTGATATCAGCGTCTCCTAATCTTTATGGCCTGGCAGTCCATCCCTTCACTGCTTTAAAGGTGTCTGAGGTTTTAGAGATGCAGTTTCCCACCTCCAGCTTATGTTACACAGAGAATGTCCCAACAGCACAACTGAGACCCAAAGTAGTTCTAAATGACCTTGTTTGGACACCAACAAGGCGTGAATCAGCTGGGAAGCCAGGCAAACTGTGTAGGTACAGCATAGCACTGACATGAACAGACTACTTCCAACTGTCAAATACCCAAACTGATTTAGGAATACCCTGCCTCATACTGCTTTGAAACACACAGATATACCCTGAAGCCTAACTCTGACCATGTGTGAGCATCCTTGGAAGGAAAGGCTTTGGTTGCAAAGGAACCAAACACTAAATACCTGTGGGTAGAAAACAACTTGCACCCAACAGGTAGTCTGCAACACAGAAGAAATTCCTGCCATAAAGACCCCTCTTTTCACATTGCTGGGAAATAAACAACAGCTAGCAGGGTTCAAAGGGGGTGGACAACACTGCGTGTGTGCAGGACGAATGTCAGCGGGGCTGTACTCCGCTGGATGCTTCCCCTCTGCAACGCTTGAATGTTGACACTCACCTACATTGGAGAAAACATCCTCTTCTGACCGGGAGGGCGCCGATTCTTCCCATATGGCTCCTGAGGCCTTCAGCGCGGTCCCACACTCTGCCTTGGCAATCAGAGCACCTTTTCCACCGCCACTGGTGTCCTCTGTGAGAGGCCACACCGCTCCCTTCTCATCCCAGTCAAAGGCTGGCTCAACCGCCGAGCTACCCAGGGATGCTCTGCTGGGGTCTTCTCGGGAATAAACATTATCACAGGGTCATCATTATTTTTAATTACAACAAAGAGTTTGTACAGGGGAAACAACAGAGCAAAGCCTGATCTAAACCCATCAGATGTAATGGCTATATTCCAACTGAAATTATTTACAGATACAATGACAGTAAAGCAGAGCCCCTGGGACACTGAAGCAGCAAACGTGAAGGCCATGTGAGAAGGAAGGCACCACACTGTCCAGCAATGAGTCCCACAGGAGATGACGCCATACCGCAGAGGCCTTGGGCATCCCTCCCTGACTGCAAGGGTAGCTCAAGGCCTCCAGAGTCCAGCTGGGGACCCAGAGCAGTAAAGGGAGAGAAAGAGAACAGCAGGACCTCCGAGGAAAAAGAAAGCAAACCTCTTGGATGTTGGTAGTTCAAGGCTGCTAGAGAAATCAGTGCCAGGCATATGGATATTATAAATAATCACAATTATCTCCAAATTCTTTTGTTCCAAAGGACTCCTAAAGGACTTTATGACTCCAGCCTTCAGAATAGCAAAGCATTTTCCTGGGGCTCTGGTGGGGAGGGGACCACTGCTGACATCAACCCCACCTTCACATACTTTAATGCTGCTGCTGCTGCTTCTTCCCTGCTAGGAAACAGCAATCAGCACTCAGCAGGGTTAGGGCTTCTCCCTGGAAGATCACATTTCACTGCTCTGTAAATGTCCATACTAACAGGACCACCACGATCACCTGGTTCAGCCTGCTGCACAACCCAGGCTCCAGGATTGCACCACGGACTGCTGGTGCTTCAACTGCGACTTGGTCTGCTGAGCTCCCTTCCCCTGGGTCAGCAAAGCACTTAACGCCTGCACGGGCTTAGTGTTAAACCATGCGTGGTCAACCTTCTGCACATGCAGCTGGCACCACTGATGCCAACAGGCCAACTTACATGAAGAAAGCCAAATGTGGACCCATCTACTTCGCTGGAGAGCAAGTAGAGACCTCAGCACCTTAAGCCCTTACAGACTGTCATGCAGATATTTAACTCCTGATAATCCAAGAGTTAAAAATCCAAACTCTTGATATTTAACTCTATATAATCCAAATGATAAAGTGGTCCCAAAATGTCTGTATATTTTTAGATTAAAATTTGCTGTTCACTTGCCCTTCAATTTTAGTAGAGCATCTGAGAGCACTTTAAGGTAGTCTTATTGCAGACAGTGCACAAACACCCACATTTATCCAGCTATGTCTCCCAATTCCAAACTTCTATCTTAGCTTCTAAATTACTCTAATATATTAAACTTACAGGTTTCTCTATTATATTGATCATCATTTCCAAATGCCTTAATTCCATGACCTGCTTTCATACAGCAGTTATAACATAATGAGTAGAAATGTATATAGGCATAGGTGCATGGCAGACACTTTGAAATCCCCAGAGGAAAAATGTGGAGTGAGCACAAAGCATTTTTTCATTTTGTCTCATTAGGATAAGAGTATATGCCCGTTTTATAGTTGTTTACTCTGGGCAGGCCTGGATTAAAGAACCTGTTTGGAACTGAGCAAATTACACAGGTTTTTATACATCCATTATCAGAACACTTCTGTCAAGTCACGCAAAAGTAACTAATCCACATTACACCAAGCCTTTAGCAGATCTCAGATCTAACAGACATTTGCTTCCCAAGTCCTATGGGTAATGCTATGTGTTTTAATGAAAGCCTGGAGCAAAAGGCAAGCTCCCAAGTAAGAGCTCCCAAAGCTGTCTTTTCCTTAAGTAAACAGCCTAAGTATGTGCAAAGATTTTGCTGCCAAATGACGAACAGAGCAAACAGAAAGATGCTGGGAAGTGAGAAGGGGTGACAAGCCCAGCCAGATCAGGTGTGTAAATTGAGCCTGTACCTTTACCTTTTTGTTTCAGTCTTTCCTTCCTTAAGTGTCTCTTTTCTCGGCTGCTGATCTTGGTCTGCCAAACTCCTACAACAGAGAGCAAAGTTCATTTTTAAGCTAACAAGAAACTTCCTTTACTGCCTCTATTGCTTAGCACCAAGGTAAATAGCTATCTGATAGTTTCTGACGCTGGCTGTAAAAGTGGCATCAGGGCAGCGAGTGCTGCCCCAGTCTCGCGCAGCATCTCCCCTGCGTGCAGCCTTTGCTGTCTCTGCAGAAATGTGTTACATAAGAAATCCCCATCACAAACCCGTCTGTCGTGTGTCCTGACTCATGTAACTGCACATATTCTTCTGTCCTTTGTGTCAGCCTGATGTGACACCCCTTTCCCTTGAGGGAGGTGTCACAACAGAGTATCAACTGCCTTGTACATCTGACAGCGGAAAGAAGTTCATGAAAATCTTAACCGTCACACAAGGCTTCACTTTACTGGCTTTCTCTAGCTCCGAACATACCCTAGGACTTGTTCTGCGATGTGGAGACCCTCTGCCATGCAGCTGATGTCCACACACTTTCATTCACACTGATGGGGCCACGTTCTGCCTCCATCCATGCTCTCCATGACCCAAGAAGTCAGGGAAGGGACTGGCACAAATGGTTAATAAAGGAAAAAACACAGTCCTTGGATTTCACCGAGACAAACACTTTCTTTCTCTGAAGCATCCTTGAATAACACGTGAAATGGTTCAGCTGGCTCATCTGTTCAAAAAACTAAACATCCCTTTGAAGAAAGCCTCTGCTGTTTCCCCTTGTCCTCCAGCAGCCTTGGAGGCACTCTGCTCCTGACACAAGGGCCCACGGGGAGGACTCCGGTCCAACAGCAGCGAGGGCTTCTCTTGCTCTCACCACCACACTAATCACATTATCATCTTTTAAGCCCAGAAAAGCTTAGAATGTGTTGTTTTCAATATGACCCTTGGTGGGGGGAGGCGGAGAGGGGCTCATGGGATGCAATGTATTTCCCAATGAAATTCTAGCTGCCTGAGGCTTGCTAGCCTCTGCCAGATTTCTCTGCAGATTTGCTTGCAACCAAAGATCTTGGCTCTGTTCACGGGCATGCTAGAAATTGGCTGTATATTACCCCAGCACCTTTACCAGCCTCAATCATGGGCAAAACAAAACACTACCTGGGAAGACCACAGCTTCTGCTGTGTATCAGCATGGCAGAGGCTACAGGATAGAAGAGCATGAAGACAGGACCCTGCTACCCACTGGACCTCTAGCCACTTCAGAGATGCTTCCTCATCTGCAGATTTGCCATCCCTGTGAATGCGGTAAGGACCCGAGAAGTGTGGCAGGAAAGCACACGGTCCCTGTTCACGTAGGTACACGCAGTAAGGAGCGGATGATAGAAATAGCTCTCAAACTGGCAATTTTTCTCAATAACACAGAACACTAGAATAGTAGAGAAGACCTCCCTTTTGAAATATTTCATGCCATGTTATTATTGGGTAATATAAATCAGATAACAGAAGAACCAGATCTTTTGTTACCTTCCTCCTCTTGCAGTTTGTCTTTTTCCACAGAAAGCAGATCTTTTGGCACTTCCTTGTCTGAGCACTGGGCTTTCCTCTTCTTCTTAGGCTACAGTATACAGGAGATACATGGCAGAAAGATAAACCAGGTATTTGTTACATTTCATCTTGGAGAAAAAAAGAGTCAGGGCAATAGTTTTGAAACGGAGATCACATGGTGGTACTCAGAGAGAGCAGTAGGTCGCTGGAGTCTTTAAGTGGGTGCAAAAGTCTTCCTGAGCAGATTTTATTGCAAACTCCAAACCAATGAATGCTATAGCTTTTGGCCTACAAAATTTGACTTATCTGCTAGGTTAGAAAGCTCATATTTTAATTTAGGCACCTGCTCTATAGTAAGATTTGCATTCATCATTCCGAAGTCCTAATTTTCTTCCTATAAAGGAGGAAAACCTAAAATTATTTACCCACTTTACAATCAGCAATGCTGAAATCAAGAATTAGGACCCTGCCTATGCTTAACCAAAAAAATCCCCATGGAACAGCCTATTTTTAATGAAGGTATCTGTAGTTTACACTAATCTGAAAGGGCACAGCAGTGGCCGAGGCCATTTTCGTATGGCTTGGTGAAACAGTAGAGCTAACCTTAAGCTTTCAATTTTGAATGTTCTAGTTCTAACACAGCGGTTCTTGACTTTTCCAAGGTGGGATACTCCTGCCAGGAACACGCTTCCCTGCCCAGGCTGGGGGGTGCTCCTCACTTGGACGTGTCTGTAAAGCACGGACACTTTCCTCCACACCAGTACAAGTGCTCAATGCCCAAGAGAAAACCCTTGCCCAGACCTAAGGAAATGTCCTGTGTCAGAGCTGGAACCAAAATACAGGAGATTCCAGCTCCCACTTCTGGGCTTGGACCATGAGACCATCCCGCTTCTGGTGGCAGTGACAAGCACCACAGCGTGACTATGCCGGAGAGTTACTCAGTCTTATGTTCCTAAGTCATCTCTTAAGTGCTCCAACAACAGGAACAACTAATTATCTTTAAAAGGGACTATCAAATAAGGAACATTCTTAAAACAAGTGTCTCTTGAAAGATTATACATAAGCTCTAAAACTCTTACTGGTACCTTGAGGAGCTTTTTCTCTCTGGTGTTGGCTGATGTTACAAGCTGGCCATTCACTGGAACCTAGAAGACGGACAGTAAAAAACGCATTATGGAATTTGTATGTCCATGTGTGTGTATCTGTAAATATATATATGCATACAATTATTTTAATATGTTCCTATAATACATATGATAGGCTGAAAGACACAGCTAAATAACCCCCAGTACAAATCTGGGCTAGAATTTGTGGCCTTGTTCCAATCTGAGTTAATTTATTCCAAATCAATTAGTGTTAGCTAAGCCTTTATGAATGTAAATCCAGAAACCCCACATAGATTTATTCCAAAACAGACATATTTGTGGTTTATCCTAAGATTTATCTAGGATCAAAGTTGTTTTTCAAATAGGGTAAGCCTGTCTTAAAAAAGCAGCATAGACAGGAGAAGGCTTATTTTAATTCTTGTTTACTGGTTGGGGTGGACCTTATGTTCCCCCTCAAGTGTATCCGACCAATTAAAAGAATAGCTTTCATCCTCCCTAGACCCTGTAAAGTAAACCATGAAAGTTTAAGGACTTTCCAAATTACAGTTTGATTAATGTCTCGGCTGTCTCAGAATTCACTGGCAATGGCCAACCTCCAGCTACAGGGGTGGGAGGGTGTAAATCTGCAGCTGAGACAGCAAGGGCTGTGCCAGCAAGGGCCACTGCACGCTACACAGCATTGAAGAGAAGGCAGACCCCCCTCCTACAGGTGCCTCTGTTTCCCCCTGACACGCACAGGAGCATGTTGCTGAATGTATGGTACTCCTCTCCCGTGCCCGGCTTGCCCTCCTTGTGCAATGCAACCCCTGTTCAGCGCTGCCCAGGTTTCCTTCAGTCCCATCAGACCCGTTGGGCTGCTGAGCTGAACCCAAAGCTTACAGCAGGGAGCCCGACCCAGGCTGTCACCGTAGTCCCTGATCCATCCTCCACCTCTGCCTGGGGCAAGAGGCAACAGGGAGCCCCGATGCCTGGCAGGTGAAGGCAGCCCTGCAGGGAGCAAAACCTCTGGGTGCAGCCCAGAGCTGTCCCCTTGGCATCAGGAGACAGCGGGCACCCTCTCACAAGCTGGTGATGAAGGGGCTTCAGGTGCCCGCAGTCCTTTTGGCGAAGGGAAGACTGCTGACGCTTTCCACCATCTACTCCTCCTCCCCACCCTCACAAGTCAACTCTGTTCCCGAGACACTGTGGCAGAGTTTAACCACATGCACGCTAGAAGATGAAACCTGCTCTGATTCAGCTGCAGAGGAGCGGTACCCGCTCTGCGCTGTCACAGATGCCGTTGCAGGGCTGAAGAATAACATGTACAACTAATGAAAAAGAGAGATAGAACTCAGCATGCTCTGTGAAACACTGTATGGTAAATCAGGAAAGCTAAAACCTGGGTTTTTTTTAAAAAAAAAGGCTCACTGGGTGGCCACATCCCTTTAGGCAACGGGGACACCACCCCAGATGTGACAGGCAAAGACTCAGAGCCACCTTGTGACGGGCGAGATTACAGCTCTCACACGGCCACACGGGAACATAAGGAAACTCTTTTCCACAGAGCAACAAGTTTTTGTGTTATCCCAAAGGCACTCCGAAACATCATCAGGACTTGAAGCAGCTTCTTCCGAGAGATGAACCAGAGTTACTTCTTAGACACCAAAAAAATAATCTCTGCTGACGTTTGCAATGATTAGTTACCAGCAAATAAAACCCTGCGGGTGATTGCCCATGCCTGTCCCCAGCAAACCCAGCAGGGCTGCAGTCCTTCAGCCTGTTAATGCTTAGCTCTTTGGTATTTTGGAGATTTTAGAGCTATTTTTCACAAGTCTCAGAAAGGTCTGATTTGAAGTGCATGTTAAAGACAGCATGACAGGCACCTGCATGCTGGCAAATGCTTCATCCCTGGAGGTGCTTGCTTGGAAACCTGGACCAGTTACAAGCTTGTGGTGGACAAGGGTGTAGCATGGACTTAGCAGGCTGGCGTTCAACTGACACACCGCAATTATTAGGAGGGGAAGCCCCAAAATTGCAGACTTTGCAACATACCACTCTGAACACAGAGACAACACTGATTCTGGGTTTTCCAGTAAAATATCACAGTAACAGGAGCCAAAATCCCTGCATGATTACATCAGTAATCCCACCAGCTTCAAATTATAAGCTTAAACCAAGTGGTCCACATCTCTTTCATTTCCCTTAGCTGTCAATTGTAAACAATATAATTGTTTACAATTATATTCTTCTGAACATTCACTAACAAAATAATTACTTCTGTCTTAAAACCCAGCAACGTTTTGTAATAGTCAGCAAGGCCATCTTTGTTTTTTCCCACGGGCAGTCATCTCTCTTCTGAGACTCTCAGGTTCGTTTACTAGAGACACTCCATAAACCCCACCACAAAACAGACCATTTTCCATATCCTGCTCTGCTCAAGGAAAAAATCCCACTCTGCCTGCAGCAGGGAGGGAAGCAGCCTCTCACATAGGATGGGAGACATAACATAGTAAACCAGGGGAATTTTGGTGAAAATTTGAACCATTTAGATATGGAAGATCTTGCACTTACACTATTCCTTCTTTCTCAGCATATGCTTCTGTCCAATTGTGTGAAAATACAAATAGATCATGTCTTAGTGAACAACAATCCCTATGCAATATAAAATGTTGGGGCGGGGACGACTTTCTACTATATGACACAGGACTTCAGGAAAACTGAATTTTTTGGGATGAATACAAGAAGGGATCATTAGGGGAAGCCACATAACATGTAAGCGCAATATTCCTTTCCAATCTCAACAAACCCTGGTGATTTCCCAGTTCTCATAATGAATCACCATTTTCTAAAGGCTGGACCTCCCAAATTAAGGCACTTTCAGCAAGACTGCCACCATCAGCAACAGAAACAGCAACGCCAACTTATGAGGCAAGGAGGAGGATGCTTTTTTGCTTTCTTTCCGACACACACAGAGGGTAAGAGACATCCCACCTCCTGTTAGCCTCTCTTTACATCAAGATGATTCTGCAAGCATGAGGGACTACACGCAGAGATGAGGAGGTGTCAAGATTAAGGACATGCAACTGTCTTCCTCCCCCAGGCTGCCATAAGTAAGCACAGCCCGAGGCTGTACAGAGCCCTCACAGAGGCAAGGAGAACTCCAGAGGGAAAATGTTGAGTGCAACAGAGAATTAGGGAAGATGCAAACTGTATTGGCTCTGACAGACTTGTCTCAGCTGGGGCAGGATCATGTTCCTGTATCTCTCCATACAAATGACAGCAAGCAAGAAGCTGGAAAAATTGCAGTGCTTTGTTTTAATGCTTTGCCAATCTGACTGCTGTATACTTTTACCAGACAAGCACAACATTTCCTACTTAAATGATATTTCATCTGCTAGGCAAACATCCCTCTTTCTCTCCATCACTGACTAAGAGGTTAAAAATACACTGTTGAATGTCATTTACTATATCCCAGGGGTCTTCATGCTGACTGACCAGCTATTCAGCCCTAAGTACCTGCCTGGGACTCCTGAACCTTGTTGCATCCTTCCTAATGAGCAGCTGAGTGCAAGAAAAATACCAAACCTGACCACTGACTGATGATCACCAAAGAGCCCACCACTCCGGTGACGCTCTTCTTTCAAACCTGAAATATCTCTTGCTTCTCCACCATCCTTCAGTAATAGCAGCAACGCCCTTCCTTTCATCACCAAGCATTTTTACTGAAGTTCAACTTCCTTTCAGTGGAAAGGTATTATTCTAGCCTGACCTTTTGTATTAAATCCTGCCTTTATCCAACCCCTTTTGAGGCAGTAAGCTGGCTGTATGGCTGAGGACCCCCACCCTACCCTATTCTTCCCTTTCGAAGCCCTTAGGATACAGGATTAGTCATGCCTCTTTATCATGTCGTTTGGCCATTCTGAAAAGGAAACAGGAATTTTCATGATTTTATTGCACTTAACCTAATGGACTCATTAAAGAGAAATTAATTTTGTGAGGGTAATTTTCTTCTTAATGAAAAATGTAGTTTCGTACAGGGAGAACACATTTAAACCCGCCACATTAAGTGTATAAAGTCATCAGTGCAATTCCAAATACATTAAATATATGCAGAGAAACAGAAGCAGGACTTTTAGTGGAATCAGACTTAGCATATTAATTTCTACTCACATTCTGTGGAACAATAGAAAGATTATTTTTAGTTCATGGCCATTTGGTTCATGACCCAGTGGAACAGGATTTCCCCCACACCCCCTGCCTTTTTTCCCTTTTTATGTAACCTAAGGTTATATTTCTGATGATTGCTCTGAAACCTTTATTCTCTTGAGCTAGCATTTAATTTATTTTATGCTGTTAATATAGTTCTACATAAAGTCACAAAAAAAGAAGGCAAAGTGATAGGTCTTCAAATGTTAAGAAATACTGGGTTTAGTCATTAATATATAAACCGTGTATTCGAAGCCATAAAACTGTACCCCTAGACTCTTACCTTTATGCATTTCAATAGTTTCATAAGACTAGTCATTTTTACGAAACCAAACACCTTTTTAAGTGTCTATCAGATCAGGAAGCCTGTTTTCAAACCTCAGTGCCACCAAGTGGTTACAGGATTAATTAAAAATTATGTGAACATTAGCTTCAGGTTCACTAACTGCCCTTTGTCCCACTTGGGGAAGCTGCTTAAAATTGCCTTTCTTAAGAAGGCATGCAAAGGCTTCCCCAGTAGAGGGACACTAGGACAAAATAAACTCAGCATACGAAACCCAAGGGGAGCTATTATATGCTTCGTACATTGGAAATCAGGGAATTCATTTAAGTACATGAATAAAGATTCAGAACATTGCTTTCAGCTACCACTTTCAGAAAACTCGAATTAAGTGGGTTGGACACTGGAAATGAAAGGAAGCAAAACTACCCTACTCTGGTAGGGGGTCTGTGAACACAAAACCATTTCCAGATTTAAGAAATACTTCAATTAAATTGTTTCCTAGTGCTCATTTCCAGTGCAAAAACTAAATTTTTTTTTTCACCTTATACTATACCACAAGATAAATGTGGTGGACTTAGGCCAAAAGGCTACACTGGTACAGCAAAAGCAACGCCAACATGCACTAAATTAAAAAAAGGGGGGGGGGGGGGGGGGGGGGGGGGAGAAAAGAACAAAAAGAAAAAGACTTTCTAACCAGGGCACTAAATAACGTCCCTGAAACATGCTGCGTTACTACTGAACAAGGTATCACTGCACTCTTCAGCTTTCTCAGTAGACCTTCAACAAGCTGAAAACTGAGCAGGAAGTCTTCATCTCTCTCTGCATCCTCTGGAAGACCTGGTCTTTGCTCCCTACACTACGCACTATGAGTCGGATATTTGCAATACCACTTGCAGTCTGAGTTTGCTCTCTGAAGACGGGTTCTTCTCTCCTGTGCACAGAAGCACAGGCTCAGCCACAGGGTAACAAACCAGAGCGCTGCTGTGGCCAGCCAACAGCGTGGATTGCTCCATCAGCAGACAATGAGCCATCTGCATGACAAACGCGTTGGGAAATAAAGCAGCACACTGAGTTTCATTAATTCTGAATCAGATTTTCAGAAATGGAAGTAGACATCCTGGCCAGTCTGGCTTTGCCACATGGTCCTGTGCCAATGATGGACTTCAGCCTGCGAGACACATTTCCCAAACCAATGGGAACCAGGTGAATGGGAAAGGACAAGCCTGCATTTGTCAGAGGAGAAAGGATGGGGTTTAGGCAGACCAACAGTCCACCAGAGAGACAGGAGGGCACAAGCTTTAAAGAAAATTACTCATTCAGTCCTAATAGCTAAGGAAAGGATAACACAATGGCAGTTTCTGCCAAGGTGACAATGGGAAGACACAAGAACATATTGGGTTCGTTAGCAAAGGAAACAGGTTCTTCATGCATGGTAGAAGAACATAAAGGCACTTCTTTGGGCCATGCCCGCTGACAACACTACACACATGTACCTTCAAAGGAGAGGGAAAAAAGAGCAGCAGCTTGGGTTTTGATCAATATTGTAGATATTAATCACCTCATTATTAATAGCTATTATTGATACGCATTAATACAAAGTTTTCCCTGACAAAATCACTTCAGACAAATGTGTTCCCAGTAGGAAAGAAGAGTCTGTTGGAAGGGAAAATTACACAGGAAACACACGCAATGAATAGACAGAATTATATGGGAAATACGCACTGGGAATATGTGAAATTTTTCCCTTCGTTTAAGGCGCCTTGCAAAGGAAAGAAAGAGGTGGTGCCCCCATCAAGTGGATGCTCCAAGAACCTCACGAAAAGGATCTGAGCCATCAGCACAGAAACCCTGTTCCTCTGCACATATTCCCAGGGATGAAGTTGTCTGTAGGAACCCCTTGAGCACTAACAGGTAACAAATACAGGCTGATGACAAGTAGCACGAGCCAGAACTGCAGTTGTAGCCATTCAAATCCGAAGGCAATTCCAAGAGAAAAATTAGAGAAGCAGCCTATGCTGCTACGTTACATATCCTCCCGCTGGCCAGCCTTCCCAGGATACACGAGAGGCCATATATAGCAGCCATAAATATGGGGAGCTGACAGGTACCTGCCTCAGCTCAGCTGCTCTTTATCATCTGACGAGATGTCTGGGGAAAGACAGAAGAGTTTCCCCAGCATGAGCGGATTAAAACCACCGTTGCAAGGAAGGATGAAGAAATCAGTTTCCTGGGATTTGCTATTCTAATTAATTAGAGCAGCATTACAACAAGGGATCAAGGCTCCATTTTAAGGAGGCAATTATCAAACCCTAACACCTTCCAGGATACTTACGAAATCAATTCTCATCCAAGACAGCTGTATGAAAATAATTGTGCAACTGTGTTGCATTGGCATGAAGAGTACCGTATAACCTGAAAAGGTAGGAGAAAAGGTCTATCTGCGTACCTCTGGAGCTGAGGGGATTGATCTTTAGTTCTGGTGCTGTTAAGCCACCCCTGCAAGAGGCAAAAAGTATCTCCAGTTTATAAAGACACTTCTAAAAAGCAGAAAGCTTCCTTTTGGGATGTATCAGATGCTTCTGTGCAAAAAGCTCTTCTTTTGAACTGACCAATTTGCAGAACAACCCAAAAACTCTGAATAAACATAGACACTAAAACTCAACAGCAATCCTGTTCAAATCAGTTGGCCTCCAGGAAGTCTTGTTAGCAATTTCCTAAAAGACTCTTTATTAGGGAAAAGGCTATCCTGAAAAAGACTAAGCACCCTGCAGCATCATTTCTAGAGATTTTTTTGTGTATGACAACAGCCAGAATGTAACTTGTTATGTGTGATGCATAATGAGATCACATTCAAAACGTGCTTGTATGATTGTGTTGAGGCCATGCATCCATTTGAACAAAGTTTGTTCAACAGACTTATTTCACATGGGCTGTGAAAGCAATTCAGACTGGCTCTCACAGCGCACAGCCTGCTGTGAGACTAGATATCACTCCATCCTGTTACTCTGCTATGCGTGAAGTTAACAAGTAGTGAGATGAAAGGCTTGAGAGCTGCCTGCCAGCAGCACTGGCATTGGGAGAGGCTAACATAGTCGTGCACTGTTGCATTTTAGTGACTTGGACCTGGGAAGGATTTGGATGGAGGTGGCTGGGAGGGCTGGGCTGTGGCTGGGGGCTGCAGGCTGGGAAGGAGCCCCGCAGAAAGCTGAGGGCACGCTGCACCCTCCAGCAAAGGCACGCTGGGCAGGCGCTGGCTGCCTATTGCTACGGGGGATAGGGGCACACAGAGGACAGGAGATCAGTCCCGCATCAGAGGAACTGCAGCCCTCTAAGAGCAGACTCCCCGGGAAGGCAGTCTCACAGCCCACCCATGGGGCAGCGGCTGGGAACCACCGGCAGACACGCATTCCCAAACTGAAAAAATAATTAACCGCCTAGTTTCTTTTAATTAAGATCTTGACTTATCCACCACTCCAGGATATGCAGATGTTTGGCTCCTGGGATGTATCAACACACCTGAGCACTGGAGGCGATTCATCTCTTGGCTTCATACCTCAGCAGGCAGCAGAGAGGGGCTCCCATCCTGTAATACCTGCGCATCCCAGCTCATGGCATTGGCCATGTCTATGGATGGAAGACTTTGTTATTAATAATATCTCTGATGCTGCCTTGGTAGAGATTTTCATATGCAAATTTTGGCATATTAAAGGTGTTCTGCTGTTCTGGCATCCTTGCATCAGCTAAGCGCCAAAGCAGCATGCAGCATTTTACACTTATGTAAGGAGATAAAGGTTTTGCCTCAAGGATATGATGTTCCAAAGACAGAGATAACATGATGGGAAATGACAAGGAGCAGTGGAGAAGGGGGGGTAGGAAAAAGAAAACAAAAGAGACAAATAGAGAAGAGAAAGGGCAGGGTACTGTCACGGGAGGACAAGCCTGATTTTTTCATTTCAGCATGTAAGATGTTTTCCCTGGGTTATCTTTCTTTAGGATCTTTCAAGTTATTTTTCTTGATCATCCTCTTCTCATCCTCCACCTCCTTAGGACCATATTTTGGCTCCTCTGCACTTACAGAATAATCAGTGGATATCATAAAAAGGACGATGTTACTCTGTACAAATGAGACTGCTAAAGTCCGGCCCCTAAAGAGTAGGAATCGCTCAGTGCAGCAAAAGATGAGATTAATGATAGAAACTGCAGATGACTATAAACAAATTTATCCCTTCAGTTTATCTCTTCCTCCTCTTCTCTGGTTTCTGTTATTCAGGCCTGTGAGGTACAGCATCTCTGGTCAGAAAATATCTATCCAAATCAATGTCTTCAGCTTGAACAAATAACCCCGCCACCATTACAGCACCAGGCCCGTCTCTGACAACAACGTGGATGTCCACCCCTTTCTGTCCTGCACGGCCTCCAATAACTGGTGGCTCTGCAAAATTTTAATTCGTTCTGCAGCCAAGTCAAGTTATCTAGTATTGATGAGTATAAAGGTATAATAAAATTACTGAAATCCCTCTTCATCCTTTGACACGGGCAGTTCTGTTCGGATTGCTTTTTGATTTAATTGTTCTTTACTAATTCAGGGATACCTATGCTGTCGGGCCAAGATTCTGCTCTCACTGATGAAAGACAAAATACCCTAAAATGGAATAGCCTATTAAAATATAACTATAATACAACTAAAAGTTAAAATTTCCACAACAAAATAATAAAACCCTGAAAACTAGTGTTATGATGGAAACCCCAACATATTTGTGTTCATGAAGAACAAAACCACTTATTTTATAGCCCACCTAAAAAAAAACCCTGCAAATTAATTTTGTTTTTCTTTCTCAGAAGTCAGACCTAGGAGATACTAGTAACAGATAAAAATGTTCAGAAATGCGTGATTTATTAATTTTAAGTACGTACTTACTTATGTTCCATATTGCAATACCTTGGTGAAATTGTTTTCTGTAATTTATGCTGAGATTTTCTGCTACGGACAGTTTATAGCAAGTCAAAGCGACACAATCATGACAATGTCATATGGAAACTTCATCGCAGTGCATCATATCAAACTCACAACATAGATTCAACAAGGTGGCCATGGTCATCAGCTCACAGCTACTAGCAATAATAATGAAACTCTGATTCAGAGTAAATATACATTATTAGCACATTGTATTAACACCATAGCAGAGACAGTATACTTGCATCCTCCTTAATACAATGGACATATTAACTGGAGTTTTCTTAACTCCCTGCAAACAGGATCAAGCCCATATGGAGTTACGGTGTTAGACAAAGTGGCAGAAGAAAGGCCAATACCAGCAATCCCAGGCCAGGTGCTCTAGCAACCTGCTGCCTTGCACTGTAATCTTGATGCCACCACAGGGCTCAGAGAGGAATGCTGAGGCCCCTAACCCCTAAACCACCCAAAGAGCTTTGGGACGCTGAATCTGTAGGCAGGACAGGCTGCCCGGGCGCCCAGGATGGGATCGGGATGGCGGGGCTGGGAGCAAGGGGTGCACCCCGGGCTGCCCGGCGGGGCTGCAGAGAGCAAGACAGGCAGGAGGAAAAGATGCTGGGGAGGAGAGAGGGAAGGATGCTCGTCCCGGGGAGATCCCTGTGCCGGGGGCGGGCAAGGAGCGCACCCCGCCGCCGCCCTTACCTGCGCCGTGCGCCTTTGTTCCTCCGGCTGCCGCGCCGGCAGCGCCCCGGCCGCCCGGCCGCCGGCCCCCGCGGGGCCATCCTCCTCCTCCTCCTCCTCTTCCTCCTCCTCCTCCTCCTCCTCCTCCTGCGCCTCCCCGGCGGCGCGGCGGCGGCGGCGGGGCCTCGGCGCGGCCCGGCCGCGTCGCAGCCCCCGCAGGACCAGCAGCGCCGCCGCCCCCAGCACCAGCGCCGGCCAGAGGAGAGCCAGCAGCCGCCCCGGCAGCCCCGCCGCCGCCGGCACCAGCTCCCCCGCTCCCAGCGCCAGCCGCACCGCCGGCCCCAGCATGGCCGCCCCCGGGGCCGCCGCCGCCGCCGCCGCTCCCCCCGGGGGGCGGGGAGGGGGATGCTGCGCTCCGCTCCGCACCGCTCCGCTCCGCACCGCTCCGCACCGCCGCGCACGGAAAGTTGGTGCCGGAGCCGCGCTGGCTGCCGCAGCCAGGAGCGGGCACCAGTGCGGGTGCGGAGCCGGGCCGGGCGGGGGGACCGGCTGGTCGAGGCGGAGGATGGGGCGGGGGGGGGGGGGTACGGGGGGGCGCGGACACGTCTGTGCTTACGGGCGTCTCGTCGCGAAGGGTTTGGCCGTGAGGGCGGTTGCGCGGTGCGTGGCGGGGGGGGGGGGGGGGGCCGGTAGCTGGCGGTCGCCGCGTGAGGGGCTATTCCGGGGGTGGAGGAAGGAGTTAATGGACGGAATGAGTCTTTTCTGTGGAAGAATGAAAGTGGTAAATTAAACGGGAATGCGATGCGGTTCAAAGCAGCGGAGCTGCGGGCATCAGCATTAATTTGAGAGCAGATGTTTGGTCGAGGATCGGGATACACAGGGATGTTCACAAGTGATGCATTTCTGCAAAATTCTCCAGTCTAGACAGAAGAGTTTTTAGGAATGTACTTCTGTTCTCAGGCGCCGTTAGAAATATGTCATTATCGAGCAACATCCCTGTGATGATTACAAGATTTGCCTATGTAACGCAGCGCGTGATGCGTTCTCATCTAGTGCTGATCCTCAGAGAAATAACAGTTTATCACTGCTAGCAGAACACTAAGCAGAGTGCCTCAAACCACAAACCTCTTTGCTTTGCTGGATGGAAAATTTCTCCACCCACCTGATGAATAAGTGCAGGTTATGCTCTCAGAAAGTCTTTTTTCAAAGTCATAGAGCTTCTTTTAAGGTGACAAGTTGTATTTTATCTCGGCCAATCTAGAGGGATAACCTCTGAGAAATAAGCAGTGAATAGCAATGAAGGGAAGGAACGAGCCCCTAATTCAGAAGTGTGTCTCTCAGCGTGGTTGTGTCTCGCACCTGGCACAAACTCGGTGGGACTCACCAGGGCTAGGGGGCATTACTACAAAGAAGATAGTTAGTAAATAGAACAGCATAAAAAGTCATGTTTGTAGTAAACCCCGCGCAGAGAAGGGATTAGTAAGGGAATGACCTTTATCTGTCTTGGCTTTATTTCATAGCCGGTGGGGACTGCTTTCTCCTGAGTGCAGATCCAAGCACTGGAGCTCAAACCCAAACACATACCTGTGCAAGAGACAGCAATGAGGAAGGCTCATTATCCATCCTTCCGTTGGATTACCAACTCTTCAGGGATGAAAGATTTATGATTCCCATGTCCTGGGCCTAATTCCAATTCATCCTGAACAAGTCTAGGTTTTGAAAGCACAATAAGGTGTCATAGCACTCTAGAAATTTCCAAACAAAATACAGGAGGATTGTTGATAAAATGATGTGCTGAATGGCTTTATGGGAAGAAGCAGGTTTTGGGAGTGTCGTGGTTTAACCACAGCCAGCAACTAAGCACCACGCAGCTGCTTCCCCCTCCCCCCTCCCAGTGGGATGGGGAGGAGGAAAAAAAAGTAAAACTCATGGGTTGAGATAAGAACAGTTTAATAACTAAAGTAAAATAAAATACACTACTAACTAATAATAATAATAATAAAAATAATAATAATAATCGTAATGAAAAGGAATATAACAAAAAAAAAAGAACACCCAAGAAAAGACAAGTGACGCACAATGCAATTGCTCACCACCCGCTGACCGATGCCCGAGCAGCGATCCACCCCTCCCGGCCAACTCCCCCCTGTTTATATACTGGGCATGACATATGGGAGGGAGGGAGAAATGCTTAATACACAGGAGAGGACTGCGGGGGTAATGGTGGTACTTCAAACGGTGTTGGGATGGGAAGCTTCCGTTTAAACATGGATCCCACAAATTATGTTTTCTGTCTGCCTGTCATCCTGCCTATCTTCTAAAGTTCAGCACTGACTAATCTTGTGGTCTGAAACCTCAGAAATGTCACTGTTTCTTTTCCTAGCACTGATGATACTGATTTCTTATGAGAACATGCCTATCTTGTACCTATCAGCTGGAGCCCTAAGCTTGTAACTGAGTAGTCATGTGCAATGTCAGAGACAGGGGGGCTTCTCCTGAAGTTAAAAAATGGCAGTTATGTGATTAGTTTTATGACATTTTAATTTGATACTTGTCTTTTATTTTTTCCCTGTCTTGATTTCTCTGTTCATAAAATGAAGATACATCTCTCCAGGTCTGAGCTGTTAAAAAGCATACAATCTATACCTCGGATCATAAATAAATATCACTACTTTCAGCTCATCTAAATTAGTTTGCGTTTCTTTTTCCTAGGGAAACATAAGCTGAAAGACATTTCAGGAGTCAGCATTGCTTAATTGACTATGAGATTACTGCTTTGCACCATTTCTTTCTATTTCTTTTTTTTCCTCCACAAAATAAAGGCAATTACTGTGGCTGGCCTGTAATGGCGTTTATTTTCAAAAAGACAAGCATCACCATATTAGACCTTTTTCTAGTATTAATACAGGCTTATTTAACAGCATATCACTTACGGTATCATTCTATGAAAATAGCACAAATTATCATGATGTCATGTTATACGGAAAGCCTGAAACTTCATTGCAAGCCTGAGAAGATATTTTTCTGTTTATGTGTGACATAAACTAATTGCAAATGTCTGATGGGGAGTTGTTCTCCATTCAGACTCAGAGGAAAGTCCAATAATCAGGAGCTGGAACCATCTATTTGTTGCAGATCAAAATGCAGTTAATGTACACTGACAAAACAGTGCAGTCGCTAATGCCTAATGGGCTGTATTTGAACCTGTCTGCTTCTGCATGCAGAGTTAGTCATTCGAGGTGCTGAAATGATGAAGGTAGGCTTTGGGAGTTTTTCTGGGGAAAACTCCAGTCTTATTAATGTTTAAATGTTTCATGAAAACAGTTTGATTTTGACAAAACCAGATCGCAATTGAAAAAAAAAAAAAAGAAAAAAGCAAAGTAGTTTTCTAGCTGAAATTAAAGCATAAACTTTTATTTCAATTTTCTATTGAATTGTGAAAAAATGAAATTTTCTGAAAAAGTAGGGAACAAAATAATTGTTTTAATAACATTTCACAGAAATTACAAGGCCTTGACCTGATGTATTAGCAGTAGACTTAAGGATTCACCCACAGAACCTAACAGAAGTACCCTACTCTGATGCTGCTCGTGTTTAATCAACAGCAACAGATGTGGTAGAAAAATTAGTGATTTCAAACCAGTCAGAGATGTAAAGAGGAACCTTTTAAACTGCCTGAGCAAAAACATCTTTTGAGGGGCAGAGAGAAGACCTCTTGGCAGTATTTAATACTCTTTAATCAGCTTTCCTCAACTCACAGTTCAGAAAACTGTAGCTGAAACAAGGCAGGCAAGTTTTGTTCCTAACAACGGCTCAGAAAGCCTTGAGTAAAGGGACAGAACAAGCTGTGTCTTCCCTACTAGAAGCAATTGGTGCTTACCAGGTTGTTCAGAACAGACCTTTCTCATAAAATTACACAGCTTCATCCTCCCCCCTCTGAAACTATGGGAATTTGGGGTAACTACATGGAAAACAATGGAGTTTTGCGCCAGTTTAAGCGACATGGAGCAGCTCTCCTTTCGGTAGCTGGTTTCTGAGCCCTCAGTTGGGAGCTGTTTCTGGCAAGCACTGTGCAGATGCAGGTGGGAGGATGTTCGGACGTGGCCGAGATCAAAGCGCAGGTCTCCGTTTCAGGCATTCGTCAGTAAAGAAACGCAGAGCGAGGACGTGTCCCCCGGGCAGCAACTCCTGCGCGGGGCCCTGCTCCCGGCTGCGACCCTCTTGCTCTGATGTAATGAAGCTAATTTACAGGCTGAGATGATCTCACAACCTGCGGCTTATTTACAGGCTTGAAGGGGTGTTTGCACCGAATCCTGAGGTTCATCTGCTGTTGCACAGGAGATGTATTCATAACATTTGTGTAATTCACAAACTTTTCCCATTTTTTCTCCTGTCTGAAGCCCTGGTGCACTGGCGACTTTCCAAGGACACACATGAAGCTGATGAACTACCGAGCTTGCTTAGCCTATCGATGAGGAAACTGAGGAACGTGCTAGCTGCACGCCTGGCAAAAGCGTGACAATAACCAGTAATGAGAGAGGAGTGCTCCATCTGTTCAGACTATTCAGCTCTTTGCATGGCTGCCCACGTGGCCAGGTATTTGCCATTAAATAAGATGATTAATTCCTTGACAAGTTGATATCTGGCCTAGCAGTCCGGCATTTCCTTTCGGCATTGGTGGCTGCTTTGAGGAATGCAGCTTTATAGATTTTTACTAATTATCTAATAGCTTTTCAATCTCTTGTTTCAGTACGTGGAACTGGTGTTAATTAATTGCAGATATTCAGCATACAGTTCTTAACTGATTCCCCTAGTAAATATGTTTAACACTTGCCTTGGTTTCCTGTACATGATTCATTCAGTTGGTAAGTGATCCATCTTTGTTTGCTGTCAAAGTCTTTGAGTTGGAAGAGGACTTTAATCATGTTACTTGGCTTTTCTGAATAGGGAGAAGAAACAGAGTCAAATAAGCATGCAATGGTAATGCAGTCAAAGAAGAACCATGGCCTGGGTTTCTTTCACCAATAAAGTGTATGCTTCAATTTCCCTTTCATTTTCATAAAGAACATAATGGAAACATCTATTCAGCCAAAGACGTGAAATTAAAACAAAGAAACAAAAACCTCTTGAAAGGAGGAAAGAAGGCGCTTTCCCAGCTTATACGTTAATTAAGACCAGTCAAAGAAAACTGCTTCAAAAGGAAGGAGGAAGCCAGCAGTAAGCACGGCTGCAACTGCTTTTAATAGGCTACAGCAATGACATGCATGGTAGACAAAGTCATAGCATGCCTTAATGCAACAATGTCAGTTCAAAGGGTACAGCGAAAAAGTTGGAGGCAAAACTGAAGTTACTGAATAGTAAAATTGTTTCACTAGCAGATTTGTCAGCAACAGTAAGGGACAAAGGAACTTGTTTAGCAGAACACAGTCATCTTGAGAACTATAAACACTGCTCGTTTAAAGATAAAATCAAAGGCCTTGAGAGCAAAGCAGAAGTAGACATAAAAATTTGCATAGTTGACTTTCCTGAAGGTGAAGAGGTTTGCATCCCTGTCAAACAATTCAGAAAGAAGCTGTTAAGTGCCCCAGGTTGCTCTTATACCCTTAGCACTCGCTCTTCCCCTGCATGAAAGCCTGTGCAGAGCTGCATGAATACACAGCAGCACTGGTAGGTTTTCTGTCCATCCCATCAGCAGTGGAGATCTGGGAATCTGGCAGGAGAATTTATTCCCTTCCCCTCTACAAAAAAGGTGAGTGCAACCTACAACATACTATTATAAATATTTTATACAATAAAAAAATGGATTTGTCTAGCAGCAGAAGACAGGACTGTTACTATGTTCTTTACATGCATGTTTGTTCTCAGTGCTGTTCAACCTGCGTCTCTGATCCAGCTGCTTGGGAAACCAGCTCGTAATTTTCTATTTCTTTTGACAGGCAGTTCAAGCTCTTGCTTCAAAAACTTCCTAGGTCCCTTCATCAGAGATCAGCAGCACGCGTGCATTTTTTCAAGATAATGATGACTACAAGGAAGTCTCCTAAAATCAAGATGTCTCCTTGCTTTATTCCAGACTGGCACACAACACAGTGAACACAGAGTAAATTAGTGATGACCCACAGTTTATTGCTATCAAAAACAGCATTCAGAGAGATGCAGCTGACACACTGGAGGGAAGTGATCATTACCCTCAGGGAGGCTTTAGTGTCAAAAATGTATGAATACGTATCCACTGATAAAAGTGTGGCTTACACTACAGTGTTCAGACAATATCATATTCTCATGTGATCTAGGTATCAAAGGCCACAAAGTTTTCCCTAGATGTGCTCACATAACCTCTGTATCTGAAGAGGATCTTCCACTTTGATCTGGAGACATGAAGATCTGAAAAATGTACCGCATCCACCACATCCTTCATGGTTTCTTCTCATGTTTAGTCATCCTCCATGTGAAAAAACCTACATCTTGTTGCTAACTTAATGTTATCTCGTCTCAGTTTCCCACCACTGATTTCTGTGACTTTCTCTGACAGATATCCTTCTCGTAGCTGCTGTATTCTTCCTGAGAAAGTGCTTCAGTGCCACAAGTACGTTACCTCTTAAACTCACTTCTGATAAATAAAAGATATTAAATCTCTCTATAGTTCTCACCGAAAGGCATTTCCACCAGGTCTCATGCTATTTTTGGAGGCTCTTATTTTGCGCATCCCCTTGACATCCTTCTTCTGCATCGTCATATGGAGAGGTAATATTCAGCCTCTTGAACCTATTCACTTGTTCCTAGCATATACATTGTGGGATCATTTTAGCTCTTTTCCACGCCAACACATTAGGGGCTCCAGTGGAGCTGCCTGCTCATGTTT
Organism: Gymnogyps californianus; assembly: GCF_018139145.2. NCBI lineage: Eukaryota > Metazoa > Chordata > Aves > Accipitriformes > Cathartidae > Gymnogyps > Gymnogyps californianus. Next base: position 117,077,904 of record NC_059473.1, read on the forward strand.
TTCCTGCTTCCTACCCAGTTTACTAATATCAATTCAAAAATGTTTATTGGATTACTAGAGTAAATGGCATCTACAGACTAGCAGGACTTGTTGGTTGCCAGTAGGTGACTGCCCTGTACTTGGTTCCTTCCTCTGGAAAGGAGAAATAATGTTTCTACAGCACTTAGTCTATCTTGTCAGCTCAGACTAATCTCGTCACAATGTTGGGAAGAAGAAGTTTAATCTTTTTGTGATTAACAGGGAATCTGGAGCATTTAGAGATAGATCTTTTTGAGGATACTGAAGAGATGTATGGTTGTTGTATAGGCTGGTAGCCTTGGTCAGTATGACAACATTAGCAGACAAAACCCTGATGCATTAGTGTTGCTTTCAGATGGTCTGTCCCATTGTATCTGTACGGCAGGTGTGGTCAGTGGATTAAAATTTGCTTCTGCACTGTTCGCAGTATCGCTTTCTGTAATGAAGGATTATTATAAATGCATTTGATTTCTTATATTCCTGGCATACCTCTTGAGAATAAAAGTAGCTGACGGAGGCTGTATTTACATGGTGCTCTGCAGGTACATGCCTATTTGTTCTGCCCACAGTGTACATGCAGCTGATTGCTCAGACCTGCTTTGTGTTCAGTGTTTTCACATTGGAGGCAGAGAAATTGTGCATCTGGCTGTAGAAGACCACAGCGGAGTACCCAGAGCTGGCCCATCACCAGAGCTTGTGCTCCAGAGGGACAGCCAGGAGAGCTGGGGCGAATCATCTCAGCATGGGGCATCAGACCTAAGACTTATGGGTCTGCTGCTCCCCAGATGTAACCTGGTCATAGATGATTTATTGCTTTGTCTTCTCTTCCTTTAATCCCAGGTCTCCTTATACCTGAAGGAGATTATCCTTCTTGGGCATTGCTGTTGAGACAAGCTCAAAAAATTCAGACCTTGCGGACTGCTGTGGTCTCCTGCACCCATAGAAACAAGTGCCCAGTTCCTAAGTGTCCTATGAGTGAACCCTGTATGCCTGGGGAGCTTGCTGGCTCAAGACAAAATGCCTGACCCTGGTTGCTTCGAAGGAGATGTCACAGCAAAGGGCTCAGTCTCCTCCATGGTTGGTGGTTGCCTGGGATGCGAGTGTTAGCGCAAAGCTTTGTTTTATTGAAGGCTTTGTCCTGTGAGCAGCCAGGTTGAAGGGCTGGAGTCATCATGAAGAAGCTTCTGGATCTGGCTCTGCAGAAGAAATCTCTATTAATGACTAAGCCCTGAGGTTTTTCAAACTGCTGTTTTGTCTAGATCCCAGGCTTGTGTCCCCGAGTTGTGCCCCAAGGATCCAGCCAGAGTCAGAGCAACCTGCAGGATTCGTTGGGGTTGCTGCTCCTCTGTTCACCCTGCCCAAAAAACCTGCAGTGTCTTGGGATGAACCCAACACTTTTTGTCTCCTTCCATAACCCAGGGAGCCATGATTTCACCATAAGGCATGTGACAATGCAAGCAATGACAGCAATGGTTTCCCATTTTATAATTGCCGTGGCAACTATATTGTAACTTAGACCGACAACATTTATTTTCTGGGGTTGTCACTCTTAAAACATGACATAATTTAGGATTCAAAGCCATCCCACCACCCTGTTCTCACACCACCCTGCCAGCCGCGCCATACAACAACATTTTGTTGCAGCAGCGCTTTTGGAGACTCCCGTGCATAGGGTTACTTGTTTCTCCACATTTCTCCCCAAATAATGCAGCATTTCAGAAGGGAAGGCTGTGTTTGGCAAGTGTTTTTCAGAAGAGAGTATTGTGTAATTTTCCAAGCCTCTGTAGGAGTGCGTGTTTAAGCCAAGCTCAAGTCCTTTAGCTGTTCCCTACACCCCAGGTTCCTTTCACTTAACATTTTCCTAAATTTAGGGTATCGAGCTTAAGTTCACTGTATAAGGCATCTCCAGAGAGGAGATGGCTCTTTTCTCAGCTATCAATAACTGTGCTGCCTGCAGCTTACTGTGGTCTTTAGATACCATGCAAAACATGCAATTCAACACACGGAAAACAGGGAACTAAAATCTGTTTACCCAGCATGGATCAGAGGCAGTCCTATTTTTAAGCCTAGCTTGGGAACGTGGGTAGCAAAATGTCTCAAGAGGAGGAGATCCAGGCTGGAAATGGTAGGCAGCCACGGCAAGGCAGGACAAGCTTTTTGCCTGAGCCGTGCTGCTGCTAGGCAGAGCCGTGGTGGCCTCGGGGCAGGCAGGAGAGGGGCAGGTGGCTCCATGCCTGGGTCCACCCAGTGAAGAGAAATCTGCAGCGACGGCTGGACCCCGAGGCCTCTGTATGGGAGGACCTCACTTTCCAGCTTGCTCTTGCTGAAGCCCTCACAGTCAAAAAGTCACAGCTAATTCCGCCTCCTGCTTTCAGCCCTCCTGTTTCATTTGTAGTCCTGCCATTGATCCAAGGCCCGCTCTGAAACCTCCTGAAGTCAGGGAAATTGGGAAAGGTCTTTAGCATCACGTAATCTCTAACAGCTCTCCTCTAATTAGCCTTAGGTTACAGGCAGCGCGGGCAAGGCAGCTCCCATAGAAAAAGGGGTTGGAGTGGATGGCATGTCCTGGGGGAAAAGCTCAAATCCTGGAAGGAAATGCTGGCCATCATTATGTCAAGGGTCTCTGCTGACACTTCATCATGTTTCTGTCTGAAAATTAATCATTTACTGTTACGAGCAAGTTCTAAGATGATTAAATGAAGCAGAGGAGGGACAGCAATATTAGCCACATTTTCAGTCTGCAAAAGGGATTTTTTTTAATGTTCTTGATATTTTCCATTTTACTTCTCAAGTAGAAAACATAACCTTCTGGTTTACATGCCCCTCGGGGGCGTGTTCACCCCCCGGCTCTGCTGGGTATCTCTGGCCAAGCCATTTCGGCTCAGGAGTTAATGGCTTTGCTTTCACATCCTTCATCTGCTTGTCTCCTCAGATCAGCGTTCCTCAAACTCCACCAGCCCATGGGCTACGAGAGGCAACAAGTTTTCCAGGCAACACCACCTTTTGCTCTCCCTGTGAGACTCAGTTTTAACTTCTGAATTCCTGTGCCTGTGAGTAGCGTCGGGGCAGGTTCCTGCGAGCCGTGGGCTAGTGTGCCCAGCGGGGTGACGTTCCAGTGCAGGAGGGAGCTGTTGATGTGAGGATGGACACCTATAGCCTTGGGGCCAGGTACTTGAAGGAGCACTGGTGTCATGCCAGCTGTGAGTATTAATGATGCTTATTGATCTGGGAGTTCTTCATGCTGTAGAGAGAAAAACAAGCCTTAAAAACTGCCTCAATCCTGAAGCAGAACAGGATTTAAGGCATATGTCTCTTAGTATTTCTAACCAGCTTGTTTAAACAGCTTCTTACACAGTGTGCTGGCCTTTCTCGGTTTGATGCCTAGGCATATACCTCCCCCTCATTATACAGTCTAGATGCCAAAGATGCCAGGTCCTACAACTCTCAGTAGCAAAATCCTATTAACTAACTGCTAACATAATTCTGTGTCTAAAACGTAAGACATTTCCTTTCCTAATAGTGTCAGTAGATAAACATGCTAGTGATGTGAGGCAGTCGGCTGTAATTGTAACAGGAACCAGGAGCGGGACTAAAAAGTTCCAGGTCAGTTGTGTCTCTTGAAATATGACTTTGTCCCCCTGGAAAGCCCATCTGTATACCAACCACCTGATTTCCTGAGCTGCTATAGACAAGTATGGAGCACAGCGTGCCTGTTCTGCAGTGACTGCCAGGAAGATGCCCCTTGTTGAAATTTTTAAATGGAAAATACGTTTGGGATGATTTCCCTGACCAGTCCTCCCTGGTGGATCTTTGAGCTCAGAAATGCTCCTGCAGAGGATGTGGGTTACCCTTGTGAGGAATCTGACTACCCAAATGCACAGTCATTTGCAGTTTTCCCAAAGTGGTATTGCTTTCATGTTGTGAGATAAGAGACACTTGTGGTTAAGCGTGTAATGCAGTTCCAATAATAAATATCTCTATTGTTCAGTCTAGTTTTTAATAGCTCTGTGATCCCAGTAGCATATAAACAACGGGAACTAACGTATAATATAAGGCAGTGGTCGGAGTTCATTGCTTGTTCTTGATCCTCTCGTTCTCTCGCACAAGCAGCCCCTCTGAGATGCCGATCTACAAACGATGAAAATCTTCAACAAGCTCCAAGAACAGAAACTAGTACTTTAATTTTCAGACTCATTTATCACACTGCTGACCAAACCACCACTGCCGAGTTAGCACTTAGAGGAGGGCACTTGGGTGTGGTGGAGATGGCACCAATCTAAGCCCCAGCTAAGGTAATACTCACCTGAGCAGAGTGTTTATTCCAGAACTGATTGACTTAGAAAACTGATGGCATTTTGAACTTTGCTAGCACTTTTTTACTGGGAATTCAACATGCCCTGAAGGTCCAGTCCTGCTGTGTGCTGGCTGTGTCCAAGCCCTGATAAAAATGCTGGTTCCCAGTGGAGGACATTTGGTTCATGTCTCAGCCACATGATTCATTGCCACGTTAAAGCTATCACAGCTTGCTCCAAATGCACAAATGTAGGGTCTATGCAGGAGGGTGAAATGCTGTCCTGAGATACTACACTGGTACTCGTTACCGTACAACTGTACCAGCTTTGCACAATATATACCCTAATTCACTCTGCCTCCCAACAGGACCAATTAGATTATTTGCAGTACTGTGGTGATGTGCCTGTGCTGTTTCCAGATCAAGAAATGACTTGTTTGGTACTAGCGAGGAGGTCTGCACTGGACTGCCCAAAGAAGTACTCTGTGCTATGTGAAGCCACCAGCAGACAGTACTGCATGTGCCTTAGGGACTGGGCATGTGATGCATTCAATACATGGTCCTCCGTGAATGCACAGATGAGGGGTCAGGGCATCACAGGCTGTTAAGATGCCATTGCAAGAGTCTGGAAATAACTCTTTGCAAGATCAGACTTTGAAAGCAGAGCATTGCCCTGAAAGCAGAGCAAGCCCAGACCTCTTGCCCAGCAGAGCCCAAATAACAGCCCTAAGTCAGATGAAAGTTTTGGAGCCCTGAGCACAGGACCGCTGTGTGAGACCTAAGAGAGTCCATCTGCATGATTAGAAATGCAGATGGAATAGCTGTGTTACTAGCTCATATACCAAGACAGCTTCCAGAGAAAAGCAGGCAGGGCTAATGCTAATCCACTGGGCCATATTTTCCTCACCTCAGGAAAACGCTTCTGTGAGCAAGTGAATTTCTTGAGTCTCAGGGATAGCAGTAGCCCCATCATGAGGATCAGGCAGAGGCACTGACAGAACAAGCTGTGGGACATTCTAAGAAGTATCTTGGTTTTAAACCACTTTTTGAGACCCAGCATCCCCACGTTGCTGAGGGATGCTCCCCACTGCCCTTGAGAAGCTGTGGTGCCCTTTGCTCCTCATTTTGTGGGGCCAGCCTCCAACATGCCTCTTCCCTTCCCACTCAATTCACCTGGAGCTACAGCCTCACTCAACAGCAATTGCAATGGTACCTAGAGCTAGCAAATATGCTGGGAAGCTGAAATTGCCCATTGCTTAGTTGTCTATGCATGTTCTCTGCTCATGGAACTGAAGAGCAGAAAGGAGGTTCAATTTTCTGTTAAAATTGAATATTGCAGAATATGGCCCTGCATCCTATGTATGTCATACCACCTTTGATAAAATTACTTCTGAGCAACAGGGACAAAGGGAGGCCCTTACATGTCCGTGCCAAAGCAGAGCCCTTCAAAACAGTGGAATAAACGATCCTGGGAAGGTTGAAGCCTCCGACAGGGATGGCAGACAGAGTCGCCCTACAACATCTGTCCCTCACGTGGGAACAAATCACAGTCATGCGCGGCCAGACTGTTGGAGCTGGCGGTTACAGACTGTGCAGATCCAGGGAAATTTGCGATTCCAACAGCAGATGGCACAGTCCTAAAACTAAAATCAGCCTGCAAGGCAGCCACGGGGAAACATTGCCTGGGCTACGAATCTGAGAGCTCCTGCAAGAGGATCCTGTGGAGCGAGACTACTGATTTGTCAACATAAACAAACTGGTTTTGAAAATAGTGTATTTTCTCTTCAGGAGAAATAATTTATAAAAGAAACTGCATATATGAGACAATCTGTTAGCAGTGGAGTTTAGTTTAAGACTCTCAAGTACAGCTGACAGCTTAAATGTAATTATAGGTTTTTTGGCATCCATGCCTCATAAAGCACTCTTTTAATTATCCTTGTAGGATCTAGAAACAATTTATAGTGGCCATAGATACAAAGAAATTCTATTTACTGGAAGGAAAGTGAAACTCCAGAACGATTTAATTGAACAGTAATGTCTTAAATTTGCTTTCATGCGGACCTAATCCTTTTGTGTTTCTTAGCCATTGTCCAGAATCTTACAGAATTAGGCATAAAAAACGTGTTCTGTTATGTTTGGAATTTTATAAACTGAGTGAGATTTGTGTATATCAACTCCAAAGCCTGCAGCCCTGTACATATGAGAAAAGCAGTGCAGCAGACTTGGCACTTTGGTTCCATTAGCATCAACAAGATTGCTGGGCAAATACACTTATTTTGGCACTTCTACGAACTTGCAGAATAAAACCTAGAGATCTTCCCTCAATAGGCAGTATGGTAAGCCAGGATGTATAATCCAGGACAACCATTTCATGATGTTTAAGGAATTAAGAAACTAATCCATCCTTTTGATGCACAAAGGAATTGCTGGAGGAATTGTCTAGTGGTTAGATCAGGAAACTGTGAGTCAAGGCGTCTGTTCCCCCCTTTGTCAGTGAATCATTTCCTCTTCTTCAAGTCCCACAAAACATCCAGACAGAATCTGTCCCCAAGTGAAATAAACTCTTTACCAGATTCGGTCCCCATGTAGCTCCCAGGCTACTGCTTGCAGTAGAAGCTTTAACGTGTGTCAGAATCGGAAAGCGTTAAATGTCAAAAGAGAAAGACATGTTGTGGTCCTGTACCTGAATTTTACCTCTGCAGGTTTCACAGAGCCCAGAGCCCTGTTATCAGGTGCCCTGTGATAGCACATAGAAGCAGCAATCTCAGCATGGTCCTCATTTCGGTAGATGTCGTAGAAGTGCAGAGAAAAAGACTTTTCCAGTGCTAAGAAGCATGTACTTTATATTAGTGACATTTAAGGACTGGACTATCCACCTTGGTTAAGGGTCTGGTGACTTTCTTGCAGTTAGAAAGAGGCTGCTGTATTCAGAGAGCGATTCAACCCACAAATTTTAAATCTTTTCCTTGGGATAGGATGAATTGTTTTCTGGAGCTGTCCGTCTCCACTGTTCATAGAAGGAAATGTCAAGCGATTTTACTCCTAACTTAATGCCTCAGTTCAGTGCTTGAATGGGCACCCTTGACTCCTGCTGTAGGTGTCGGACCACATTAAGCACCAACTCCTTAAGTTTAACAAAAGTGTATTTGCCGCTGTGTTGTACTTTCAACAACTACAGTTGCTGCTGCAGTTTCTGCAGTTGCCACGCATTTCTTGACCCCCCCACCACGGCACACCGAGGATGGCTGCTGCTCTTCTGTTCAGTGGTGTTTGCCCAGGAACCAGCACCTTCCCAGAGGCAGTCAGCAGTGGGCAAACAGAGAAACAGTGCGATGCTTTACTGCCCAACATGCTAATCGGTCATCCTCTCCCACTGCTAATCAAGCAAACAAAAGTATGTGCTCTCAGAGATAACAAGGATTAAAGGTTTTGCAGTTATTTCCCACAGGGATTCCAGGCATTCCCATATTTGCAGTAATTCCCAGAAGTTTATGTCCCAGTTGCCTATGCAGGGAGAGCAGCAGTTTTCAACATTCAGAGAAACACGAGTTCTGAGTCGAATAACTCTGCAGAAATGTCTTGAATGTTTGGGATTCCTCCTCCAAAAATATCTGTCTGACACAAGAGGAGATTAATCTTACCTAGCTGCAGCTTTTTAAAAGTTAGGCTGGTGAGCAGGAACCCTCAGTAACCGATGGAGGCAGAGGAGCAATTTCAGACAATGAAAGTATGAAAGAAATAATGCCTTAAACAAGGGAATCACAGTGGTCTATTCTTTTCTTCCACTGTTTGTCTTAAAAACAATTAAAACTGTAACTTTGTCACTGAGAAAATAATTTCCAGTTTCATTTCTCTACAAAAATTCAGTTTGCATTTGCCTGATACCTTCCAATTGGTATGTTTTTTCCTACTTACCTGTCATCAGAGGTTGTTGTGGTTTAGGTATATGAATGTAGGTACCTGGATTGTAGATGTTTACATCTGACCTAGCTATTATAAGCTCTGCTTGCGAACACTTCTACTGGATGGTATTTCTCATTCTAAGGTAGAGTAGGCCTAATGAACAGCACCCCAGAAATGCTTACTTCTCCCCATTAATAACGAGGAGAGCCTGAGGTCACTAGCTTTGGTGTAGATATCTGCACTGCAAATGTCTAAAATTAGGTGGGATAAATCTCATGCAACAAGCTTGATACTTTAAGCCCCTGTTCAGCAAAGCACTTACTGACAGCATAAAATGAAGCCTGGGCTTAAATGCTTTCCTGAACTGAAGCCTCAATTACTTAAGGAATGAGAAGACAGTCGTGGGGGATCATAGCAGTTAGACTTGCGTGAGGCTTACGTTGGATTTCCACCATGCAGTCCTACATACCATTCTATTCCCCTACAGAAAACAGTTTTCTTCCTTCAGTTTCCTCCTCCAAACACATTTATTTCCGACCCCTCCCAGTTCTCACTCTCCCCAGCTGAGTCACACACACAGTGTAACCCAAAACTGGGGCAGGCGAGCAAGAGGCACCGCAGACTGCTGGGATTCACAGCTCTTCGCCGCTGGCTCTTACCCTTTTTTTTTTTGCTTCAGCATTTAGCATCAAATTCTTCACCGCTTGGCTGAAAACTTCGCTGGAGAGTGGCAAGGCTGCATAAATATGCAGTGGTGGGATGAGTGAGCTTCGTGTAATTTGGGGCTTGGTTTGTAAACTACTGGGGGTAGGTGGCCGAAGCTGAAAGCCCGGCCTCATCGGGCATGTTTGCACTAGCAAACTCCACGCTTGCAGGGCACAGGTCCAAGCACAGGCGCCAGTACCCACGTCGTGGTGTTGGCCTGGGCCACTGTGCTGTCCCACGCAGCACCTGGGCACATCCAGCCCCAAAACACCCTCTGCGTCCTGTCAGCTCCTCCTGGCTACCAGGAGAACCTTGCTACGGGAGTAAACCTTGAAGTTACGCTAATTATTTTTTATAGTCATCTTACACCTTTGAGGCAGAGACCTAATCATTACTTCTATGCAGAAAGAAGTTACTACAGTCATCTCCTGAGCTTGGCCAAGGCTTTTGGGTGCAAATAATAAATAATGGTAGTGATTTATTATTGTTGCGTGCATGCTGTAAAGATGTTAGAGGAGATGTCAAAATACTCAAATCAAATTGACATGCTTTGTTTATATGTGCCATCACTCTGCTACATGAGAAGCGGAGAAATGAAATTACTAAACTGAGATCAGCCATCAGCAAGAATTGCTGCAAGCCTGAGGATGCGCAGAGTGTAGACTAAGTGGAAATCGGTAACTGTAAAAATACAGGTACACCAATGTGATACTTTTTTCCCCCTGTTACCACAATTTAGGCTCTGTAGTCCCTGCTGGTCAATAAAATCAATGGAGATGCAATCCCAAGTATTGAGCAATACTGGTATTGATAATCACAGACACCTGAATTCCACTCTTAGTTTCACACAACTAGTTAACTACCTAATAAACCAAATAAGTAAATTAAACCCAATAGTAGCACCACAAATGTAACTGAGAATTCAGTTAAGTCCGGTGACTGTCATTGCCATGGGCAAGGTGACTATGTTAAGGGACAATGGAGACTGGGGTCAGCATTACTTGAAATAATCAGGAATTTTCTGGGCTAAAGTATGTTATGTTTCTTTCCATAACTCCCCAGATCTGACTTCCATTTCCTTGTGTCAAGTGCTTATGCCATGTTTGCAAATGGAAGTATGAGTCATTATCAAATGCATTTTCACTTGTTTTTCTTCTGCTATTTTCTATAAAATGAATGGTTGCAGATGTCCATGTAAAAAAATTCAAATCACTGTGTCTTTCACTCCATTAGCACTGAACAGCTTTGGAAGATAATGAGGCATACTTAAGTTTCTGTTTTTCCCTCTTGATGATACATGTAGAATTTTTAAATGTGAAAAAAATAGCTTTTTCTTCCAATTAATCCATGTGTCAAGTTTTTATTATTAGATTTTTATATGTTTAGCAATAAATATTATATTTTTATCCTTTTCCCACCTTTTATTTGCAAGAAACTATGTCAGTATTCCCAGTAAACTGCAGGCTGGAAAATAGATATGTGTGTGTGTGTGTGTTATAACTTTCTGAAATGATCTTTGGTAACATGAATAAATGTTTGGAGTTTTTCAAAGTGGGAGAACCTTTCTAGAGGAAGTAAAAATGCTGTTATGTGATTACTGAGAAATGTTTATGTAATCTCTTTGACAAGTTTTCAGGAAGAAATGAGTAAATAAGATTTTTGTTTGTTTGTTTGTTTTTCATTGTATTATGTATGAATTAAAATATCACTGTAAAATAACCTGTACAGATAGGTTTAATTTTCCGTTACTCTAAAAGCAGTATCAAGGACAAATTTACCTGCAGTTCTTATTTCTGATTTTCAAGCGCTCAAAATGTAATGAGTAATTAAAAGTTACTAGCAGTGCAAAAAAATCTATAAATTCAATAATAGTAATTAAACTCTCTCCTTGCATAATTCACAAGGTTTCACAATTCTCTAGCATTTCTCTTATATAAAAGACAACAACTGAGTCAGAGACTTCAACACATTTTGTTATAAGCTCATTTGGTGCACGGTCCCTGTTTGCTTTCTGACCATGGTCATAAGATGATCTACATCCAATTAAATCTCTCAGTCTGTGAATTAGATATTCATTACACACCCCTGATGACTGCATACAGCAAAATTGCATAATGTCTTCGTAAATCTTATTTGAATGAATGAGTCGTTCAATTAAAAAATGATGTAAAGCTTAGTCCTGCCCTTTCGTATGTTATACTTCACTACACACTTTCGAGAATTAGCAGCTGGGGAGATGAGCGTTCGCTTTCCCCGTGACACCTGGGGAGGTAACGACCGAGCATTCAGGGTCATACTCTGACTCAGTGGCTATTATACAAGCAAGGTACCAGTTAAGGAGCCAGAATTTAGGCAGTTTATATTGGAGCCAGTATTCCCTTGGCATTTGTTTTGGTTTCATAGTATTTATTTTGGGGGCAATAACGTTTCTGCCCACAGAAGAGAACTGTTGTAAAATCTAAAAATACAATCGTATGCATGGCAACATCCTGACCCTATAAATATAGGGAAAGCCTATTTTTTTGTGTGAATTTATGGCACATGCATTGGCTGTGAAACTGGAGTTCCCGTGTGCATCTGTGCATCACGCTGCCATTGAAAAACAGCATGCCTGATGCTGAGACCATGTAAAATTTTTTGTTTCAACGATACTGTAGAGGCAAGAGTGAGCTTTTAATAAAGTAACCTTGCTTCTTCATGCTAGTCTAAATCACAAGGTGCAGTAAGTTGCCTGCGGAGTGCTGTACCATGTCCTGCATTACACAAAATCTCATCTCTGGCGTTTCTCAGTACATTTCCAAGGGAAGTGAAAATAATGCTTGCTGACCTGCCTTTGGGTGTGAACTGTGCTGAAAGCAGTTACAGCTGTTGACAATGAGCCCTCGAAAACCTGTCCCACTCAAAAACCTGTCCCTCACTTTTCACAAGAGCAAACAGGCCGAACAGATAAGGGCAACGATTTTGGCTTGCCATCCTCTGAGTCTGCAGGAGTGGCAAAATAGTCATAATCCGGCTGATACTACTCACAATAGTGTAACTGATATCCAGCTCAAGAAATTAAACACACGTTTACCTACAGGTACATGCCCTGATACTTAGCTCACCAAAAGTAGTTTGTTAGCGTTTTTTTCTCTTCCTTGAACAGTAAGAGCCTCAAACCTGGAGGATAATTTTGTCTCGCTTTCCTCTGGAATTAGTCCACAAGAGACTGTGCCACTGTCTTAGGTAATTCCTCTGCCACTTCTTTCTCTGTCAGCAGCCTGGTGAGATGCCAGAGGACTGGGAAGTGCATGTGGGCTTGCTGACAGTGTTCCCATTCATAAACTGCTCCCATGCGTTGGTCAGGCATTTAATGGGAAAGTAGGTTTGCAATGGAGTTCACCCCCCTGGGAGACAGGGCACAGCCCGGCAAGAGCTCTGACCAGAAAACTCATTTCTTGTTTCACCACAGGAGGAAACCACTATTTTTAGAGATGAAAAAAGAATATGAATGAGGGAGAAGCCCCTCACCTACTCCAGCGTAGCCAAATGATCAAGGTCCTTATTCCAGATGTGGTGAGTGAATGTGGAAGATTTTTGCACTTAATTTTATAAACAGTACTTTTTTTCCTGAAAAAATCCCCCACCTTTAGAAAGACCAAATCTAGTTATTGATCTGGGTTAAGTTTGGCCAAAAGTATTGACCTTCAAAATGGAGGCATATTTTTTGAAAATATTACTTTGGTATTTCTTCCTGGCATTTGCCAAACATAACTTTTCACTTTTCATTGCAGAAAGGCATCTTGAATTTTAAAATTATCCTAAATTTACAAAATAAAGCCTTTGAAGGGTTAAGTTCTATGTCCCCCAAGAGTCTTAAAACATTTTGGTTTAGATCAAAAATATCTTAGATGGTAACAAAAGTATTTCTCTTCTCCAGAAACCCCAAATTTCTGTTTCTCGGTTCAACCCAAGCCAGAATTTTGCCTCTAACTGTTCATTCAGCCTCTGACTAAACAGGAAATGGGGGTTTTATACTCAGATCCAGATGGTAGAATAAAGGTCCAGTCCCTGTCCTCATGTCCAGCTATTTGCAGAGAAAACATTTGAACTCTGGTCTAGGCAAAGGTCCCTGACACTGACCTGTTAGCTACCTTTGTGGAATAAATTTCTCCTGTGTCAAGCAAAAAATCTCTCCCTTTTTTCCACCTCCAAAGTGGATACACATATTCTAGCAAGTAAGTTTGGTTCATATTAACCAAAATCTTCAGATACAGAAGGCTTCTGGAGGAGACTTTTAATCCTCTCTAGCTGCCAGGGTACTTGTGGGGTGATTTCTTTTCCTTTCACGTTTCAACAAGGGAAGAAGTTGTCACAGAGGTGGTAGATGAAGAACTCGCTCCCCAAAACTCAGCCTTGCTGGGGCAGGCACGGATTCAAGCCATCTTGACCCCATTGGAAGGGGGCAGAGGGGCAGCCTCGGCAGGGACAACATGCCAGACGTCTGTCTCTCCTCACAGCAACGCAATCAGGACTGGCCGGGAGCAGGATTGCTTAAAGCCCCTATAACTTCAAAAAAGCTCTTGACATAATAGGTATCCCTGTGAGAGCATTTTCTAGAGGTAGCACAATGTGGGAGTTAGGGAGCCCATGCAGCGATAACACATTATATTTCTTAAAGGTTTTGAGAAGCAATGGGAGATGCAGAAGACAACCTGGGTAGAAGTTAAACCATTTATGGCAAAACACCCTCACAATTAAAAAGAGGAATTAATTGCCTCACAGCCAGAAAGGATGAAGAAGATCTCACTTGCTTTCCTCCTACATAGATAACAAAGAGAAATCAGGAAATGAGAATCTGAGAAAGAAATGGCTAAAATGCTAATTTTATTTCACTAAGTTGTTTGTTACTAACTTTAAGCAATGCAGATCCAGTGCACATGACTGAGCTCATCACAGTCATTTACAGAAGGAAGAGATGTAGGATTTGCCCAGAGCAGTTCTTCTGGTGATAGCGAAGCAGATTTAAATAGGATTTATTTAATGAAGAAGCTCCATTGAAACAGGAGCCCAAACTGCCAGACTGATATTGCAAAGTCCCAAAATCTCACCTCCACCTGAGGGAGGGAGGGAGGCCCTTTCACCGCATACCCGGGGTGGGGTTTTTGTGTTGTTTTTTTTTAAAAAGCATTATCTTTGATGCAATGCGCTTGAATTCTTGGGTGCTTTGCCCTTCCCTATAAAGTAAGGATGAGTAAAGATCAGCTGTATATGGTACAGAGAGGACAGATGATGGGAAAACAAAGACAAGACTTCCTTTAATCTGTGCCTAAGCACAAAATGGCTGATGCCTCTCCAGCCATGAGGAGGGCTGCTCAAAAATCACGCACAAGTCGTAACAGAGCCAAGCTATGCATGCAGCAGCAGAATGATTTTTTAATTTTTTTTTAATGTGAACCAGGGCTCTTCCACAGGGAAAGTCTCCATTTCATCCCATGACTCCTCACTGTCAGCTGCAGGGAATATGGCACCATCGCTCCAGCCCAATGCCCCTCGGGCTGCCAGCGTGTCCCAGGCCTGAGGACAGCCTCTCCCAGCACCAGGTGCTGCGGACTGTTTGTTCTTCTCCTTCTCGTCCCGCGTTGTCCTCAGCACTGCTTGGGTGTTTCTCTTCTCCAGTGAAACACTGCTGGTTGTTTCCTTGCTCCGAGAAATGCACAACGTACGTGAGCGAGCTGCCTGCAGGACATGAAAGCCAATGCATTTTTTGCTGCGAGACGGTGGGGGGAACATCAAGTATTTCATGTTTCCCTTGATTACTGCATCTCCACGAATCACATCCTCGGGATTGAGGCAGCCTGGCTGGGGGGCACTGGGAGACGAGTATTCGCAGGGTCCTGCTGCCAGCTTGGTCTGCCAGGGCTTTCAACTCCCCACATCTCTCACACTCCATTATTGCACCGGACAGAGACATTTCTCCACTCCCGGGCTGAGCCAGCACCACTGCCTATAACTCAGCTGCAGCTTCAGCCGAGTCAGACCAGCCCAAACTTTGTACCATGTCACTCACGTCTGCCACCCACAGCGTGCTCCGGCTCCGCGCCTCCGCACAGGAGGAAACATGCTGAAAGCTACAATGCCCATGGCCCATTTTTCAAAAATCTGAACACTGTGAAGAGCTCAGTTAACCCTGTGCATGCTGCTCTGTGTGCAGGGGGAGGGGAGATGGCTCGAAGGGAGTTTTGTAACACGTAGTAAGAGGGAGAATATATCCTGGGACATGGTAGGAAGGCTTTGGAGACATACAAATATGGATTATAATAGCACTTGGCAAACCTGAACCAAATGCAATTCGTTCCTGATGTAAGGACCTTCAAGGCTAATATCAGTGCCAAAACCTGCTGAGGGAGGAGGAGGAGGAGGAGAGGTACCAGTTAGAAACAAGGATTTCCAGGCTCTTTTGGATGTCACTAGCACGAGTGCCATTGTGGCTGTCCAGGCAGGAGGTGTCCTGGTCTGCAGCCCCATGGACAAAGAGTGTGCTGGTAGTGAAGACTTGAAGGGTGAGAAGGAAGAGAGGGGGCTATCCTCAGGGAAGATGGAACGCTGTGGGTAGGAAACGGCTGCACCATGTCTCAGATCGGCTGTTTCTCTGTCTCATCCTGCTCTCCTGCCCCATCTCACATCATGTGCTCTGCCCATTCTTTTTCCCGCTTGTTGTTCCCTGTGTTTCCTTTCCTTACCCTCCTTTTGCGTCATGCCTCCCCCTGTACCTGAGCACACATCCCTCTCTCGGGCATCAGAGGAGTGATGGTTATCAACCATTCTTCATTGCAAAGAAGCCAGTGCTTCACCTGTTCACTACCTACACTATTTTTTTTTAGCCCACCTCCCTGTTTGCCCTCCCATCACTTTTGGCTGTTTGGTAGAATTATAATCCTCTCATGGACCATGTAGTACTGTATTATTGAAACCATCATTGTTACTTACATTAGTAATAGCCAGAAGCTTTACATTTTTTGGCCTTGGTACAGTGAAAACACATAGTAGGAGACAAATGCTCCACCCAGAAGGCTTGTAAACATGATGGCTGGACATCTTAAAAGGTGTGGAGTGCACTGGCCCCATCAGTAAGCCTGGAGAAGAGCCACCCCCAGCTTCCCAAGGGAGGTCCGGGTGGATACCAGTGTGGTGATGGCCCTGAGAAGGTGAGGAGGTGGCCTGAGAGAGTGATGAATGCAGACAGGAGCAGGTCACTGGCTGTAAGCAAGAGGTGGTACTGCATAAGCCACAGCAGCCCGTGGCAAAACCCGTGGCATGGAGGCTACCAGGCACCAGACTGGGGCAACTCGGAGCATCTGCCTAGCCTGAGGGCTCCATGGGGACATCCTTTACCAGCAACGAGGCTGGGATCATTGTCCATGGGATACTCTCAGCCCTGGAAATGGCCTGACCAGTCACCCCACTGAACCAACCTGAGCACAGGCACGTTTCAAGGGGAATGCAACCAGGGAGGAGGGCAGCAGCCATCCCTTCGGCACTGTCATGACTGCGAGCAGAAAGCTGGGTCCAGGCTAATTCCTTCATAACTACGCTGAGGAGCAAGGCTGGGGCTTGCTGACTGTTAATTCAGGTTTCCCAGACTAATGCTTCCTTCTGTTTCCTTCCCTCTAATAAAGTTCTGCTCATTTAAAACAGTTAAAGGTTGCTGCTGTGACTAGAAAAACACTGCTTAATCCAGGGTGCACAGAGAGAGTCATTTAGTCTCCCAAGTTTCTGAATGGGAGGTTGAGTCAAGGTTGCTCTAGTTTTCAAGGAGGCATAGTTCAAAATTGGACCCAGCTTAGCAGCACATGCTGAAAGTGTTACAAAAGTAAGCAGACAAGACCACAAAAATGGGATGACAATGATGAAGTGAGGGATGCTCACAGGATCCCTCACCAACTCAAGATATGCTATGATTCCATGACCCAAGTATGGGTCCCTTCCAACTTGAGATATTCTATGAACCTATGATCCAGCAGATCGTCAACAGCAGAGTGGAGAAGAGATCTCCGAGTCAGGCTTCTCTGCCTGAACATGTCCATCACGAGACTGAGCACGTAGTGGACATGGACACGTCCTGACGGATGCCAGGTCATGTGCTTGGGCTCAGTTTGGCAAGTCTCAATATGCCCAGTAAAGTGTCTTACTCGGCTATTTGCCAAGCCTCTCTTTTCTTGCTATTGCCCCTTTGTTTCTTATGTTGGAAGTTCTCACACTGCAGTGCCTCCACCTGAGAAGACTCACTATCACTGTCATAGAGGGGGGCAGTAGCAGCGTAGATATGACCTGGGAATTTATTACCACCTTTGCTTTCCAGGCTCTATAAAAATATTAAAAAACGTTAGAGACCAGTACTGCATGCCCAGACATGATCCATCCATGACCTTCTCTAAAAACGCAATACCATCTCACATAGACAAAGTTTTAGTACCTAGAATGGCAGAATGAAGAGTAACACAAAGTATGGAAATCAACACTGGTAGCCCTTGATATCTGTACCTCTCTATGCTTTGAATAGAACAAATAAGAGTAGTATTCTGATTTTTTCTTTATGATCATCTTAATTAAGACCAATATATGATGTTATTTGTCTGTCTTTTTAAACTCATGAAATTTATTATGAATTTAAAAATTAATCCCTTAGAAAGTTGGAGTAGGTTTCAGCTCTGTATTAGGATTCCTGAACTTCAGTGTCTACATGCAAGCTACACCTAGTATGCATTTTATGTATGAGACCATCGTGGTTGGTGGAGAGCTTGTCCGTACAGCCACTGAAGCCCAGCGAGCAATTCAGGTCACCAATCCTCAAGCCTATGGGCTCAGCTTGGTTGCCCAAACACAGGTCCTGGGGTGCACAAGACTTTTATCTGGTGCTGTGAGAAATGACACAGCACAGAAAAGACCCAAAGTCTTTTGCACTGCTTTCCAGAAGCCAGAGAGGGCACCAAGAAGGTCTCAGGTGATAAAAACTGAAGTGCTCCTTTGCCTCACGTGTTGACACCTAGATGTAGACAGCTCAACTTAGTGTCCTAAATTGAATCTTGACTTTTTTACAGTAACTCACTGCCTCCTGCTAAGTCCTGATGTCTGAAGTGCTGTTGAGAGCCTCATTTGCTCTTGTTCTTTCATGTCCTGGTAAGATAAATCCCGAGATGGCACCACTGTGAATAAAAATTAGTTCAAGAACTGCTTTCTGCCCCATGGTCTAGAGTTGTGGCATTCCTCATAGCCACACAGGTAAACAACCTTCTCCCCCAAAACTGAGTGGCCACATCCAAAATGCCTGTTGGCAACGGTCCAGCTCCTGAACCATGCCTGAGCTATGACTGCAAGAGTGCAAGCTGGCCTGGACTGGGGATGAGCAATGGCCAACCCATGGGCCTCTCTACACTTTGCTAGTATATTTGTATCCTCTGTTCAGAGTGCTGCTTTTCAGTGTTATATTCACTTTTTGTGACAACATAATTTTTTAAGGCCAGGAGGAAATGTGACTGAAATTTTCTAAAATATGAGTGTTCTGTATAATGAAGGGAAAATCACAACCACAGTGTTGCTTCACTTAAACCAGAAGCTTTTCATGGATACCCGGCAAATGACAACTTTATTCAGCTAAGGCAAACTTGCAAAGCCCAGGAGTGCCAGGTTTTCTGAGAGCTGACTGGGTTTTGCCCTTTCATCCCACCTTGGCTTCACATTGTAAAAATGCAGATGCTTAGGAAATTGCCTCCAGGTGTTGAGTGATTTGAGTTTCACAAAAATAATAAACCTTGATCTGAGATAGATGACCTTGTTGTCAGCATAGGATCTTCAGGCTTGCAGAAGAGAACTGAAAAGGGTCTTTTTGCATTCCCTTGCCGCAGCTGTAGCACTCTTTTGGCGAGTCTCAGAGAGACTCAGAATTGCTCAGTTTTCTTGGGCAAGAGAGTCTTGTGATACACACAGAGCACAAGGCTGGTTTGGGTGTTTTGTGGAGATATGTGAACTAATGCTGAACTCCCTCATTCAGATACTGTCTGTTAAGTTAGTCCTGGCACTGTGGTACTCAGCGTGGATGAAAACATCTGTTTTGGAGGTATGCAGCGCTCATAAAGCTACGTGGTGTCTCTGCACAGCGACCTGCAATGGAGACCTGCCCTTCAGTTCTCTTTGGACATCTTGTGAACCAAAAGCACCTAGCCTTTCTGTCTTGATTTCTTCAACTAGAAGAAAGGATAATACTATTTTGTTTTCTCTTGGGGTTCTGTGTTGGTTGATTTATGAATGGAGATGAAGTCTGGAAGTCTTTATGTAGAGGCTTGCTATAATGCCAGTCTTTTGTCTTATGTCTCCCAACAGACCAAACTATGCATTAGGGACATCTGATGTGCACAGTGGTAGCCCAGCAACTACTGCCCAACTGTCTCTATGGCCCATACAATATTTACTGTGCTGCCAGGTTCAACAGTGCTGGAAAATATGCACTGTAGATGCAATTTCACTGTAGAAATTGTTTAAAGTCTGCTAAAGCTTTAGTGAGAGTATATGGGATTTTTTCTTCTATAAAAAGCCTGAGAGTTAGTATCTGTTTAACATTCAGGAGGCAAGAAATGCTTCCAGCACTTGGAAACACTGAAGGGCATCCTCTGGGATCCCTGAGATGAGATACTAAATCTTGTAATGGACTTGCACTCCTTGTTTTCCTATTACAGCAGACGTCAAGAGGTAGCACTTGGGTCCCTGTACATCATCACCGTCAGCAACAAAACACATTAACTCGATGCTGCTAATGAGCACTGAGTGAGCACTGGAATAGGAAGCTATGTTGACATTTAAAAGATCCCAGTTATCAGGCTCCGTGTTGCCTATTTGTGAGGGTTGTGTGGGAAGCACTGCTTCAGCGTCTCTATCTAGTATGGACATGACCAGCAGGAATACACTACTCCTATGGAATGTCAGTTACTGCAGGAAACAATTATCCTTTCTTAATATTCAAAATATGTCAAAACATTCTTCCTTTTTCCCTTTTAGGGCTCATCAAAGCTGTGAGTGTGTCAACATCATTCCACCTACTCGGAGGCAGCTCTGGAATATCTGATACACAGGCGTTTCTCTTGCTCGGTGTTGCACCTTGTGCAGCCGTAGCCGACTCAAGCCTTTGCAAGTAATCCAGGCAAAAATGGATTTTGCCAACCAAAGGGTGGTCTGGTCAGCATGTACCACCATTACATTTCTTTCCTCTCCAAAATAGGGTGCCCATGTCCTGGGCATGTTAAATTTTCTGTAGCCCTGGACTATGCTCATTCCCAAACTGTGCTAAGTGTGTCTGGGAGAGGGCTAGTTGACCCAGGCCAACAGCACGTGAGGGAC
This sequence comes from Gymnogyps californianus, assembly GCF_018139145.2. Lineage (NCBI taxonomy): Eukaryota > Metazoa > Chordata > Aves > Accipitriformes > Cathartidae > Gymnogyps > Gymnogyps californianus. The sequence continues at coordinate 117,098,191 of NC_059473.1, forward strand.
TATCCTAACAGTTTAATAGCATAGGTGATCATGTTCTGGAGTCTGGGCCTGGGTCCTGACACTTTAATTTACTAGCAGAGATAGACCCAGTGAGTAGTAACAACAGGATCATCCAGTCAACTGGGCTGGTGGTATATCATGGACTATTATGTCTCACCTTGCTTCCCTTTCATAGGGTTTTGCCTAGGGCATCTCTACTAGGAAGACATCCAATCTTGATCTGAAAACATCAAGAGACAGAGAATCCAACCGTACTTTTGGTAAGTAGTTCCCAGGATTAATTGCTCTTACTATTAATAATGCATGCCTGGGTTTCTTTGTATGAATTTGTTTGGCTTCAGCTTCTAGCCGTTGATTCCTGCTATGCTTTCTCCACTAGATGAAGGAGATCTTTTGCATATGGTATTATCTTGTTGTGGTGGTACTTGTACACTTTAGTCAAGTCATGTCTCCATCTTTTTGATAAGGTAAGCAGAGAGATCCCTTCCAGGCTTTCACTAGGGAGAGACATTTTCTCTCATCCTCTCTCTGACCTGTCTCCAACTTTTCCCATTTAAAATAAGGGCACCAGAACTTTTTGCACTATGCCAATATTAGTCTTACCAGAGCAGTGGGGAGAGATAAGATCAGCTCCCCACTCCTACTCACTACTTCCTTGTTCATACATCCATGAATCACATTATCCCCTTTTGCTTTACATTAGGAGCTCATGTTGCCACCCTTAAATTCAGTCTGTGGTCCTTGACTTCCATGGCTGCCTGCTATTTACACAATAAGCTCCATTCCCTATTCCTATAGGAGTGCCTATACTAAGACACATCTTTAAAATCAGGTCTTTTGCACTGTCTGTGTTATGATATCCTGGGAGCATGTTGCAAAGTTAAATCCCTGAGCTGCTCAAGTAAGATTCTTGGGTATGGAATAAAGAAAATAAATAAGAATTGTTCCTTAGAAAATGAATGACAAAATTTCCCTTAATTACGATAGGAGTGGGATCAGCTCATGGCATTTATTCACCAATATGAACCTGTAACTACATTTTTCAGGTCTACAAAAGGTGAAATCCATGCTGCTTTAATCCTTTTTTCATATACAAGACCTTGTAACTGCTGTAACCAGTGAACACACGTCAACTCCTTCCCACTGCTACTGACAGTATTTTCTCATCTTAAAAAAAAAAAAAAATCAAGTCTAACCTGTCTTTCCAACAAAGATTTTCTGCTCATTAAAATCTGAGAACTGCTGCATGGATTTCAACTTGATAGGCAGAAAGTATCTCATTTGTCCCAAAGGCAAGTGTAGTCTATGTGGCAAAGCCAGCATTATGAAGTTTTTTAAGTCAAATCAGAGCTATTCTTTGAAGGACTGTGATTGTGCAATCATCAAGGCATTTTTCATGCTGGCAAGAAAAGACACAAAGCAAACTGCTCTGACGCACTGTCGTGGTTTAACCCTAGCCAGCAACTAAGCACCACGCAGCCGCTCGCTCACTCCCCCCACCCAGTGGGATGGGGGAGAGAATCGAAAAAAAGTAAAACTCGTGGGTTAAGATAAAGACAGTTTAATAGGACAGAAAGGAAGAAAATAATAATAATGATAATAATAATGATAACAATAATAATAAAATGACAATAATAATACTAAAAGAATTAGAATATACAAAACAAGTGATGCACAATGCAATTGCTCACCACTTGCCGACCGATGCCCAGTTAGTTCCCGAGCAGTGGTCCGCCCCCCCCGGCCAACTGCCCCCAGTTTATATACTGGGCATGACGTCATATGGTATGGAATATTCCTTTGGCCAGTTTGGGTCAGCTGTCCTGGCTGTGTCCCCTCCCAGCTTCTTGTGCCCCTCCAGCCTTCTCGCTGGCTGGGCATGAGAAGCTGAAAAATCCTTGACTTAGTATAAACACTACTTAGCAACAACTGGAAACATCAGTGTGTTATCAACGTTATTCTCATACTAAATCCAAACCACTGCGCTATACCAGATACTGGGAAGAAAATGAACTCTATCCCAGCCGAAACCAGGACATGCATTTTAACAGGTATTTTTTTAGATATGTAGATTGAAAGAACAGCCCTGAAGCTTTTACATGAGTGGTCCTTACATTTTTGGTCCTACTGATTTTGATGAGAATTTCTGCTCAGGAAAGGATTTCAGGATTTGACTTGTGGTGATATTTTCTGCAGGTGATTTTTTCCATGTAAATATGAGGTCGCATTGATGTCATAACACCAAGAAATCAGTCTTGTGGGCTCATTAACAGGGGACAAGTATCTAAAAGCCTACAGGTTTTTGTGGCTAGCCAAGGATTACAGTGTAAACTCAACTGTAATACATATTGATGCTTCAAAGAAGAAAGTACATTTAAGTTCATGTGAAGCTGTTGATTCCTGTGCACAATACACTTTATATTATAGTGCAAGAGCTCACAAACTCTGCCATTAAAACAGGACTTGGTAATTCCGAGGAATGCTACAATTTGTGTCTGAAACTACTTTTAGGGACTACCTGTGATTAGTGTTCATGTAGCTGTCATTGTCAGATGTTCACATGAAATTATATGGTTATTATTTCTGAAGAGCCAGGATGTGCCCTGCAGCACTTGGGAGGAGGGACACTTCCCCAAGCCCCGTGAGGTGATGGCTCTCCGTGAGGGCTGAGCACAAGGTTGGGATGTTTGTGGAGACTTGTACCTCTGCTATATGCATCTCACTGTGGTTTATTTGTGCCGTCCCAGGTCCCTGTAGCACACCCAGCATGTGAATGCCTCTCAGTGATGTATTAAACTAATCAACTACCTGTTGCGTGCATTTCAGACGCAGTTTTGCAGTTGAAGAGGAGAACTCATCCCTCTTTGATGGCCAGTCCAGCATGTTCCCATGCAGGCACGTTCTCTCTGCACTTCCTAAAAGTTTAAAACAAGCAAGTGAAGTCAATTCTGTTTTATATAAACACAGCAAGAACGTGAACATGAAAATCTGTGTTAATAATAGTCTGGCCACAAAGTATTCTGTAAGCAAAGGGTGGGTTTTTTTCTGTCAACACAGTTGTAGCTGTCCCGGTGGCTGGGTGGCAGTAAGGTGTGTTAGCCCGTGGGAAACCTGACCCAGGGAGTTCCCAGGCAGGCGAGCGAAACGAGGCCACGCTGCCTGGGTATCTGTTGGGAGACCGGTCATATACCTCACTCTGCCAAATACCATCTTCCAAAGTACTGGTGTCTGCTCAGGGTTTAGAAAACAGTTAGAAATAGTGGTTGGATTCCTCAGTTGCTTAAAAACTTGGTGTAATTCCTCCACTGAGAGAGGAATCGAAATAGCCATATGCAAAATACCACCTACCAGCCTCAGCCATGCCTGGGAAGCCGGCGTGTGGTGTTCTGTAAATGGATCATGTAAAGAGACTAGAAATACCTGGCCAGCAGAGGTCAGATATGGATTTGAACAGTTGGAGAGCAAAAGTTGTTCAGAGATATTAGTTTGGCTTGATATTGTCTCTCAATATTTGGGGATGGAGTGTCATTTGGTGCTAGTGTGCAGAGCTGGTCTGCCTGCCCTTGAGCCATTTCAGTTTACTGCTGTTTGTGATTATATTTCCATCATTATGGTATTTGCTGTTTTTCACTTCTTAAGTATGTTTTTAATGTTAAATCTCATATTTTGACTCAGTGATGAAAATTAGGCTATGTGGAAAGTCATAATTTATAAACAAGATGTATAAATTTGCCTCCCTTCCTCTGTTCTTTTTTTCTTTTTTCTTTTTTCTTTCTTCTTTTTTCAATTTTCTGTTTTCTGTTTTCTGGTTTTTTTCCTGTTTCCTTCCTTCCTTCTTTCCTTCCTTCCTTCCTTCCTTTCTTCCTTTCTTTCCTTCCTTTCTTTCCTCTTTCTTTCTTTCTTTCTTTATTTCTTTCTTTCTTTCTCTTCCTTCCTTCCTTCCTTCCTTTCCTTTGATTTTTGTCTTTCTTTGTCTGTCTTTCTTTCCTTCTCTTTTTCTCTCTCCTCTCTCTTTTCCTCTCTCTTTTCTTGTCTCTTTCTCTCTGTCTCTCTGTTTCTCTGCCCTTTTTTCTCAGGCTCATAGGCCTGTTTGGTGAACTTAGGTACACTGGATGACATAGTTACACCCACAGATTCACCCTCCCTAAACCCATTCACAGTTAGGCTTGCCACTGCATGTTTCTCTCCTCTCTGAAGCTGAACAAATTGCACAGAAAGAATTGAAACAACTTAGATTTCCTTTCTAGCATCTTTCGGCTGCCGCAATAACTGAGAACGAGTTATTCTTGACTTACGTATTCTGCAGATGATACAGAGAGCAGCATACATTGCACAGAGGTGGGAAACCGGGGTTGGTTAGTTGCAAGTGATAAATACCCTGTGGCTGTTCCAGAGGGGTCGGGCACCAAACCAGATGATGCTGGCATCCTGGCCAGGGCTGGGGCAGTGCCTGGACACCCACCAGCAGTGCACAGCCACGGCTGCTCAGCCTTTGGGCTTGTGGTGCTTACGGTGCTTCTCAAAGGTTTGCTTGAAAGTAGCCTTGAAGAAAATTAAGACAATGTGCTAGCCTAAGCCTCCACTTTTATATATATGTGGCAGGTACTGGTAAATATTGTAGCTAGAAGCCAAAGTCATTTACTTCTTGTACCCCCAATGAGAGAACTGAAAATGCTTCTGATCCACAGGGTGGTTTCCCTTACATTAACTTCCATCGTATCTGCAGTTCTTTGTAGAAATATCTACCAGCAATAGTTTTAAAAATCACATGGCACATTTGTGTGGCAGCTATTTCCTTCCTACTTCAGATTCAGCACCTTTTGTAAGGCTGTAGGTGAACTACTTTTTAGGAGAAGAGTACTCAGGCCAGGAAAGAAAGCACAGCCCTGGGTGAAGGGCTGTCTTTGACAGCCGTTTGCAGTTTTCATCATGAGCATCCTAACAGGAAAGATATTTGTTCAATTTAAGTTTCCCCTTTAAACGATGTTTTGTTTGTGTTATATAATTTCCTGATATAATTTCCTGACCTCAAGAATTAGAAGAATTAAGAGGAATTAATCTGGAAGAGTAGACCTCCTGAGAGGTTTTTTTCCCTGCTGTGAGTCACACTTTCAGAGAGAGTACCTAGATTTTTGTCTCTCAGCAAGTAAGGTTCAACACAACTAGACATATCATATCTTGAAATTTTAGAGCTGTAGCAAGGTCAGGGTGAGAGGGGAAAAAAGGACGACAAGACCTGTTGGCTCCTGGTAGATTGGTAAGCAGCTCTCATTGCAGGGAGCTCAAAGAGGAAAAGCAGGTAATTCCCACTTCCAAATGTCTTGTTATTCCTCTGAAAATGTTATAGATGTATGTATTACAGTACTACCCACAGACCTCAGTCTACATTGGGACTACTTTGTGTGAGTGAGGGAGAGACTCTTCTCTGAGGAGCTTGCAGTCCAGATATAGACAAGAAGGATGAAGGCTAAAGGAGGAAGCAAAGTCACCAGCAAAGCGATGTGCCGGTCAGCCAGGACAGCCCTGCTCTTCTGCACTTCCAGGCTGGTCTTCTGCAGGCCATGTCTGAAGAACACGTGAGGTCCAATGGTCCTGGCTAGTAATAAACAACTCCTGATTGCATGTAAAAGCCTGAAAATTGTACATCTAATAAATGCTTGACTTGCTGGCTTTACTAATCCACCATTTTAAACGTAGATTGAATATTTCAATAGGGCTTACAATAGTACCTTATGCCTCCACTAACAAAGGCTGTAAGTATGTGTGAAAAACAGGTAATATAAATTGCAGAAAGAAACATCTCAGTAAATGCCTAATTATACCATTTAAACTGTGCTTGCTGGAGCCCTGGGCTATACTGCACTGCTTGAATTTTTGTAAATCCTTGACATTACAGCTGCTTAAATCCACTCCAGGAGCAACATTGGATCTGTCAACCAGAGAGGGAGGCTTCATTGTCCAAAATTAAAGATGCGTGAAGCCTCAGATAGCTTTTCACTTTCAGCTGCTCTGTTTCGGTGTTGGAGAGCCTGTGTGAGAGATCCAAAGCCCAGTTGCAGGATCATACCCTTTACTTGTGTAATATGTACAACACGTATCACTAGTACAACATGTCTGGGTCACGCAGATACAGCAAAGAGCCACCCTGCTTGTGATTTTCTTTGTGCTTTAAGGGCTCTGGAGCTGGTCCTGCACCCTGAACAAATCAGTGAAGCCCTGCCAGCCCAGGCCAGTGTCCGAGTTTCAACTCAATTGATTGCAAAAGTTTCCAGTACAATGCTAGATGGGTTATCTGTATAATCATGTAGATCTCCTTTGTAGCGCACTTCTCAACATAGTTCTGGCTCTTTCACACAACTAGAAGAACAGCTTCTTTTCATGGTTAGATAAATACTCCTAAGGTATCTTCAAGTTGGGAATATTTTCCTGAAAATAATGAGAATGGGAATGACTATTCCACCTTCTTTTGGGAGAAAAAAAAATTGGTTGCAGAGAAGATGATCAAGTAATGTGTCAACAGGATAGTAGTCAGAAATGGCCATAAACAAAAGGAGTTTTGCCCAGATCTCCACATAAAAACTCTTTCACCTTCTCTGCATTTTTAGAGAGATTAGGGAAAAAAAAATTCAGAACATGTTTTTTTCAGTACTCCCATTAAATGATGCTTTCTCAGTCAAAATACGCGCGTCTTCTCAATTTATCAAAATTGAGCTGAAAAGTAAATATTGCTCCTTTCATGAGACTTGCAATGGTGGGCCCTTACTTTGTTGCTCATAAAACAAAGCAGTCAAATATGCTTGGACACTAAAGATACCTTGGCATATTTTTGTCAGAATAGACACAGTATTTTGGGGATGCAAAGTAATTTCAACTGTCTTCCTAGAATTCCTTGCAGATGGAGAGTAATGATAAATCTCTCCACTTCCTTGCATGGTTTAGGGTTGCTGCATGCTGTTTGAACAGCTGCACTTGTCCCATCCTGAAGGTGGCTGCAAGTCAGTGGAGGAGGAAGCAATCCAAGTATATTTCATTCTAAAGTGACAGACAGGATGAGTTATTGGGTTTTTTTTCCACTGATAAATCCCTTGTTTCTGTTAGTGATACTGAACATACTGTCATGACTGAAGAGTTTCAGCAACTCATCGTAGTGCTCAGTGTGTCTGTCATGTAAAAGAAAGGTTTCTCTTCCTGTCCCGGCTCAAATTTCCTAGTATACAAATCTCTCTAAACTCCCTTTAAACTCCTAAAAAGGCACATCTCATGGAGCAAACTCCACTGCTCTGTGGCTTGGGAACTTACTAGTTACAGCTTTCCTGCTGTTTCCTAACCAGAGAATTCCTGTAAAATCATTCAGTAAATATGTGTTATGTAGCCCCTTCTTAGAGGGCTTGCATAGAGTAAAACCTGTATATTTGTATTTTTTCCCCATATTTAGTAGCCTTAAAGGTGTAATGTTCAAAGCCATTATTTATTGCCAAATTCCTCAAGTGATCCAAGAAAACATGATTTCTTACAACAGAGGGAAGTGTCTTCAGTCTACCGTCATGTTGCCACAAGACTGAAGTCTGGGTAATTCCCCGCACAGCAAGCACATCTCCATGCTGAATACTCTTGCAGAGGAACCTCTAAAACACGCCACTTATTTGCTCCAGGGGACCTTACTGATTGACAGTGAACATCTCCGTGGAGCTGCATTTGGTTCGATCTGTGACTGGCATATGACAGTGAATTTAAGCAAGTTTGGTTGGGTCTGTGGTGGTGCCACTGATCTGGTCAACATCTCCACGTTTGGACACCTCCCAGCCTGCTGTGCTGAGTCTCAGCTCACTGCTCACTGGCTTTCAGCTTTGCTGTGTCTCACTAGGACTCTTCCTGGGACACGTCAGGCACAGACTCCAGGTGGAATCCGCTTCACCTAAATTTCAAAGTGTAAAAGTTGGTTTTAGGCTCTCTCTGCCATCTGTGGTGTCAAAGGAGCGCTCTGAGGGGGTATTTTTCTCATTCAAAGGGAAATGTCAAAGTTAGATAAGAAGAAAAGTTTCTTGCAACTTCCTATTTTACCTCTAATGACTTTAAAGGTCGCTCAGAAAAGCAGCTGAGACTTAGGTGACATATTTTACATATCTGAATTTAAATGGTATGAGATCCATCATCTCTGTCCCTTAGTGCTTCATGGAAGCAGAGGCCCACAAGCCCATTGCTGCTGGCCCTTAGGACACTCACAGCTCCCAGGCAGGACATCTTGATCATTTAAATACAGAGAGCTATCCAGAGAAGGTGGTGAGTTTGTGGAGCCACAGTATACATCTGCAGGAGCACATGACAAGTTAGCACTTTTACACACAGAGACAGGCAGGCTTTGCATGGGTTTTGTGGCTTTTCATCTCAAAGACTTAAAAAAAGAGAGAGGTTCAGGCGGTTTAGGAAGATTTATGAATGCTGTACTACTTCCACCAACTCATCTGCTGGAGGCCAGCAGATACAAGAGTCCCAGATGAGAGCAGTTCCCGTCGTTCCCTCTCCGCTTCTCCTTGATCAGCTCCAAGAGGCAACTGCAACCCCTTCCCTCCCAGTTCCGCCACAGAAGTTCACATCTGAAGAACTAGTTTGCACCAGGCAGTGAACACCTTTTCTCTCATTGCCCCTTCTTTTAAAACTGCAGAGGATCAGCAATCCCCTGTGGCTGGTCCCGTGCCATCACATTTTCCCTCCTCCTGGAAATCTAGCTCAAAATGGAGGCTAAAAAATGGCAAAGCCTCCCCTCCCCTTACATTTATAAAGTGACATTTGTGATGTAGAGAGTTTGTAGACTCCAAGATCATTTCCACCAGCTGAGGGAACAGCGGGAGCTGCACAGACTCCTGGGGAAAGGTGAGCTAGAGGGATAGACATCGCATCACAGCGTTTGTTGTCTTCTGAGGGCAATACAGTCTGGTTTTAATACAGTCATCTGAAAACCTGCAGAAAAGTCATTTTTCTGTAAAACCCCTTTGGTCAGATATAAATTGAATTTTCTACATGTATAGTGAATATTTCTTCAGTTCAAGGAAACTGTGAATGTATAGGCTACACAGGAAGACGTGCAGAGGCTTTACCCTAAAAACTTATCTGAGGGTCACCAAAAAAAAGAAAAATTCTAGTTTTAAGAAAAGAATTAAAATAAGATAAAAATACAACTGTGCAATCTGTTTTACAGTGCATTTCACAGATTTTCAAAGTCCACGTCAACCTAACAAGTCTCCAAAGACTTCAAAGCCATCTATGGTGTACCCTGTTAAGTACTGGCAGTATAAATATTACGGATATTTAGTTCCTGGCACAATAATTTGGGTATTGTATCTTAAATGAATGAAAATTCTAAATTGAAACCCGTAATTCAATCACATCTGCATTTCAAAGATGTTTTAAAATCTGAATCTGGATTCAGATCTGAAGTATACCACTATACCACCACAGTGGACTTGCTATAACTCCCGGCATAAATGCCACATACACTTTGGAATATATTGTGACTTAAATCAGCGACTAGAAAGCAAAGTAAAGACTATTTCTCAAATGACTAACATAGATAGATTTGATGCTTTTTATATGCAGAGTTAAATCCTTTTATCCTATTTTGCAATATTTTATTTATTTAACAAGTAAAAGGCTATTTTGCATCATAAAAGAAAGCTAAAAAGACAAAACTAACCAGAGCTGACCAAAGCTGAAAAACAGGAAAGCCACTGGGGAAGGAGAAAAAAGGAATTCTAGCTATTCTACATAACAGATGGCAGCATAACAGAGAGCAGCTGATGTTGGTAGCCTAAGGGAATTTTCCCGTGTCAGAAGAAAAATAAAATTTAGGTTATACAGAACCCCCCATTAAATGAGTTTCATAAAAAGAGTGTTTTATTTACATACACATATATGGACATAGACATATAGATGTATACGAACTTGCACATAGTTGTATAGACATCTGTGTTTGGAGGGAAAAGAGACTAAAAATTATGACAGAATTGTATTTTCCTTTCCTGCTACACAATGTTTATTGCTCCTTTCTTTGGAGCACCTTGTTGCTCTCCTCTCTACTAAATTCAGCGTTTCCCTTCTCCCCTCCAGGGCTCTCTACATTTTCATCTATATACTGATTTGGGTTCCCATTTCCCTGTACTCCCTCCCTCCTACACCTCCATTTTATTCTGCCACTGAACCCTGTGTCCCACATAGGTTGCACCCTTCTGCTACTCTCCTCCCAAAACCTTTTTCCATATTGCTCTCCTGCCTGGAAATACAGCTTGCTCTGGAAAGCAAATCTCACCCAGTATGCAGATCCCACCAAGCCTGCTAGGGCAGACCCATCAAACAAGAAGTGCTGCACCTCATCTCTCTGAGCTGCCTCTGCATATGCAGGGAGCTTTCAGGGTGATTTGTATTGTCTGTTCAGACCAGAGATACTTAATGTATGACCTTTGGCATGTGCATATCTTGCCTGGGCTATTCATCCACTTTATAGCTTACTCTCAGTGACCTTTTTTCCCATGAACAGTGGATGAAATATTCTCAGCAGCAGAATCCCTCTCCCACTCTGCATGTTCCCAATTGGCTTGTCCCACTACCCCCCATACACACCCATCACACTAGGCTTATGGTTTATGACAGGGGTAAACCAAACCACTAAGGCAAGCAACTTGATTTGCCTCACCAGAAGGCCCTGTGGAGGTAAGTACCATAAAAGCTGACTAAGATATCCAAATCTGAATATTTTACCTGAACAAGATATACAATGTACAAAGGAAAACAAGTTGCAATGAGGAAGCCCTGAAAAAGGATGGCACAGAAGAGAGAAAGGAGAAAATAAATAATATCTCATGCAACAGCATGGACTAGTGCTGCTTGAAGGTTGATGGGCTCAAGTAATTTTGGGCTACGTGCATATGAATGTCTGTCCCTGTGTGCAAGGGATTTGTGGGCTGCCATTTGGAGTATAAAGGAAAAATAGCTGCTGATCCAGTGCCACTTGACCTAGCACTGAACATCATAACCTCTGTTATAACTGTTAAATGTAATGAGTATTAATTATTTCTCCTGAGTACCTCATTGCACCAAAAGAGAAAAGTGATTATTGTTAACTAGATTCATTATTCACTAAAAGCTACATGGAGGAATTGTCCATGCACGAGCCTAACTCCACTCCTGTTGAATCAATGTGCTATTTTTTTCCCACGGATTCAACTAGAAGCACATCAAGGCCTGAGATCTTTGGAAACACCCAGCCAAAGAAGGAAGCTTTGTCTTGTTGAGAATAATTTTTCTAAGACTTTTGAAAAAAGATGAAGTTTTAGCAGCTTCAGAAGGAAATAGATAGGATCAGCATAAAAATCTTGATGTCAGCACTCCTAAATGGGAAGTTCTTCTTCCATCCAGTTCCTAAGAAGTGGTCTGTTGAATGCTCAGCGTAATTTTATTCCCAAGAGAGGTTTCGGCTGTGTGACTGTCATCCCAGATCTTACCCATTACTGAGATAATGGAAGGGCACAGGTAGCTGTTGTAGCTGGCCATTTCCAGGTAGAAATGCTCTGTTGTGATGGTGCCTGGCCGTAATGCTTCCCCCTTTACAATTTCAAGGCTACACTGGCTCAAAGCTGATGTAGCTGAGCAGAAAACCTGACAACTGTTTTATAGTGGGATTTTTTTTCTCAATGGTTAATTCTTCCACTCACTTTTCTCCCCTTTTATTTCACCTCTTTACTCCGTTATTTTGGTATGGTTATTTTCAGTTCAACTGATCTTAATGGAAAACCACTTAGAAACAACATTTTGGTTGTTTTTGAAATATATTGTTGTGTTTATCCTGGAAACTAGCAATTGCACTAAATCTTACTCAATAAATAGCTTGTGAGCAACAAAGTGATCATATACAGGACTCAGGGATTTTTAATTAGTGTAACCTAAAAGTTCAGTGTGGAGCAAAGAGGGCTAAAATCACTCGACACACTGTACCTAAATGTACATTTCCAACTATCCTTTCTTCTTACTAGCTCCACAAAATCTTCCTTAAGGCATTTTACATTACCGAGACCAAGAAGAGATCCAAGGAAGCCCTGTGAAGACTGCTGAGGAGCAGGTAGGCCAAACCCATTCTGTGCAATATGTTCAGGCTGTTTCTGCCCTTGTATTAGGCAGGTACAGGATGGTGGTCTTTGGGGGTTTTGGTTTGGACTCATCTTCAGGATAGACAAGGAAGTGATGACAGGGAACTCCTGGGTTCTTATGAAACCACAGCAATCTATATTACCTCAGTATTCAAAATTTTAGGAAAGTTGGATGAAAATGGTGTTAATTTTCTGAAAAGGAGGAGAAGAAGAAAGTATGGGATGGACAATTTTTAAAAGTCTCTCAAAAAACCTAGTGAGTTCACTTGCTTAAAAATGTTGAGGATCAAATTCTGCTCTTAAGATACAACATAATCACACTTGATAGAGTAGTTTATGGTGATGGGAGTGGGTGAGCACAAGCCAACATCAGATGTACTCGTGGAAGTCCTTGAGAAGCCAGGTTTTTGGTGAAAGAGGAAAAGCAGAGACCAAGTGGAGCAGTAGAGGATTTAGGAAAAGAAAAGGCACAAATGAAAAAGGAAAAGAAAAACACAGTGCATCCATGTATGACAAGCTCTGCAGGTGTATGTGTGTACACTACGAGTGTTAGTCGTCCTGGAGTCCTCAGCTAAGTAAGCTGGAGGGCTCCAGAGCAGTACTGATGCGTAAGTGAGCCATTATCCTTCATCGCTGATCAGAGGATCTGCTCCTGTGTTTGTTCGAGACACTATTTATTTAGCAGGGTGCTGGTTTCTAGAGGCAATGCTGCATGCTCAGTGCAAAAATCACAAGCTCCTCCAGCACAGATACTATCACCTGTGGTGCGTAATGAAGATGGAGGAAATGGGGCCAACTCGCTGGTGGTTCACCAGCATCCATCGTCTCAGGTAACCCTGGGGAGCATGGGACTAAATATAAGCAAAGGAACTCAAAGCAAGAAATATGGTTAAAACTCATCCCAATGGCTCTAGATTTTTACCTTTATAAAACCAAAGATTGTTACCTTTATAAAACTGTGACACAAGCTCAGCAGAGGATTTACATTTTGATATCACCTGAAATATTGTCCAGCCAACCTGCTGGTTCACCCTCAGAAGATTAATCTACCACATATGCTGATGTGGGCCATGGCTCATTCTACTTCTATACAAATAAATTAGACCATTTATATTTAATTAGGCATATTAAGCTAGTCAATGCCTAAAACCTTTCAATACCACGAGGCCAACAGCATGGGATAGCCACATCCATACTATCAGCCTCTGGTAGCCACTAAAACAAGGTGTCACAACCAAACGGCCTGCTGGGAATGGTCCTTGGCCCATACTGACTCCTGAGTTACGCGCCTGGTCAAAGCCACGCCAAAGACCATTCGAACAGTTTCACGAAGAAATATTGCCTGGAACTGTTTGTTTACTCATACAGATTTAGCTTCTCTGTCTATGTATCACAAATTGATTAGTGAGGCTTAACACGCATCAGATTCTAACTTCACCCCACATTCCTGCTCACTAATGGGCATTAGATATTTCATTTTTTCAGAGTACGTACCACACATGAACCCCCTCAGGCACAAAGTCAGTAGGTTGTTCTCTGCATGTCATACACATGAATTTACAATTAGTGTATGTCAGCTGACAGAGGATCAGTATGCAGAATTCAGTGTTCAGCTGCGTGGATTTCTGACTTCCAGGAAACTCTGGTCCATAAATCAATGCAGGACTTAGACCCTTCCATATAAGCAATATTTTATTTCTGACATTTAGAGCAGCACAGTTCAGACATGTACTTTGCTTCAGCCTTTCCAGAAAATGCAGTCAAGAACAAATTGGTGGCTTGATCTGTGAGATGGGAAGGTGAAGTACTTTCTGCATAGTAATGGAAGAACTGTCCAGATGTTGCATATCTAAGGTAGATAGACATCTATCTACCTAAGATAGATATCTACCTAAGATAGATATCTATCTATCTGTCTAAGGTAGATAGGTACCCACCACTGCAATAAGAGACATGCTAGCAAATGCAGACTTAACTGTAAAGAGCTGCAATATGCACTGATGAGCTCTATGGTCTCTAATCTGCCCTTAAAGCAATCCCCTGCAAGACGTGAGAGGCTAGACCAAATACATGAAGCTTAAATGAAGTCAAGGGATCTGATCCTACCCAGATTTCCCGTGCTGGTTTAGGTTGTTTCACAGAATCACTGGGGCTGGAAGGGACCTCTGGAGACCATCTGGTCCAACATCCCTGCTCAGAGCAGCATCAGGATTTCCTCATCTGAGCTGCATATTCAATATTTATTTGCTTCAGCAGTTCACTGATGTCTACAAAGATCCCTGAGATCCTTGAAAGGAAAGTGCTGCATAAGTAAAATGCATGTGACAACTATCTAGATATTTATCTATGCAATTTTAGTACCTGCAGGCTTAAGTGTGTGTGTATGTATATATATATGCATCCTGAGGATGTTTGCATGAATCAACACCCTTGTACTGCTCACAACTTTTGTTATGGTTGCTGTTATTATTTATTTGTGCTATCACAGTAGAGTTCTAGGTTACAGAGTTAAGCTCTGTTGTTTACTCCTGTCTGGATCCTCAGCACTTGTCATCCTATACATCTTTGGGCCTCTCAAGATCTCTAAGCAAAGGGGCACCTTCTCCTCCTCTTCCCTACTCCACCAGCATCCCCTCACTTACATTTAGTGGGGAAGGATGCCATGAGTCCTTGATGCAGCCTGAGTGAATTAGGTGTAGACTGAGTACCCTGCTGGTTTGGGCAAACAAATACACACAGTTGACAGACCTTAATGAACATAAGCTTAGGCAATAGCACAGTGCCTGTCATCTCACACCAGGGAGCGGCTGAGCAGATGAAAGAGCCTTTGCTCAGGTACCTTGGGGATGTGGGGCTCTAGCACTGTGTTAGGCTGTCTGAGCCACTGAATTGCTCAGTAAACCACAGGAACCGACCTCTGGAATAGAGATAACTAAAGCCTTTCTAAGCTTGGACCCAGGTTTTGCGGATGTAGCCTAGTAACTAGAGAGAATGAAGTCCAGGTTTTTTATGCATGCCATTTGGTTTGACCCCATGCAGGCAGAGACAGGTCCTGAAGCTTGGCCATAGGGCCAAATTTATACAAGGCACCATGATGTTTGGGTGACATTTTTATTTCACTCCCGCTTCTAAAAAGACACTGGGAACCTGACTTCTGTATACGAATGGATCAAATACTGATCATTTTAACAGCGAACGTGTTTGGAAATGACACCCACAGCCAGATCTGCAGATCTGTACACTCTGGTCTGCCAAAACAAACCATAGTGCAGAGCACAGGCCTTTGCAGAATGCAGCAATAAGCTGGGATGTACTTTCCTTTTTTATTTACTTTTTCTCATGAACAAAAGATTGAAACATACCCTTATACATCTGATCAGAGTGAATCAGGCTAGCTGAGCAAGTTTAGTCTAGCAAACACCATTCGATGTGGATCCTAAAGAAAATCCCCTCTAAAGTATATTGAAGAGCTGCAGAAATAAACGTTGTAAAGGATGCCATCTGGCCACAGTGGTCCACATGTGTGTATTTGAATGGGATGGGAGAAGAATGAATATTATTTTCCTGGGTTACTGCAGAAGCTTTAAACAGAGTTTCAGTTCTCACGTCGTACACTCCAGCTGCCATCATCTGTAGCACTATCAGTCATGAGGAATCACAAACAGTCCCTGAAATGAGGAGCACTGTAAATAAAACCAGCACTAGAAAGCATTCAAAACATAATAATCCTGCCTACTCTACACAGATATTAATAAGACCACTTGGGACAGCAATCTGTGCAACTATGGAGGAGCTGGTGTCTGTGATACTGCCGGACATAAGGGTGAAAACAAAGCAAGAATGCAAGGAAAAGGGCAAACAAGCGAAGAAGACCTTCCAACTGGGAAAGTATTTGAGGGTGATGGCTTCCAAATCCAGTCAGCAGACCACCGGCAGTTTACAGAGCTATCACATAAAGTCAGTTGAACCAAGTGGTCTTGATTTCATTTTTAGTGAAAGACTTGATGAGAAGATCGTTGTCAAATAGCGATGCCTGACTCTGCTAAGTCAATGCAGTACAGCTGGAGCCTGTTTCAGGGGTAATGAGCTAAGAAATGGCAAAGACGACAGAAACTATGTCTGATTCTGAAGCAACAACAGCTCTTTCCCTTCTTTTGTCATATCATTGTCATATCATCTTGTTCCTGACTTCTCTGTTTCATTTCGCTTTGCTCAGCCTTAATGAGTGATGCTGAGTTTTTTCCACTGTCACAACTGTCACAGGTGTTGTCTTCCAGTTTGCTTCTCATTTCCATTATTACACCCACTATTAACATGCATTAGAATGGCTGCTCAGATAAATTTCTTGCAACCTTCTGTGTAGATCGGATACTAAAATCCTTGCTTTATTTAACATGTTTAGACATATCTATGTTCCTTAAATATATTTTATCTGCTTCCTGATAAATCACACTACAATATTTTAATCTCCTAGTAAAAGATCTGTTCCATCAGATTAAGCAAATAGCACTGAAAGCACTGAAAATTGGAGGGAGTGAATTTGTCCTGCATAGAAAGTGGAGAGGGTGAGCTAACTGCCCTTCACAATTCCTAATTATAATGTGAAATCTGAATTCTCACTTCACATCTCATTTCCAGTGCTCCCTATTTGGGGACTGTTCTCAGAAACAGAATCTGCACTGGCAGAAAAATGGAGAAGATAGAAACTTCTTGATTTCAAAATTTTATAAACAGCTGGAAAAAACTCCCACAGATGAGCAAAAAATAGGTAATGTTCCCCCTATGACCATAATTTCTCTGCTCTGATATTGTCATAATAAAGCCTAGTCATCGGCTGCCACTAGTGGTGCCAAAACCCTTTGGGAACGGACAGCTCCATCTGGCAGTTTTTCTGCTGTCATTTGGGGTTATCTACTTGGTCATCTCATGTTGGACCTCTCTGTGGCCAGTCACCTAATGCCAAAATCCCCCAACTTATAGTTTAAGCCTGTATTTCAGCCTACACTTCAGTCACTTGAGACATCCTGTGGGGTTTAAGCCAGGATGAGTAACTCGGATGTCTCTGCATCCTGCCTCTGCTTTGGCGCAGTGTTTATGAAAACATCCCTCCTCTCAGAAGACATCACCCTGGGGCACGTACAGCCTGAGGACAGCAGGTCTGAGATGCTGGCGGGATAACTGGAGCTCCTTCGTGGGAGTGTGGCTGAGTCACATTCCCCCTCCTCCAGGCAGCAGGGCAAGAAGTTGAACCCACACAAGCGGGAGCATTTTGGAGCTGCAGGGTGTTAAGGCAAAACATGGAAAAGTGTGACCATCTCTTAAAATCATACAGCCTCATGCCATTTGGTTTATTCCCAGCCAGGAGCATGAGGCAGGCAAAGTTACATCTTGAAGACATAGGTTCGAGTTTGTATTCGGATGCAAACATATACGGTCGTATTGCTACCAGGCAGGTAACCAGTACCTCCTTTTAGCTTCCACCAGAGAAGCCTGGATTACCAAAGTCGCTCTTGTCGGGCTTCTCCTTTCCTCTCTCCCCTGCTCCTCCTGCTTTTTCACTCGCTGCTCTGCTATTTCAAGGCCTTGCGTGTAGGTTTGCTTTTGAGCAGCTGCACTTTGTTATTGGTTTTGTTGTGATAGCACCCAAACTCCTGGGCATAGACAAGGTCTCTGCTGTCATAAACTGCTTCACTGGCTTTTCATTTCCAGGACTCATCTGGGTACTGGGGGACTGAATGATCTGCGGGGTTTCTGAAGGAAACACAGTCACAAATCCCGGGACAACACCAGTCTTTTCTGTATTTTGCACAAGCTTCATAAAAGCCATGTCAGATGAAATTATTTATAGTCCTGGGCACTGCTCACTTTTGGTTTGGACCCAGTCCTTCCAGTTTGCCTCTGCCATGACGTTTGGTGGTTTGAGCACAGTTTAAGAGCCAGAGCTTTCTGATCCCAGCTGCGCTACTAACCCCTTGTGTGGCCCTGGGTGAAGCAAAGAACTTCTTGGTGTGTCAGCCTCCCCATCTGCAAAATGGAGTTTGTAGTTCCTGCTCACCTCCATCCTCTGGGTGTTGAAAAGGCCAATTAATTTACATTTGTGAGGAGCTTTTGATGCACAGAGTGCTTTATAAGTGCTAAGTGTGATTAGGATGATTAGGATCATCTATGGAGCTTGTGCATGAGGTTGTTACTTGAAAGTCTTTGGGAAAGAGAAAAAGGTGACAAACATGCAGCAAAAAGCAACCCCTTCTTGGAAAAAAAAAAGCAGACCGAGGGAAGGAGAACTTCCCCAGGGCAGCAACTAAGCTGGAAGTGCCGTTTTGGGGCCTTTCAGCCCCAAAGATGCCTGACTCACAGGCTCTGGGCACAAACATGGGAGCTTGCACAGGTACAAACTACTCCTGTGGTTAGAGGCCTGAGGAGTAACTGAAGAGGCTCTGGGGCTGGCCCAGGAGGTGTCCGAGCGTACCTGGAAGGGGGATGGTGTGCACCCCTTGCCTGTGGCAGAGCAGCAGACTTGGATTTCATGGAGGCTATAATTTTGCCTGCTGCCGCCGCTAGATCCTAATAACCAAACCGAGAAGGGAATTTTTATGCCGTCCGAGGCATTCCTGATCCCCCTCCGCATCTAGTGAAAACTTAACAGCGTGAGAAAATGCCTTCCTGTAGCATATTGTAAACCACATACAGAACAGGAGCAGATGGAGGGGGCCTGTCCTCCGCCCCACGAAGGGGCTCTGCCAAGATGCTCCCTGCCGAAGGATGGAAACAGAAAGGAACTGCACCTTTGCAGGGTGAAGACTTTAGTCAATGAGGGCGAAGCCAGCAGAAATTGCAGAGGCCATGGGGTAATAACTCTTGGTGCTCGGAGGAACATAAGTAAAGGGAGAGGGAGAGCTGCTTTTCCAAAGCCTTTCCCCCGTACAGATGGTAGCAGTTAAGATTCCTGCAGGAGCCGGGAGCTGCAAAGTTAACACATCTGGAAGTTTCCTGATGCCTGAAGTCAGGCCGTGGCAAACAATGCTCGCTGGGCTGAGCAGGCTCTGCTCGGGTGCTTTTATTGCACTTGGACTGATTTCAAGCTCTGCTCCATGATTAATTGCACTTTTAAAAATAAAGTTCAAAACACTTCCCAGGAAGTTTGAGGAAGGCAGAGCACTTCGGTGGCACCAGAAGCTCAGTGCTCAGTGCAGTTTTCATTACGGTGGCCCCAGATACAGCTTGCATTAGCGACAGCTTCATTTGACATAGGATCTTGCAATCCCATTTCACTGTGGAGAGGGTGCCGAAAGATACGGTGTCTCTCCTCCTCCCAAGCCTCTCTGACATCTGCCAGACACGGCAGGGTGGCAGCAGGTGTTGGCCAGGCTCTCTCTCCCCCATCTTGTTTGTGCAGTTAAGTTTGGGGCCAGGCCAGGATTGTAACTGTCATCTGCCCCATAGAAATTATGGTAGGGAAGAGCCTTGCACCTTCCCAGTGTGCTCCTGCCCATCTGTCCCAGGGCCAGCCTCACTCTAACCCACAATTAAAAAAAAATAAGAGAATCTTTCAGGGGGGAAATTAGAAGAGCACACACTTGGGAGGCAAAAGACATTTCAGAGGACTGGAGCTACAGTAAGAGAGGTTCTTTTTGCCATATAATGATGGTGGAGAGGCCAGAGGCAAGACTGAGAAAAGGAGGACGGTGGGTACTTTTCACCGTCATACTAGGATGGAAGAAGGCTTGATCTCTTTGCTATAAAAACAAGTATATATTTGTGGCAGAGGTGCTGTTACTAATGATGGAGGTGCACAAATTACGCTGCCTGAGAGGAACTGGTGTGGATTGAGCAGAGACCTGGAAACCAGGGTCACGGTAACTCATTAACACGCAACGAAAGGGTCTGTGAAGGGCTGTTGCATATCCCTTGCAATCCCCCTGGGGCATCTGCATGAGATGATAATGTGGACTAAAACTCATCCACAAAAAAGTCCCCCTGCAGCCAGTCACTCACGCGCAAGGCGTGCTCAAGGCTGTTTAGCACTCTGTTAGCACCCAAAGGTGCTGCAGGAGCTGGTGAGGTACCTGGCTCACGACGTTAGCTCTGTGCTAGCATTCTCTTCACTGCAAAAGACAGAGGTTGTTTTTTGTACAAAGGTCAGCAGGATAAACAACAGAAGATGTGCTGAACCACTGGAAAATATCGCAGGCAGGCTGCAAGCAGGGAAGCAGGGGGCTGCAGGCACCACATGCTTGACTTGGCAGTCTCCGCACATAGGACAGCACAGCACATGCAGGCTTCTAGGTTGGGTCATGCCGACGCGACGCAACGCAAAACCCACGGGGCCCTGCCGCCATGAGGCACTGCTGCACACCACGCGCTGAAGTGGAAAAGAGGTTGCAGATGCCTGAGAACCAGACAGAAGATTCATCATCCTGTGGGCCTGTGGTGGGCTCTTGGTATCCCTGGGCTTCTGGCATTTACCTCCTCTATCTGGTATGTCTGAAAAAACACCCAGATCAGTAACCATCGAGTCAGGCGCGCTGTTGGTTTATTTTACAACACATCCGGAGTGCTGCTCCCTTTCTCCTCCGCCCCCTTTGTTTCCTCTACTAGACTGACTTTGCATCTTGTCTCAAGTTAGGACCTGATTCGGCAAATAATTTAACTACTTGTTAAATTTTAATACACTGCAACTCATTGTGTTGCAATCACAGCTCGCTGTATGTAAAGCTCATCACGTGTGCTGGCACTGGCAGAAGGGCTGCGTGCTCTGAAACGCTGGGACAGGGGCTGTGCCTCCCCTGCAGGAGCTGGTCGAGAGTGATCTCTTCCACGCTCCTACCTCCAATGTTTTTTTGGCTATGACAACACCCAGCAAGTGATTCGGCTGGGGGAGCTCTGGGCCACTGTTTGCAACACTGCTGTATTATTTCAGGATTTTTTTGCACCTCCCGTCCCTTTTGTAATCTCAGTTTGGCTCTTTGCTTCATCCGCAAGCTCTTTGCTCCGTTTTTACAGGGCACCAAGCACCCCAGGGCTGCACGCGGGGTCAGTGTCCCGGCGGGTACCTGCAGGTCAGTGCAGCTGACTGAAATACCATCGGGAGAGCATGCCTTATCCCGGTGAACGAATGGCACAGCATGTATGGCAGGCTGTGTGGTCACTGCTTGCAAATAGGAGTTTCCTCATTACAGAGCGGTTTATTTTTAGCTATTTATCCATCATACACAGATGCCTTATCGAGGTGCGGTTTGGAGCATACAGGCCCTTGGATGGACAACACACCTTCAGAAATGCTCTCCTGCTGCAAAGGGTCCACATGAAGGGACTCATAGAGGGACTTACCCAATTCAGCGCCACCAAAGGGCCTGGCTTCCATTACCTTTCTCTGAAAATCCCTAGGCTGGATTTTTGTGTGTTTGTCCAGCAGCAGGGCTGCACCGCCGAGGGATGCCTGCCGGCAGGTACCTGCTGTGTGTAGGTACAGCACCGTGCACAGCTGAGCCTGTGGGTGCTACCACGGTGCTGATAATCATGGCAGAAATAACACCAGTGACTGCTCTGAAACTGGGGTGCTCAGCTGTTAGCTTATTTCTCTCTCTAGTTCATCCCTCATGTACTCTTTCCTTTACCTGCAGCCCTGAAGGCATGAGTCTCTGTGGATCGAGGCTATATTGTAAGCTGCTTTACATATATATCAAATAATAAATTAACAAGGAAGGGATTTTTCTGAGACAGATCAAGCTTCTTACCAGAGGCGTATATCAGCAATCACTGTACACATGTAAAATTGCAGGTGGAGCAAGTCCACACATGGAAATACCGCTCTTTGCAAGCAAGAAATTACCATGCTGTTTTGTTTTTCTGTTTCACTTTCCTCCTAGGAATTTCTTTCTGCTTCCATGCTTTATATTCTGACCAAATTTCATAGTGCATGGAGTAGAGGAATGTGCGTGGGAAACACTCGGCTGGCTGCACTCCTGGCTCCGCCACACACCCTCCTCTCCCGCCGCCCAAGCGTGAAGCCCTTCCCACCGCTCACCAAAGCTGCTGTCACACATTTCACCTGTGAGTCACTGATATGCCTGGCTGTTCATGTTGCAGCTTGTGAGCAATTAGTGCTTGTTCAGATGGCTTTTTTTTTCTTTCCCCTGCTCCTTCTGATTCAGCTGATTTGGATGGCCGATGGCTTCGTTGCTTGCTCACGCTGACATTAGTCACAGCCCTGCTGTTAATTCACCATCCTTCCAAGGGTGGGGAAAGGACAAGCAGACGAAGGCGAGTGTTTGGTAATAAGGGATGGGCAAGTTGCTCTGGGGGGAGTCAATCACCGTGCGATTTCATGGCACCTCAGAAGGGAGCTCAAGCCCTGCTGGTACCATCTGCCTAAGCATTTCACACAGGAGATGCTAAAAAGGGATCCTTTAGGGATAAGCGTGAGTTGTAAGTGAGCACCAACACACGAGGCTCCGCTAGCTGTGTTGGAAGGTGAGGAACTACTGAGCAGGAGATGTTCATGCAGCTCTTTCTTTGAGAAATAAAGTTCTTCTTAGATTGATTGGAGAGAGCTGCTACCTCTTACCATATTGTGGCTTTCAGATGTGTGGGGCTGGCGTGGCTGTGGGTACCCATGGCATGGGGAGATGCCATTCCTGGTCTGTTTGCTGAGGGCTGGCTGCTTCAGGGAGAGAAGACAGGCAGCAGGGCCTGTTCAGTCTCTCTCTGGGGCTTGTATGGCCAGCCCCTGGGCACAGCAGAAGAGGTTCTTGAATGGCCGCACTGGGCAAGATGGCATCCCCTTCTCCAAATAGCCCAGGGGAGAGTCTGAGAACGGAGCACACAGGCAGCATTGCCCATTGCAAATGATTTGCATATGTGGAACTCACCATGCCATGGGGGAGTTTCTCTGTATTTAACCAAGTTCAGGGCATTTGGGAACCCTGCTTCAGCAGCAGGAACTGCCTGCATGCGTACACGTGCCATGCTGGGAGGGCCCCATGTTGACCAACGCTGACCCTAAAAAGCCCCCCCGACATCTGCTGAAGTTTTTCTCGTGTCCTGTTTTCAGGAAGGTCTGCTGCCTTCTTACCGACAGCAATGAGAGTCCTTCCACCGCAGCACACAGAAACGAGATACCCTAACCACGCGCTTGCATTTTTTTCTTTATGTTTACCTGGGATTGTAGCCAGATGGGCACTGAAAACTGGTTTCTGAGACCAGAATTTGGGACAGCGATAATCTAATCTGACCTCCTGTGTAACCCAGGTCAGGGAGTTTAACATGGTAATTCCTGCAAGGGAAGGAATTAGTCTTCCTGGCTGTTCCGTGAACTCTGCTCAGCCCAGCAATTTGTGGTTGAATTAGGTATATTCAGTCTCGGGTCTGAAACAAGAATGAGTTTTTGTCTCCCTTGGTGGATAAAGGTCTGGTTTGTTGCATTAGATTTTCTCCCCAGCTACATTCAAGAGATGTTCGACAGTTAAATTAGATTAGAGGAACTATACCCGACATGATAGAGGTATAATTTGGATGTGTACAAATATATTGTGCCACTAATAGTTTAACCCTGCAAATTCGTGAGTAAAAGGGACGATGATTACAATTGTGGTGATTTCCTGCAGATGACTGTGACTTATTTGTGCACACAGTTGTGATTCACAGGTTGTAGGAGTTGGGTGCAAATAATACAAAAGGAAGTTTATGACTTCCTCCTCCGCTTCACCGCTCTGACCCTGCTTCTCTCCTGCCTCCACTTCTGATATTATTTTGGTTATATGAAGACTTGTGAGGGGATGCTGGCTATGTTTCATGGGGTATCCACTTGTGAAAACTGAGTCATGTTCTCTCACAAGAAGTGCTTTTATCAGAGTATCTCATCTCTTGCTTAATATGAGAAAGGCAAATAGGTTGGAGAAAGGAGAAGGCTAAATGTTCAAAGCCTCAGAGATCTCAATCTGACCCCACCACTTGTTAAATGACCAAAAGGAGATCACTCTTGTATGGAGTCTTTCCGGCAGCAAGCTGCTCCAGAGACTGCTCCTTGCCTGCCTCTCAAGATAAATGAGTTCATATGGAAATACATCACCTTGAATATACAGCCATATGTGCATGTTTTGTATACATCTACACACATACTTACTTGAATAATATATACAAACAGATCCCTGCATATACCTGAGCTACTTCAGTTTGAACTAAGAGCTGTCAGTGCCTCATAGCTTCCAGTAGAGGTGACATATACGTATACATACACACACACATACACATACATGCATCAACTTTCCCTGTTTTCCCTGCCAAAGACAGGGAACCCTCCATGCCCTGTGCCTTTGAGCAGCAGGGAACAGGTATTTCCATCATGTTGGGGCTAGATAGACCAGAAAGAGGTGCAGACATAAAACAAAGCTATCCTGATCGCTTGGGAAGCAGGAAAAATCTCTAATCAAGCAAATATACACACAGGGCCCAATACTGCCCTTGGTACAGCTGTGCTCTCCTTTGGAGTCACTGGCAGAATTTAGTCCATAGAGTGAGCTGGTGTATTTTCTTCTGGTCTTTTCTAGTTGTAGATTCAGCCACTTACCTGCGTAAAACTCCTCTCCTTCCCATAAAACCATGGCTGCATTTTACCTAGCAGGTCAGTAGTGCTCAATCTGTGGCCTTCGGCATTTGTGCAAGCATCTGAGAAAACAAACCTATTACCTGTTAGTTTAAATTACTAAAGCAGATTTTTTCCCTCCACCAAGGCCAGCAAACTGAAAAAGGCTGAAGCCCTCCAGAGTGGTTTTAAACTTACAGGTCAAAGAGCCAGAGAAAGAGCCTGCAACAAAAGCCAGGTGAGGAATGAACGGTGGGTGCCTTCTGCTTTCACATTCGTCCTCTTGCTCCTTCTCCCGATTCTTCATCTCATTTCCCTTTACATGGGCAAATGGGGTGAGTGGGTCTCAGGTCACCTGTGTCTAACAGAGTACAAGAAAATCCTGTTGCAATATGTATCACTTATGGTATATTTTGGTCGTGTAGGTTTTGTGACATTCAAGGAAGGAAGCGTCATTTTATTGACAGCTGAAACATCCTAAATAAAATGAGGCTGTGCTTTCCCCCTGCAGTCACTGCTTGTGGCTCACTGAATAAGAAGCTCTCCTTAAAATGACAAGCTCAGCCTGGAGACTAGTGATCAGTTGGAATGAGTGGAAATCAAAACAAGGCTGTTGGTTTTGGGTACTTTTTTTTTTGGCACCTGATGAATTTACCCCCATGTAGAATAGTTTGGAGCCAAGATTTTTTCCAGAGCTTTGAGATCACTACTTTGCCTCTTCATATATTTTCTTTTCTTAAGAGGGTTTTATTTTTCATGATATCAAACCAATAAGTGAGGAGCTTGTGGAGACCTGCTCACATGCTGAACCTGGAGAACGGAGGGGAAAACCCAAACCAGTATTGCTGCATTGCTAATGGCGCAGAGGCTCAGATAACAACTATGGCTGCTGGATATTTAAGCTCTGCATCTAACCTACCTTTCCTGGCTCCCTTTACAGCTCACGTTTAAACAACAAGCACTTTCTCTTTCCCAAGGCTTTTCCTTAATTGGATTTTTGTTGTGCTTTTTTCTTCTTCTCATCTGTGGCTTAAGAAACTGTAAAAAAATAGTTTGGAGGAACCAAAAAGAACCAGCACTCCAGAGAATTTCAGGCAGGAATTACATGTTTTTCCTAAAAAGCCATTCTGCCTCTTACTGGCAGGACGGGGAGAGAAGGGACACGGGAGGCATTTTGTTCTGCATGAGTTGGTGATGAACATGAAACGCAAGTTTAAATCAGGAATTGTGGCCAATTTCCTTGCTGAAACCAACACCGTAGGAGGTGGGTCAATATTGCTATCCCAGCTTTATATATGGATGTGTAATAAAGCATTTATGACAAAGGGAAGGATTTTGGGAAGGGGCTGACTATTATTATACTTTATTTACCCTGTACTTGTTTCTCCTGGGGCCTTGCTAGTCCCACAGGGTAGCAGAGCAGAGACTGGCATGGAGGCTTCTTGACTCCTGTTCCTGTTCCTGGTGGCTGAGCCATCACTGTCCACAATAACCCCACTACTGTGGGTTAGACTGTGGTCTTCACACCAGGTTGTGTGGTGCTTTGTCTCACGAACAGCTGTGTCACCTGCAGCAGTGGGCACTGCCCTGCTCAAAAGGGAAGAGTGAGCACACTGGTGACTAAAACCCCCTTAACGCAGTGTCTCTCCTCCTCGTCAACCCATGCCTGTTTTTATACCCGGTCTAGAGGAGAAAAAAAATGAGAGGGTCATTACCTAGCATGTTTCCTTCAGCAGCAAACCAGCTGTAAAAGTTCCTGTCCCACCACCCTCTGGCTCCTGCCTGTTCATATTTGCTGTCTCTGCCAGGGTGGCAGCCCGGCTGCAAGACTGCACTTAACCACAGCATCACCAAAAGCATCCCCACTGGAAATAAAAACCTGCTCTTCTGCATCAGCACAGCTGAAGGCGTGGTGAGCTGCAGCAGAAGGTGAGAGCAAGTGGGGTGGGATGCACGTGAAGGGCCCTTCAGAAGCCAAACAAGCAGTGCGTAGGTGCTCACTGCAGTTGCAGTAGATCCCTGCAATAACCCTTCAGTCAAGAAATAAGTTTCAAATAATATGGTGGGCAACTGGATATTGGACATGAGGAAATGGGAAGATAGAATCATAGAATCATAGAATCGTTTAGGTTGGAAAGGACCTTTAAGATCATCAGGTCCAACCGTTAACCACCATTAATCTAGTACTGCCAAGTCCACCACTAAACCATGTCCCTAAGCGCCACATCTACACGTCTTTTAAATACCTCCAGGGACGGTGACTCCACCACTTCCCTGGGCAGCCTGTTCCAATCCTTGACAGCCCTTTTGGTGAAGAAATTTTTCCTAATGCCCAATCTAAACCTCCCCTGGTGCAACTTGAGGCCATTTCCTCTTGTCCTATCGCTTGTTACTTGACACCCACCTCCCTACAATGTCCTTTCAGGTAGTTGCAGAGAGCGATAAGGTCTCCCCTCAGCCTCCTTTTCTTCAGGCTAAACAACCCCAGTTCCCTCAGCCGCTCCTCATAAGACTTGTGTTCTAGACCCTTCACCAGCTTCGTTGCCCTTCTTTGGACACGCTCCAGCGCCTCATTGAATATTGATATTTTGCATATCATTGCATAGCAAGATTACTCGGTACGGATCTCCAAGGGATCTCCCATATAAACTGTTCACACTGTGCTTGTTACCAGTCCCCAAGGCAGTATATCCTACAGAGGTCCTTCAATAAAATTTTGGATTTAGTCTTCTTCAAGAGAACTGCTGACAGGAACTGTGTATAGTCTTGCCCCTCCAAGATTTTCATGGTCCCATGTCCCATAGGATCACAAATGTATACGTACATTGATCCTCATAGCACAAATGCTTCTGAAAAAGCAAGAGCAGTGCTTGTTCTGCCGTCATATAGTTTTGGCAGTTTTCAAAATGTACTGGGCACCATTTACCATCTTTTTGGAAGAAGCATTCACTCACGGGCCTTAAGTCAGAAACGCTGCAGATATGCTGATAAAGGGATGGTGAGATTTTTCTCAAGCCATGTCAGTCACTGCAATGGCAGCTGGATCCAGGCCTGAACTCCTGGTTTTGGGGATGCAGCAGCATCCCTCTGTATAAATAACACCAGTGACTCTGCAGGCATCCTGAAGTCACTGAGTGCTAGAGCGCTTTCTTCTTCTCTCTTTCCAGAAAATTGCAGCATCGTGTTGTATCAGAGCTGCAGCCACTGGCATTAGTTAGGGATAGGACTGCTGCCAGAGATCGGGAGACATGCTGATTTCCACTCTACTCTTCTGGACTTTGTTACCTTGCAAAAGAAGCAATCAGCTTTCTTGCAAGAGAACAGGGCTTTGCATTATTGCAGCATTTTTCACTTCCAAATCACTTTACAAACGTTAAGTGGTGCATCCTCACAGCACACCTCCAGGGGACTGTGGATATGTTTTCTCTTAATTTTATAGTCGTATTTAATCACGCAAATAGGAAACTAGTTTCTCATCAAATCTTCATTTTCTGGCCCGCAGGTCAGACCCATAGGCACAGTCCCATCCTCTGTCTGGCTTGGGGTTAGTCTCTAATCAGTCTGGGATGGCATTGCTACAGAAAAACAACCCAGAGAATAATCTGGGGGCAAGCCACAAATGCCAACACCAGGCTGCAGAGTGACTGCATGTCATAGTTTTACCTTCAAGTGTAAATGTTTAAGCTCTTGGGCATTTGCAACCTTCTCCTCTCAGCCCATCCTACGCAGTGCATGGCATTTTGCAACCACAGCTCATCCTCTCTGACCAAATGGCTTACTTTAAAGGCATCTATTCCCTCTAGCTTATAGCCACACAGGCCAAACAGAAAATGACCTGGTGATAAAACATGGTTGTATTAATCTCTCCCAAAGCATATTTTCAGGCTCCATTAACTGTATATAGTCAACAGTGAAGAACAGGTACAGACATCAGGGAAGCAGCAGCAGGATGGGTGAACGGGCACCCTGGCCCCAGAGGAGAGCAAAACATCCCATGCGCTGCTAGGCTGCTGCTGGGAGCCTGGTGCTCCTACCCCTTCATCCAGGGCAGATTTCACACTCTTTGGAGGTTCTAAATAATTTTTAGTGATGGCACTATGTCTTGTCACTTGCCTATGCTGTATCAGCGTATTCACACATCCATATGCAAAGCTTTTTAAATTTTAGTTCTTTTAATTTTAGTGTATAAAATATAGCCATCTGATCACTGTCTGAAGCTCCCAAATAACCTTATTTTTGACCAAGCACACTCACTTTTTACATTATGCTGCACTGTGATTTTTATGGCAGTTAGAAAGCTAAATGAATCACCAAGGCTACAGCTTTGAGTCCCATCCCAGTTGTTCATACCTCCTGGTCAGGATACGTTGCAGCAAAACACGCCGGGCTCATTTTTATATTGCATTTCCCAGAGGCTCTGTGTAAATAAAAGGGCTGCGAAAGCCCCCTGACTGTTCCCAGCACTTTAATCAGGGCAAAATCCAGGAAGCTAGAGTGCTCGTTCTCTATGCCTCGCATGTCAATAACCTTTTAACATGAGATTTTGAAAAAGGCCAATGACTTGCTTCAAAGGAAAATCCTACCATGGGATGGTAGTTCCTGATTGTCAGAGACTCTTTAATCTGAACATCATGGTGCATCTGCTGAGAGGTTAAATCCATGAATACTGTCCAGGTTTCTATTTAACATTCAGAGGCCAAACATCACATTTGAAAACATGACACTGCTGTTGTCCTTGCTCCTGTACCAGCCTACACGATTAACACATCCATATGTGTTTGTACAGCGCATAAGGCAAATAAAGGCTGGATTTCCCAAACTGCAGCCACAGCAGAGTCAATGAACTTATAAACATCAGTGGAAAACTTCTCCACATCAATGGATTTCTTGCTTATGGAAGATCACTTCATGTCTGGATTTCCTACTGCTATTAAGAATTGTGGCTGTAATCCTACATGAATTGTTTTTTAGTGTTTTAACTGCAGCTAACCATCAGGCGGGCAAGATAGTGCAAGCCGCGTGGACTGAGCTAGTCTGTGATCTCACTCCATTACACAATAGTTTTAGGAGCCCCAGCGGTGTAACATTGCACAGAACAACCACCAAGGAGTTTGGGGGTTATAGACAGTCCCAAGGAATTATTTTATGTCATGGGAGAGAGAAATGGGAATGAACGGGAGTTCAAAGTCCGGATTAGCAAAAGGCCAGCAAAACACATTCCTATAGCCTGCAAGTTTGTGAAGACATCACACTTGGCTCACTTCCTTTTCTCTTGCCTGTAGCAGCCACAGCTTCAGTCCTGCTTTATTTGCGCTACATCAATGTCTCAATAAAACATGACTACAGGGCCTGATCTTCACCTAGTAGGTAGCTCTCCTGATGCCAGCACGTCTGTGTGACTGCCAGCCAGGGCTCAGGCCACCAACTCTGTCCTGGGCAGGGAAACAGTATTTCCATTACATTATCTCTTTCGTTTATTGGGTTTTTTTTCCCCTTAAAGGCATTTACATTTCAGCCATAAAATATGCTCAGATTCAGACTTGTTCTGGACCAGGTCTCCTCCAAAAAGTTTGTATTTTAAGTTTCTATTCAATTTACCCATAAAATCAATATGTCTGTTTGTAGGGAAGAACTGTGAAGGGCAGGCTGGGCTTAAATCCACCAAATTCAGTTTGGATTTATATCAGCACCGAGCGCCTGCCGGGGGGTGAGGCAATAGCAGGCTGAAGGCCAAGGGAAGAACCGAGGACCTGGCGGAGATGGGGTGACACTGAAAGAGCAAGAGAAAATAGGGCTCTACAAAATGGAGTTCCCACCCTAATAACAGGAAGGTGCAGAAGGAAACAGTACTGTTAACCTCCCTCTCTCCAGGATTGCTACCCAAGACACACAGAAGATATTTTGTTCTCCGAGCCTTTGCCAGTCCTTGTGTTTCAGAGCTCCTCTGCTGTTTCAGGGCAGACCCTCTGCTGGGTCTCTCCCTGCCGCCGAGGATGGGGCTGGCTTGGATGCCCTGGCCAATGTCTGCACTTAGCTCTGCTGCCTCTGTGCCTCATGTGCTTCCTCCCTGAAAGGTTTCAGTCAAAATGAGCCAACTCACTGCAGTCCCATGGTTTAAACTCTTTAGATTGCTGCTATTAAAACCCATTGAGGAGCAACTACCCAAACACATGAGTGAGCTGACCTGAGAGCACAGATCCTGAGAAACCTGGAAAAAAAAGCCCTGAAGAGTTTTAAGAAACCACATTATTCTAACAGTTCAGATTTTAGAAAAATACTAGTGCCAGATTTGCTATCATGACCGAAGCATTGATAGGAAGACTAACCCATTAGACAGGAGGAAAGCTCACTGTAAACCAGTCAGGAGCCCACATATATTTTTCCTACCAAAACAGCTGCCCCAGCATTTTAAGCAGTTGCCATTTCAGGATCCAATAGGCTACAATCAGAGATATTTCTATCAGCTACTGCATTCTATCTGCATTTTTTATGCCGTTTGACTGGATTTTTTATGATGTCTCATATTTTTACTGGGCTTTGCCCTCTGCCATGGCGACCACAGTCTTTAAAAGAAACCTCGCTCCCATCTGTGTGCTCAGTGCTTTGCAGAGCTTTCGAGTTTACCAAAACGTATCCAAATGTCCCTTCTGTACCTCCCTGGGAGCCTTCGTGCAGCAGCCTCCTGCGGTTGTTTTAGTTATCTGTATACTTTTCTCCTTGAATCAGATGACTTCTCCCTTCCTAGACAGATTACACAAACTGTTCCTTACCCAGACACCATGAGTCTTTCCGCCCCCAGAAATTGCCACACAGCTCCTTGCTGAGCCTCTCTTTCCATAAATAATACATGCCCAGATTTCTTAAATTCTTGGTCATCTTCCTTGATTCAGCTACATGTCAATGACCTCTGTTATGACACCGATGTCATTTCAAACAAGTACATCTGCAGCTGGAATCCCATTTAATAACTTTTTTCTTATTATATAAATAGAAATATATGCTGTAGTCCTTTGTGGGTGGAGCAGTGAAATTACCATGATGTTTTTTGTGCCCTGTTAGCAGCTCTGACCTGATTTAACACAGGCCAGCTCACATAGCCTCTTACTCGGCATTTTCCATGGATGGGGTGCAGGCGAGCCGCGTACACGGAGCTCGTGGGTTTGTGTCATGTGTGATGAGACAGGAGAGGATGGGAGGGAATTCATGCCACCTAACTAAGGTGCTCTAGTTATAACCCTAATTACGCAGTCTCTTTCTGTAACCACTGCTTAACCTAATTCCCTTCCCTCTGTCAGAGGGACATGTTCGTTATTCCCACGTCACTCCCTACAACTCTGGTACAAGAACAGATTCACTGTAAATGTGGTGACCGGAGCAAAGGCACAGTATATGGGATCATCTTCACAGTATGGATCATCTTCAAGGACGTGGTAACAGAAGTGAGATTCTCATGCGCAGCCCAATGAAATCCAGTGGAAACAATGAGATCAGGAGCAGAAGCACATGAGATCCATTCCAGTTTTACCAGTAAAAATCAGTTTGCCATCAGGTACTGAGTTAACAGTGTTCAGTTTTCTCCACAGAACAGTTTCCTCCAGAAGATGATCTTCATGTCCATAATGACGTTGTCACAATGTCTCTCTCCCTGTGAAAAGGCAGCCTGTCTCACGCTGCTTTCTATGGCCAATAATGCACACATCCATAAGAAGGAATATATGCTTTTCACAACTTCTCTACCCTTACTGGATCTGAGGATCAAAGCCTCCTCCCTGTGCTATGATGTATGTTACATCTGCAACACAGTACTGCTGTGTTTATAACCAGGGGCAGCTGCTTTCCCAAATCTCTGCCTTCTGGAGTTCTGCTGTTGTCCCATGTCCCAACCTGCTCCGTTCCCACATGCATGAGCATCCTCCTTCCCCCATCCTCTCTGTGTGGGTAGCTCATGGCCCTGTCACACTCCAGCATTTGTCTTGCAACTTGTGTAGTTCATGGAATCATAGAACAGCCCAGGCTGGAAAGGACCTTGAAAGATCATCTGGTCCAATCTTTCATGGGAAAGGGAGCCTAGATGAGATTATCTAGTACCCTGTCCAACCACATCTTAAAAACCTCCAGTGATGAGGACTCTACCATGTCCCTGGGGCGGTTGTTCCACTAATTGATCGTTCTCACTGTAAAAAATTTCTTTCTTATATCAAGATGAAACCTCTTCTGGTGCAACTTGTACCCTTGGCTCCTTGTGAAGAGAGAGTCTCCATCCTCTCTGTAGCCACCCTTCAAGTACTGGAATACTGTGATGAGGTCCCTCTGAGCCTTCTCTTCTCTAGGGAGAAGGGACCTAACTCCTTCAGTCTTTCCGAAGACTAGTTCTGCAAAACTCCTGTGTTCACAGCATCTCCTGCTAGACATATCATCTTTATACAGGATCTCCTTGCACAGGCCATGTTTACTGCCCGTGACCCTGCCACTCTTCTGCGTTTACATTCTGTGGCCTGTATTTACATTCTGTGACATCCGAGGCCCTGCTGCCTGTTCATGTTTTTGTCTTCCAACATCTGTCGCTCAGTGCACCTTTGCTCTTGGGTTCAAAGTTTAAAATGAAATGTAGTCATAAGTGAAAGATAAAAAAACCACAAGTGAAACAAGACACCTATATCCTTGCGTGCTTCTGCTGATGCCCTTGATATGAATTGATCTTTCCATCCCCCTTGATATGCAGCCAGTGGACCCTTTGTACTGTGTGGGATGCAGAGATCAAAACAAGGACATTTAATGAGCTCATTTCCAACAATATTTTGAAGTTGTCTTTTTCTAGTGTATCTCCTAAATTCTCTCTGGGTATACTTTGCATTTCTCTCATTAGAAACATGCTCTTCCAGTCAGGCTGCTGACATTGCAGAGAAAGTTACTGCCCTCAATTGGAAGTTGAAACATAATTTGAGGTGCCTAAACACACATTCACACACAGGCACAGAGTTAAAACTCTCAAACATGCATTGACCTTTTTAACCCAAGCAGCTCACTAAAATTCAGGATCTTGTAAAACATTTCAGTTATAGGGAGAAAACTAAAGATGGATTCAAACGTTTTTATACTGGCTGGTTTGCTGCAAGAAAGTACAAAGTCCTGCTTCCCTGAACACAGGAGCAATAAGTTACTGTTCATGCACAACTGGCTTTATTTTAATCACAGTTCCCAAATTATGTGAGCTCTTCCCAGGTTTTCTCTTCTGTGCCCTTTCCCCAGCAGCACGTGGCTGTGATTTCTCAGGCTGTCCAACCACCTTTCCCGCAGCTTCGGAGCTGCTCAGTCTCAGGCTCATCCATTCCTCTGTTTGCACATCCAGAGTCCAAATGATCCCTGGAAAAATTTCTTCACTGGGATCTATCAAATTCCCATGTTATCAGTGCCTTTCTCTGTGCTTACATTGGGCTTTTGAGGCTCCTGGTTTCCTAAAAGACTTTAATGGCATCTCACAGTTAAATTAAACAAAGGCTGGGGAGGACGTACTGGCCGGGAGCTTTTGCTCAACCTCCATCACAGCTTTCTGGTTTCACAGCTGAGCTGCACAGTGCCATCCCCTTCCCTGTGCTGGGGACCTGCTGCAGAGGCTGCAGCCAAGTCTCCTCCAGCGTCCCGTCACCCTGTGGTTGGTGCTGACTCTCCCAGAGCTGCCAGAGCAGGCTCTGCTATACCTGCTCCCCCTGCTATTTCCCCTGAAGTTACACATTCTATTTAAATGTTCTTGGTCTGGCTTTTTTGGGGCTGAAAGAGGGTAGAGATCGCTCACACAAGAGGCAGATCTGACACAAGCCTCCCACAATGAGGCCGGGCCAGGACGGGTCCAAATGGTTTCTGCAGCTGCTATGGCGGCTGGGAGGGATGCCCACAGCTCCAAGCACTCAGGGAGCAGAAAATGCCAGATCTCAATCAGACACGAGCTGTGGCTGTAATAAGGATAATGGCCCGTACTTTAAAGAGCTTGAATTCATCAACATTTGGGGAGCGCTGTGCTGTCAGGCTCAATTACTACCATTACGCATCATCCTGCTATTATTTGACCTAACTCACAAATTGTTTCTCTCCATCCCACAATGATTTGGAGCGAGAAATAAGTCAAGTTTCGTGAGTGCATGAAGAGTGCATGCTCGGAGGCATCATGCACACCACAGGTCACACATATCCCACGCCATCACTCACTTATCCCTCTTCGGAGCCCTGCAGCTCGTGTGTGGCTGCAGAGGTGTGTAGTGTCCATTGGTTGCATACACCACAGGTCGTTATTTCCAAGGCTGCAGCACACATGCTGTTAGAAATGTGCCTTTTGTTTCCTCAAAATTCACCTGGATACAGTGTGCAGCCATGGCTTTTAGTATGCCTTTTTTTTTTTTACATTGCATTTTTGCAAAACAAATGCATGTACTGTAATCAGACTCCTTTCACTCTTGTTTTTGATAATTTGAGGAGACTGAGCTTGTATTTCTCATTGGAAATGTTTTTTTCTCCAATGCTCAACTAATTCCCATGATGCATTTCTTCACTTCTCCAGTTTGCCAGCGTATTTTAAAAAGGACGCCAGAACTGCAAGAATGTTTCCAGCATCAGCTTTAGGCAATTAGAGAGGCAAAATGTCTTCTCTGCTCCTACTAAACAACTTCCTTGCTTGTACAGACAAAAACTGCTTTGTCCTCTTTTGTCACCTTGGAAGCTCATGTTGTGTTGCTTGTCAGATAGGACCCCTAAATCCTTCCAGCATTACTGCTTTTCAGAGGCAGCCTCATTCTGCAGATGGTCAGCTCTCTTTGCTATGAAATCTGTAATTTTGCATCTCTCTGATTTAAAACACAGGTTGTTTGAATCAGCTCAATTTAGCTCTCTCTCCAAATGATTCTAGAAGACAGTCTTATCTTCATCATTATTTATCATTCTGTCAAACTTTGTGTCATCTTCAGTAAATTATCTCCGCAGTGTTTCTTATATTTGCTTCCAGAACAGTGCAGAAAATGTTGAATAGCATTGAGTATATACTGATCCCTGCAGTTCATCATTAGATGATTCCCCATTGACAGTCACTTTTTGAGACCTATCAATTAGCGTGTTCACGATCCAATTAATGTGTGCTTTATTGACATTGTATGCTGTTCTTTTTAATTGCAATGCTACAGGAGTACCAAGCTCTAAAAAGCCCTATTTACCATCACCACTCAACTCTGCAGTCCCCCCAATAATGAAATCAAACTAGTCTGAAAAAGACAGTGAACCATGTGTCTGCCATTAATTATGTTCTTACTGTTTCCTTCTTTGCTAACTGAATCTTGCTAATGGAAGTATTCCCTTTACCTTGTCTGAGAGTGGCAGGGTAGCTGGCCTGTAGTTACGCAAATAATTTTGATTTCCCTGTGTGACTCCCTTCACATGGGCCCATTTCCAGCCCTTTTGAACTTTCCAGCTTTTCCAACGTTTATCATCAGTGCCCCAAGTCTCCCTCCCCTAACTCCTTTATGGCTCTTGAGTTCAAGTTACCTGGACCTGCTGATTTTCAAACATGTTCACCATTGTGCTGTTAATGGACTGGGAAGCCATAGAAACGCAATGTTCTCTTTCTTGCCAATACAGAAGTATTTATTGAATGTCTTCACTTTCTTCTGTGGAGCTCCCTAAAGGGGGTTTCTGATTGCAACTTTACAAGGAAGTTACGAATTCTGGTCCCTGCACCAAGTACCTCATTCATGTAGGGTGTTTTTGTCTGGCTCAGCCCTATCTGGATATCAGTGTGTTGGCAAATAGGACTGGCAGAGACTTGCTGTGGTATAATCTTGTGGCTTTACGATGTAATCCCTTTCACAAACTGTTTAAGCTTAAAAGTGACTGGATTGTTTGTTTCTCTGGGAAAGGCTCAGAGAACCTCATTCCTCTAGAAGAAACATCCTTCCAATTTCCAGCCTAACCTTATTCATAGTTTAGAACTATTTTGCTGCACCAACATTTTCCTTTTTCTTAAGCAGTCTTCTCCATCCCTCGCCTGTTCTCCTGTGTTGTATAACAGCCATATTATACAACACAGTCTTTGAAGTGATCGGTTAAAGAGCCAAGGTGTTTTGGTTTCTCCATGGCTAATAGACTCCCTGTTCTTCCAACCATTCAAGCTATTCTTCTCTGAACTTGTTCCAGTCTGAATTCTTCTTTCCTGATCTTAGGATGACCAAAGGAAGTCCTATCAAGGCTTTGCATAACAGTACTGATATTTCCCTTTTTTGCTGGCAATGCTTCACTCAATGCATCCTACTTCTCTCTCTTAAATGCCCTATTACATGTATTCTTGCTTCTTGTTATGGGGTGGAGACACTAAGGAGATGGCAAGAGAACGAAAAATGCAAATACTTATAAAATAAATCTTAGACTCTGTTTTCCAAAATCTCCACAGTATCTTAGGGGCCTAATCTCACTTTCATGGATGTTTCAGCTCTAGTGCAGTTTTCTGTAGTGCTTAGGCATGTGATGTACATGTGGCCCTTAAATTCAGATTCTGGTAAGACCCTGCCTGCACCTTTAGGCCCCTAAAACATCTGACCTTAAGCATGTGGAGTACCTTTAGAAAAAGACTTCAGCTTGTAGGTCACTTACTTACTTAAACATTTTTTAAACTATTCCCTTAGAGGTCATACAGTGGGCATGGTGTGCAGCTCTAAGAGCGCTGTAAACGGGATGCGTCAGTAGTGACTAATCATAACTGTATGGAAAGTCTTTAAAGTATTTGACTAATAAAAGCAACAGTAGAATATTCCTTAAATAGTCTTATACCAGGAAAAAGCCACCAGAAGTTTTCAACTGAAGACTGAAGGATAGCTCACTGACAGACCTTGATACAGAAAAGGAACATGTGCAGGATCCCCGGTCTTCTCACTTGCATCTGCTCTGGGAGTTTAGTGCCTAATATTTTTATGGTATTGGCTTTCCTCTTTTTATGTCATGCTTATCACCTTACACCATGCAGAAAATTGTCCTTTCTCACATTTGGCAAGGATTCAGGTTCCTCCGCAAAGGAAGGGAATACCCAAGAAGGCCAGCAGGGAGGAGTGGAGACAGAGGATGGTTACTGGGTGAGGAAGACCTACGTGTGCCTGAACATGTCTGCCAGGGGAGGCAACTGAGGGCTTTGAGATACATGTCTGTAAAATCATGAAGAAAGAGGATCAGCTGAGAAGAACTGTCTGCTTTTACTGTCAATACAAGATCAAAATGAAGACAAGAGATATAAATTCAAAACACACAGAATGAAATACTTCTTTACACTGTGCTTGAGTCCCTAAGCTATGGGCATGTGTAGGCTGACAGAGTATCTGGGGAAAGTATCACTGTACACTTGCATGTTCCGTATATTTTTCCCTAGGTGCCCATTTTTGGTCCCTGTTGGAAACATGATTATAGGCTAGCTGAGCCCCTGGTTGGAGCTGGCATGAATATTTTCTATTCCTGTGTGACGTAGGTGCATGCCTGCTTGGCTTTGGCTGTGCTACACTGTCAAACACAGGCTGTTGACCTACATCCTTCTAGTACTGCATGAATGGAGAAACATGAGGGAGGTTTCGGTGGAGCTGTTGGTGTGCCTGGCTCCTGTTCACGGCAAATCAATATTGCAGCAGGTCACTGATATCAGCTGCATTTCTGATCACAACCAGTTTGTGTTGCCATTAATTATTTTCTCTTTGCTTGACTGTAGTGTGCCATGGTGGCTGCTGACTCCTCCTCATCTCTGACAGCATGGCTTCATGTTACAAATAAACCAGTTTTGGAAGTAGTTGGTGTTTAAATCAGTGCTCCTGCTTGGCTCTCTCCTCCATCCTTGGCTGCATAGTCTCTCCCCACCTCTCCCCTGCCCTGGCACTTACCTTACTCTGCAGTAAGCTGATTCAGGGATTCAGTCCCCCAGAAATTATTCCTTATTTTGTGGGGTTATTGTTCTCATGGGTTGGCACCACGAGCTGGTTCACGAGGTCAGAGTACTGTTACTGGTTCAAGGGAAACAGCGGGAGGGAATGGGAAAGGGGAGATCAGGAGTACACTTTACATGAGCTGTTGTTTTTAGTTTGGCTCTGCATCATGAACCCTCATCCCAGAAAACTCTGAATCTGTCTGGATGCAGAGTTAACATCTCTGTCCATACCACTTTACTGTGGAGTGAAGTTTGCTTAATACAGTCCTTTGAAAGACGATTTTGAAAAAAAAGATGGATCTTTTTCTCTGTTTTCAGCTCAGGCATTCACTTCTTAGAAGCAAAGCCCATTGTTAGTCATGTCTGCATGGAAGACATAGAAAAATCAACATTATTTTAACATACGACTATTCTTAAATTAATGGGGATAAGATAATTAACCAGTCCATAATTAACTTTATGGTAATATTTTTCAAAACAGACAATCAAACCTTAACTATGCTCACATTAAAATATTGATATAAAGCCTCTGCTCTAATAATGTTAGATATCTAATAGCAATTTCAAGCATTTAATTAGACTAGTTCTTCAGGTTAATAGATCAACTTGCACTTCAAATTATCTTTATGGTCTTTACAAACAGCAATTAATTAAGCATTATACTACTCCTGCCAAGTTAGTTAATAGTATTATACCAGTGATCTGAGGTCAAAAGGGATTTGACAGTTTTTCCCTCCCATCGTGCTTCCCTGAGGAGGCAAAGGTGGCTGTGCTCCAACCTCGTGCACCTCTGCCTGGTGCTGAAAGTTAGGTGACAGGGACCTGGGCCCAGGAGCAAGGTGCCCAGATTATGATAAAAAAGTCAATGAGGACAAGCTCGGTGTGCTTGGACTCAAGCAAGAAATAGGCTGGGACAGTTTATATTGGGGAATCTGGTCATCTGCAGGCGGACACTGCTGTGACCCCGATGCATCTCAGAAACACTTAGGTACTTACTTCTAACTGGTGTAAGACGGAAAAGGGGAGTGGGAGCAAGACCAAATAGCACAAGGCAAGGTCCAGACTGCCGGTGCTGGTGTCTGTGATGGGCTTGGGCAGGACCTGGGTGTTATGAACTGGCAGGTGGCTGCCAACACTGCCAGTCTGGCATGGGCACCAATATGGTGATATGCTCCAGGATGCTCCACCTTTCCATACACCTCTTCCCTTGCCAGCCAGGAAAAGTTTTACATGGGATTATCGATATGGTTACCTATGCACTCTGTTGTTTGTTACTTTCAACAATTTCTCAATGCCACATCCTGTGGTTTCCCTCATCCTGCTCAGTTAGCCTCCTCTCCAGCCACGATCTACTTAAGGGCCTGGTCATTTGTCTGCAGCCCTAACACAAGGCACAAAGGCCAGGAGACAGTCCAGAGAAACCACACCACAGCATTGGTGGCTTCCTCAACACCTGAGTGAGTGCAGAAACACCACAGCTTGGGGAGGAGCCAGCAGCACTCTCAGCAAGGGGTAAGCCAGTCTAGATCTGACCTTGTCCTCACCGTGAGCAGATGGAAACTCATGTCTTTCCCTTGCCAGGAGCATTTTATATCATCCCAGCATCAGGCAAAACATAAAGCTAGACCAGGAAGGCAAACCCAGGTCTCCTTGCCTGCAGCTGTGTGTCCTACAATGTCCAGCTGCTGCTAACTCATTTCTTCCTCCTCCCAGCAGAACATCTCCTGTCTGACAGCAGTGGGTTGCTGTAAGTTTGAGACTCCTCCGGGGAGGAGAGGGGAGGGTTGAGCCCCAGTCTTTTGACCTGCTGCAGTCCAGCAAAACAACTCTCACTCCCAGTTTCTCCAACGTCTACATTTTAAGCAGCGTTATCCCTGTTCTGCTAGTCATCCATGCCCAGGGGAGTGCCTTGCTCTGAAACCTGAATGCACAAAGGCTTTTGAAGGTCAAAGCTCAATATCTTCCACTGTCCCAATTCTATGCTGGTTTGGGATAGGGCTAAGAGGTCTGAATTATGCAGTTTTGAGCCCTCAAACAATCTTCTTGATCTCTTCCAGCACCTGTAAGTGGTTGACTTTCTGCTCTGCCAAATCACTCTGTGATTTGGCTGTGACACTGCTTCCTGACCTTGCCAGAGTGGCACGGGATGTAATGAATGCTTACAAAAAGTACAAAGATTATTTGATGGAGGGCACTAGAGAAGTATAAAGCAATATATAACCTGCAAAACAAGTTTAACGAAATGCTTTAAATTGCTGTGAGTTATGTAACCACATTAAAACACTAGCATTAACACCAAAACATTGAACAGAAGCTAGGATTTTCCAAGCTGGGATAGTCAAAAAGTGCTAAGAATTCAACCTCCTCACCCACATTACCGCATATGCAGAAGACAAGGAATCAATTGCTGGTTTTTCTGGTAAAACAGTCACTACAGTTAGGTAATTACTTCGTGTGTTGCTATTTATCTCAGCAAGGTGCACCAGACTCCCCGGGGCATGATTCTTCACTTTTTCTGCATCACAGAAAGGAGGAAGAGGATGGAGGAAGGTACCATCCCTCACCCCACCGACCTGCCTGAGCCAGAGCTTCCTCTCTTCCCATGAATGAGGGACTGAATGACCCTGTATCATGTGAGTGAATCCAAACAGCTGTCCCAGATGACCTACACTTCTCCCCTAATTAGAAGTCCTCCCAACTAGCCAAGTCCCTTTTGCAATCTGTTCACCTCAATGGTATAATTTTTCTCTATTCGGATTAGACTGATTTGCATTGATGAGACATGAGATGACGGAGATTTTTAAAATTTCTTTTTGGGAAGTAACTTTCTCACACAGGTAATACTCTAAATTTTGGTCTCATTGTCTAAATCCATATTCTTTACTCCTATCAAAGCTTAACGCTGTGTTACCTGAACATCTTCCTACAAAAGACTGCTAATTTTCATCATCGCTAAAAAGGGACAATGGCCATATAAGATCAATTTGCCATAGAGTGAGATATGGAAGGAGTCCTCGTGCTGAAGCTGTGATCAGAGATGAGCCCTTTCTGCCCTGTGATAGTCTAATTTAGAAGCAGGAAATTCCTCAGAATAACCAGCTCCCAGTCCCAGCTAAGAGCTGGCTGATAAAAGTGCTGTGAAATATTTAACTGTGCATAGTAGCAGAAGATTAAGAACAAATGTGTTCTAGAAAATCAGCTACACCTAGAGTGAACACAAACCTCTGTATGGCGTCCCTGGCTCCAGCAGCATCTGGCACGCCTGTGCCCGGCTGGCAAGGGCTCTGCCCACCAGCTCTGCGGTGGCTGGAGCTGGCTGGCCGGCACCTCTCTCCCTGCTGGCACGTGGGAAGAGCTGATATTCTCCCTTTTCTTGGGAGTTGCCTTTATATCTGATTGTCTGTGATACAAACGCTCTCAATCAAGTCATAGTGCTTGAGAACACAGAGAGGTGACAATGCTGCAGGAGCCACTCTGCTGTGGCTGTTATCACCGAAGGATACAGGAAGAACATGTGTTGCATGGATAGGTAATATATGTTCTTAGACAAACTGATAGAGCTGGAAAAAACAGACAGTGCAGTCTCAGACCCCCTTTGCTACACCTCTTGAGGAGTCTCTGAGACCGAAAGTTTGCTTTCCTTGCTTGTTAAAAGGGGTTATTTAAAA
The DNA here is from genome assembly GCF_018139145.2 of Gymnogyps californianus. NCBI lineage: Eukaryota > Metazoa > Chordata > Aves > Accipitriformes > Cathartidae > Gymnogyps > Gymnogyps californianus. The sequence continues at coordinate 117,140,515 of NC_059473.1, forward strand.
GGCAGTGACCACGGAGTGGCTCAGCTAACAGATACAGGGTGGCATTTGCAAAGTGGCCAAGGCATGTGTGGGCTCCAGACTTAGCTCGGGTATTTGCTGTCCACAGCTGAGCACTCAGATTATCCTACCCTCTGTGTGAGCTACAGCACTGCAAAACAAGAAGCTCTTTATTGGGGCCATTTTGGTGCTAACTCAGGCTGTTGTGGGACTCCCAGGGAGGCATTTCATGTGTGCGGTGGTCATCTGGGCTGCTGCATCACAGGATGGGTGTGAGTGCTGGGCGGGAGTTGGGGAAGCGGGTGGGGGCCAGCCACCCCCCCGGCTCAGCCTGCGGCTGGGCGCAGGACATGGGTGTCTGACCCATGTGAGAGCAGCCTCGTGCTTTTGTCTTCTGCCCAGACGGAGCAGCTGAATTCAGATGTCCTCCGGTCAGGGGTTGCAGCACGCATGTGGAAGCTGGTAACAGCAACATCCAGCAATCCCTGTTGTGATGAGATGTTTTCCTGCTACAGTCATGGACAGCCCTGCTGTTGCAAGGGGAGAAGCAGGCTGCCAGTCCTTCCCGTAGCATTTACTGCTCTTTATTTGCCTGGAAATGCCCTAATCCTTGGTTAGACGTGAATATGAACTACCTCAAACTTGGGAAGTGTTTGGGATTGAAACATCATTTTAGGATTGTTACAGGAACAGTATAGAATATGGTGTACAAACCCACGTTTAAGTTGCCCAAAAGACACAACCCTACTTTCCAGGGTGCCAGTTATCGGGGTTTTCCAGGTACTGACAGCTCAGAGCTTTCAGTGACTGAGGTTGTATTTGTTCATTACAACATTTCTGACAGTTAAGTTTCTTTTATCTGGGTGCTGTTAATAAGGATTCAGGAGTGTAAAGTTTGGTCCTGGAGTTTGGAATTTCATCCAGGCGCCATATTTCCTTGCTCCCTGGCTCTCATTCCAGGGCCTTATGCTTTGGACTTACATTACTTACTTTCAAAGCAGACTAAGTTTTGGTATCTTTTTGGTATTACCTAGCAGATAGATACTTTTATAAGATTTTATTTAGTTATAACTACCAAATATTTTCACAATGAATTCAAGGAAAAACAAAATTGAGATTTTAATTTCTTTGTACAGAGATTACAGTTGTTCAGGCAATTCTTTGTCTCCTTATGACCCAGTGAATGGGAATGGGATGTTTTTGGTTGCTACCCAGAGGTGGCTGGCTGGCTCTGACTCACTGCATGCAGTTTTACCTACAGCCACTGAAATACTCTGAGTCACAAGGAGAGGCGTAGCAGCTGACAATGAGAGTTAATCATGCAAAGGATATTACAACCATGAAGGCACTTTAGGCAGAACTCCTGGTGGACAGCAGAAGCAGGGCACAAATATATCTATTTAATTCTTAATTAACTACAAAAAGTGGCTATGTCCCTTCCCCACCCCCCTTATTTCTCAGACCATAAACCAAATCTTCAGCAGGTATAAACTGGCACAGGCTCTTTGACTTCAAAGGAGCTGCATCAGTTTGAACCAACAGAGATTCTGGCGCCATATGGCCCTAATTATGTTAATGTGAGGCCCAAAGGATGCAGTGCAATAATAAAAAGGAAATACTGTGTGATCCATCATAGCTTTGGCACTCAAGGCAGGACTTTCAAAGGTATTTAGGCACCAAAAGAAGCAGACAGGTGTGTAGGAGATTTTCTGTGTTCCATTTCCCCATGACAAAAATTTATTTCCTTTCTATCCCAAACCCGGCTTGAGAGTCCCTGCAAAGGGGGAGAAACTGCTCCCCCGAAGTGACCAGGGAGAGACATTTTATTTTTATCACCATGGAAATAAGAGATATTTTTCCAAGGTGGACCTCTAACTACTTTGTCTCTAGACTTGCTACCTCTCTAAGTGCTCAGCGGGGTACCGGCGCTTGCAGCCTGGGGTAGCACCGTGCCAGCACCTGCTGACACCTATGAGGGTACGGGTAAGTCTGCTGCAAGGCGTAGCTGGAGCAAAACTTTGGCAGTAGGTAAGGATCTCAACAAGATGAATGATTCAAACCAGGCTTGCTCGCCCTGAGGAGCATCTGCTGCGGCGTATGAAGCCGTGCTGCCCCATTAACATGGCTCCTTGCAGTGCTATCCCGGCACACGGAGCTGCAGGAGGATATTAGGAGGACAAGTGCAACGTATTCCTGTTCTCGACAGATGGAAACCTACCGCACCCTGAGTTCCTCCAGGCCCATTGGTATGGAAACCTTCAACAGCATGGAAACTTCCTTTGATTTTAAATCCAAACAACTAACCGCTGTTATTCTTGGACATTTATATTACATTTTCCTCATATTTTCCATCTCATGGATGATTAAAAACAAATTACTGCATTAAGGTGTTTGAAGTTAGGCTGCTCTGTGCAGCACTTGTTTGTTTCTAAGTCCTTGTCAGGAATTTCCTGCTGATCTGGTTTTACGTTGTCTTTACCTAAAACAAATTTTCACCGGGGACTGAAATAGTCCCTAAACAGTTTAAAAAGGGTTCTCCCATCTCAGTCTGTTTTCTAAAAGCCTTATAATCTTTGTCTTGCCAGGTAATGAAGCAAGAATGCTGAAAGCATACTCACGTTGCCCTAAAGGAGTGGGAAACAGATTGCTTAATACAGCAAGGGTTACATCCCACATAATAATTTTCACGGTCATTTTTCATTGTTCTAACGCCTTTATATTGGTGCTTTCTTGTGTACTTAGGAATGATGCAACTCTGATGCTGTAATAACCTGGTAGGCAGCTGGATAAATTCCCTTTAAAAAAAAAAGGTCACCATTTCACAAACAGTTCCTAGCATGAAAACATGTTTATTGATTGCTTGCATTTTGCATAATTTTGTTCTTTAGATATGTTACTGTTAAGAGGTTAGATGCAATACCAGTGCATGGATGTACTCGCTGTGCAGTCCCACTGCCCTTCTAAAGAGCTTGCAGTACTGGATGTTTTTGCTTTAATTCCCAACATGTACTAATGTGTCAGGAGTACACATTATCCTTGGGACTAGCCAGAAAATGTGGAAAGTGAAGAGTAAGGTAAGCCAAACAGTCAGGCTGTTCTCCCTGTATATGTGAGAATAAGGTTTAAGTCCCTACTCTGCCCGAGCCAAACCAGTTAATGGAAATAGGGCTCCTGAAAGCTGGCAAATGCTAATCTGATCTGCTAGTCTGCAATGGGCCTCTCTAAATTTAATCAGATTTTTTTTTTTGACTGTTAAAAGCAGCTGTCAAAGTGAGTTTGATCAAAACCAACGTATTTCTGAAAAATACTGGATTTTGTGTTTTGACATTTCCTGGTGAACAGACTTTTGTTGTTGAGATCCCAGATCAGTTTTGGGCAACTGCAGTGAAACACGAGGGAGACTGAGTCAGACAGGTTATCCTGTATTCCTTCATGCAGAAGGTACAAATAGTCCTGCCACCTGGTTGCAATAGAGCCACTTCAATGATAAGCCATTAAATTACTGATGGCACCCTATGAGATAAAATATCCCAAATGATATTGCCAAAATGTACACTGTTAATAGGATCGTGACCTCTTATGATTTTAATTTCAGCAAGTGAACGTTTACAAGATGAAACCCCAATCCTGCACATTTTTGTGATTGTAACTAATGTTACACATGGAAGCAATGTTTCCCCTTTTGCTCAAGTTATTTATTGGCATAAATATTTGCAAGATCAGAACACTAACACCTAACTAACATGTTTTAGGAAAAAATAGCAACAACTCATATGCAAGTCTCTATAGTTTCTAAATATTTCTATAAAGTACCTGAAGTTCCTATATACTGCGCAGCAGGGAGTAACACACATCTGCCTTTAAAAGTTCATAGGACTTGTTGACTCATACTCAACTGAGAAAAAATGTGAAAAAATATTTTTTTATAGCAAATTCCTCAAATATTTACCAGGTGAGGCATCAAAAACAAGACCTTAAATAGGCTCTTAATTCCACAGTGAGGTATTTAAACAGTGGTTTGATTTTAAAAAATGCTGGACAACAGCACTGCTTATTGACATCTTTTCCGAAGATCAAACCACAGACTCAGGTTCTGACTATAGACCAAAATGCTATGTTTAGGCATTCATTTGGAAATTTTCATTGCTACTTCCTTTATGTGACATTTCATCCTTATGTTTGGGTAGAGGATGCCCATCTAATTAGCACAAATGCTTTGCAACACCCAGCTATTGTGTTCTCATCAATTCTCTAACCTTCTTCGTTTTATAAAATGCAGACAAATACTGCACTGAATATTTACCGAGGACCTGGACAATGATGGTCCATTGTTACAGAGCATAAGTGTATGTAAAAGTCTCTTTCGCATTTCCCATATTTTGCAACCACTTTCTTTTCCTTTGCAGAGAGCTCTGTGATGAAATCTTTAGTACAATTAAGATACAGGATTCATTATGATTCATCCAGAATAGGGATAACTGCGTGGACTTAAACTAAAACCGGAGGGTTTTTCCCTAGCATAGGCTTTTGTCAAAAATCAGACATTGCCTCCCCACTTGCCTCAAGCCTCCTGAGATTTGTAAACTGCGTGGACAAGTGTGGGCCAAATTTCAGGTATCTCTAATCTCAGTGAGAGACTGGGGTTGAATCCAGACAAAACACAGGAGTTTCACTTTTGGCCCTGCTCCTGGAAAAACAAGGGATTTGAGCTTTTATTTGATACGACATGGATCATGCCTTCAAATCTGACACTTGGAAAAAGGTAAGGGCTCCAGCTGAAGCGAGAAGAAAAGGGTTGGAAGGAGTCTAAAAGATGAGCAAATCCAGGATGCTGCGTTGTAGTCACCACATTATGTAATTTCCCTTACAAATGTATTCATTATCATGTTAAAATCAGCTAAAGTTTTTGCCCCCGCAGTCATACTGGCACACTACAAGAGAGCATAAGGATGGCTGCACACAACCACATCAGACCAGGCATCCACCCAGTGCAGTGTCCCGTCGCTGTCACTGTCCCCGTCTGGTCCAGGCAGGCAATGGGACCAGGGCAAACATGCAGCCATCCTGCCCCACAGCCCCTCTCACTCATGGCACAGGGCCTCCTGTGCCAGAGGTAGTGACTTTGTATTTAATACCCACTTTTTTCTTGTATGATTTGGTTCAGCCACTTTTTTGAAACCATGTAAAGGCTTAACATCCATAAGGTCCCACGGAAGGGGCTTATTTCAGCTTAAACGCACCTTGCTCAACTACCTGCTGAGGGGCCCCTTCCACTTCTACAGTGTTCTTGGAAAAAATCGGGAAAGTTCTTCTTTGTGGATACCAAAAGGAAGTTTTTAAAGCTTCAAGCCATGATTTGTACATTTATGGGCCCCATGGAAAAGGCAAAAATAATCCAAAGAGTATTGGAGGGAAATTGCAGAGCACTGTGAGGAGCCTGCTAGATGCCATCACATGAAGCTACCAGGAGCTCATGGAAGAGCAGACACCGTTCAGATCACCCGCTCCAGGTGAGCTGGTGTTGGCAGAGGTGCAGCGCCAGCCCGGACGGCTGCTCAGAGAAAGGTGAGACCTGCCGGATGGATGGCAACAGCAGAGCTTCTCAAATGGAGCAAATCAAAGGCTTGGAGAGGTCAGGAGGAGTTATTTATGCTGAGGGGTAATGTTAGCTGGAGAATAATTGCTTTCAGACTGCTTTTGGACAATCGCTTTTTGGCTGCTCTTAAACCATTGCTTTTAGGTTGACCTCTCCAGGTTCATCTGGTGCTGTTCTGCCTCTTTATTAGTTACTATTAGTAATTGTAGCCTGCAGCTATGGGGCAAAGGAGCACAGGGGAGAAATAAAACACGGGAAGAGGTAGAGAGGGAAGGGCTCTGCTCAGGAGGCTCTGCTGCAATGTGGCCTCTGCCGAAACGCAGTTCATCCCTCTCCGCAGAGCGGGGACGTTGCAGTCTGACCTGTGGTTGTGCCCAGAGCTGAGACCACTGGACTGGCAGGAGGGGCTGAGGTGATGCAGGTTCACCATAAGCCACCAAGAGTAAACTGAGATGGTGGAGGTAATTTAGAAGAGTAAATGGCAGCTTTGGAGAGCTCACAGGACTCAGAGATGTGGGAGCAGCAGCTGAGAGCCTTCTGTGGTTGCTTCTGCTGGGGCAGAGGTAAAGCCCTGGTGCCTCCGCTGGGGCCAGGCAGCGGAGTGGACATTCCCCAACAAATTTCAGCTTGTTTTCAATCTTCAGGCTCATCGTATGCCCATTGATAAGTGCCAATCGCCACCAAGATGGACATGTCATTTCATTTCCCAGGTGTCTGCATATTTGCTTGAGGAACGTCTAGGCAGTTGAGCCTGGCCTGTTCGGATTGGGAAACAGCCCCTGCCAGGAGGATTTCATCATTTTGCGTTAGTTTGATGTGCTGGTGTGCCGCACTGCTGCATTTCAGCCCTTTCTGATTTAGCAATAAAATCACAGACACATGCTCCTGTTGCAAGCCGCTCTGCCGGGAGAGGCTGGTACTGTCCCCAATGGTTTGCACTGCTCCCACTGCCGGATGTCGTGGCTTCTGCGGGGCTGCTGGCACACGTGGTTCCCTGAGATCCCCAAATGTGTGGGCTTGGTGATGGGCTGGTGTCATGAGCTGGCATGGCCAGCTTTGCCAGAAAGGGGCCAGGCAGTTCTCACATGGCTCTCCAGGGGACGGTGTGGTCCCCAGGCTGCCCAGTGAGAGACAGGGCTCCTAACTCTTCATTATGGAAGGGGACATACTGGAGGTTTGCAAAGCCATGCACAGCTTATGGGGCAGGCAGGGATGGATCGCTGGCTGTATCTTTGAGCACAAGCAGGGCACCTAATACACAGAAGCCAGGTTCAAAACAGGTTAAAAAAGGCAATTTTTGGACTCAGTGAATAGCAGATGTGTGGCACCCCTTGCCAAAAGGTGCTGTGGATTCAGGGAGGTTGCAGGGCTTCACGGAAAGGCTTGAAAAAGAGCTTTGCTGAACAGGCTCAGAAAATCCCTGATCTTGGAGCAGCTGGAGGCTGAGAAAGTACTTGGAGACGTGTTGTATACCCTCACCCAGATTTTGCTCTTCCCTAGGTGTCTGCTTAAGACCACCATTCTTATTTTTAGTTTAAGAAAACAGAAAAGTGAGGAGGGAGGGAGGGAGGGAGGGAGGGAGGAGGGGGGCAGCAGTGGGGGTGAAGCGAGACCACCAGTCTGCCCCCATATCCACCCCCAAAGTCCTCCATCATGGGACACACATCGAGGTGTGGTAGAAAAGTGGGGGATAGCCTTGGCCCCAGTGTCCTTGGCCAGGCTGCGGTGGTGGGGATGGGGGTGACACCTCCACACTGACAGCAAAGGAGGTGCAGAAGCAGCAGTGCTCCCGGCAGCGGTGTCAAGCCTTAGCTGGATGTAGAAAACCCCTGTGGTCAACTGAAAGGTGCTAAGGATGTCTCAGCATGCTCCTTCATTGCTAACTAGAGGCATCAGGGGATGGTGTGCCTCTGGATGGGAAAAAGGAATCTAGTGAAATTCCCAGGGAGGACTCTCTTTTCATTGCTTCTGCAATTTACCTGAAAAAAGCCCAGTCTCTTTAATGCAAGCACTGCCATTATAAATAAAAGTGGCACTAATTCTGCTACAGCGCCTTGGCATTACATTGCTCCAGCATGCAATATATACGCTGTTTAACACTTTGCCAAAGCATAACTCTTAAGCAAAACAGACTCTCCATTCTCTAAATGGGGTTTCCTATAGCTACAGCTGTAGCAGCTTGATTAGGACGTGTGTACACATGTGTGTGTTTCTGTGCGTGCATACGTGAGTCTCTACAATTTATTTTTAAATCTTCCTATATGAAAGAAAGTTTCTTGGATGTGGAAAAAAAAGGGGTGATTTATTTACTGAACTTGTAACGGCTGTAGTTCCCAGGGAGACGAGCACAGACACTCTTCAGAGGCTTCCTGAATCGAATTGTTTAGCGTTTTTTTTTCATGCTTGCTAATTGCTCTGTGCAGCTGGTTTTATTTAAGAGGTTAGTATTTTAAAGTTGAAATGAGGACATATTGCAAACTTTACCCCACAGTTCACTGTGCTATATACAATGCACAGCAGTTCAGGCTGTTAATCACAGGTGAGGGTTAAAAAAGATGAACTGATGCAACTGCAGAGAGACCTATGAGGATACGGCCAGACAAAGCAGCTTAGAGCTGTAAACAAAGTTAGTGTCCCAATGAAGGACATGCATATTGCAAAATACGTTAGTTCAGTGCATCCCTTTGCACTGCAGTAACTGAAGAATACATGCAAAAGTACTGTTGCAGGTAAGGAAACCCTCTAACTCCATCAGGACCACGTGCTTGACTTATTTGCTCTGTCTGGGGGAAGATCTGGACAGGCTCTTCATGCAGGGTCAGGAGGTCCTCACTCACAAGTGGTTTGGTGCTACAGGAGTGTCACCGGAGCAGACACTGAACACACAACCCTCGACCTTCTCGAGGCTGTTCCCAGGCAGCAATCCTGCCCCCGTAAATGTATTGCATGTGTAGGTGCTCCCTGGAGCACAGAGGTGTCTAAACAGGTTGGGGTCAGTGGAGAGCCGGTCTGTGCTCCTGGATGGGATGCTTAATGGTCCAAATATAATCCAAACAATATGAATGCATACACTACCTTGAGAGAAGACTAGGAAATTGCCTTTCCAACTTCAGGTTATGGATCAGATGGCATCAAATGCCAGATACTTTGTTTTTTGTTTTCCTATGACTCCTGTTATTTCTGGTAAATACATTCAATAGACAAGTCATTCAGCAACGGTAAAGTTTTGATACAGCTTTCCCTTCATACACCCCCTCCTTCCCACCCACTTTTTGAAATTGTGCAAATACATTAGCGGATTACATGGTTAAAACAAAAATAAACAATTTGTCCTTCATCAAGACAGTTCATATTGTAGATGATCTAGGTGTGGCATAATAAGGCTGCTACAAGACAGCCTGAATCCAAAACAATTTCACCAGTTCAGCCAGTCGTGCTTGCTCATATTGAAGGTGGTAGCATTTGTACCACTTGCAAACAGGCTGCTTTGCCCCTGGGAAAATGATAGATCAGGAGGACCAAGGGTGTGCAGCTGCATTCCTGCTCTGTTTAGCACTGTCCAAGGAACTGGTAATGGAAAAGGAATGAAAAGAATTGGTGTCTTCTGGTAGAATTAATCCCTTGAGGATTTCCAGTCTGTAAGCAAGGTCTGACTGGGCCGTATAAGAGGCGAATGCAAGCATGTAGCTGGGAGAACGGAAACTTTTTGTTAAGAAAAAAAAGCATCTTTCATTCTGTTTGCTTGCAAACAGAACAAAAAAAGAAGAAAAGGAAAAAAAAAAAAGCTTACCTTGGGAATTTAGAACAAGAATCAGCTATAAATTGAAGTATGTAATTTTTTTCCAAACCTCAAGGGGCTGAAAGACTAAGTATTTGCAGTATGTAGACCCCCTCCACTAAATATGTTTCCCTCTGTTTTCAGTGAAAATGCAATGTAATCAAAATCAGGGTTTAAAAAAAAAAAACAGAATAGTTTAGTTAAAAATCCAGTTTTCTACCTGAGGGGAAGTTGTTGCTACTGAACTTGCTAGTAAATTACATTGTCAAAAAAGGTTGTTAGCAGACATTGGGGGAGGAGCGTTACATATATTTAGCATCTGGCCTGTAAAATAATTTGATATCAATAAGGCTGATGGTTTTCTCTCCTGCCCAAAGCTGCAGGGGAGAAAGGTGTTCATGGTTGCTACTCCCCACAGCAGGGACGTGGAATAAGAGACCCTGAAAATGCTCTTGCTGCCCTCTCAGCAGGGAGCTGAACTGGCCCAATTCTGAGACATTTTAAGGGACATCCCCATGAAGAGCTGCTGCCTCTCAACCTTTTCTAGTATTGAAAATATCTTTTCAAATTAACACCATTATTATCTTCCAATGGTGGCCACTTTACATATGCTTGCAAAAGAGTCTCTTGAATCATTTGAGACAGCTAATGGCTTGAAAAGTCCTTCTGCCCTCTGGAGAAAATCAGATAAATATCAGACCTTGGATCTTGACCCACTTCTAGTTTTCCCACTGTGCTTCATGCCTCACTGCCATCAACAATCTCAGCAGAAACAATCCTCCCCTTTCCCAACGGGCGGAGCGTTACCACCCCAGCCTCACAAAGTGATGATATGAGAAAAAATACTGGCTCTTGATTGTACCAGTATAACAATTAGAGGTTATATCCTAGAGGTTGGAGAGGGTTGACAGAGAGGGTTGGGGTCATGCTATCATTTATTCCTCCCTGGGCCACGTGCAGAATTTGGGAGGGGATTTCTGCTCCACCCTTTACTTACTGTCCTTTAACACTCACAGATCACTTATAAACCAGCCTCTGTACAGTGGCTCATTCTGGTGATATTTCTCCCAATTTTCTCACTCTGGATATCCACGAAGACCCATTAATAAAGTATCATATCTGGGAGGCTGGCTCCAGACTCCAATATGTGCTTAATGTGATTTATGCTCATGACCAGTAAAAGCAAAAAGATACCTTAGGCATTACACTTTTTTTCAATAACATATTTGGAAGTGTAACAGGTGTTAAATCAGCAGCAGGATCGCTCTCTTCTTTCAGTGAAAACACTTCTAGTCACAGGTAAAACATTAATTCAAGAAATCAAATGCAAGGGTTAGGCAGTTCAAACAAAGCCCGCTTCCTGGTTCAAAGTCTAGTTCAGACATTGGTCTATAAGCCTCCAGAATTTGTTAAAATGGTAGACTTTATTTTATCAGTTATGACTGGATGTTACAGCAAAGAAAGTGTTGGTGGAGTGTTTTGAATAAATGTTGAGCATTTCCAGGTAGTGAAGGTGTTTGTTGCTAAAAAGCAGTGATCTCTCTGACATATACCAGAAGATTTTCTAATCAAAGTACAATCTTGAGCAAGTGAAATCCTGCTTCATTACAATAGATCATTTATTTTGTTGAAGATTAAAAAAACCAACCCTGCTACAAAATATGACTAGCTGGGATTAACCTCTATTCTCAGATATATTGGTGTAAATCTGATTATAACACTACTGCTGACAGGGTTATTCCAAATTTGGACTGGTACAACTTGAGACTGATGGACTGGAAACATTTGAAGTAAACATGCCCCTATGATTTAAAATATCCTTTATCACTCAGCTATGCAAACTACCATCAGCAGAACATAGACACGCTACTTTGGAATGAAAAAAAGCCTATTACATTAAAATAATAAAACCAACATATAAGCGAGAGGGAGTTTAACTGGAGGGCAGGTATATGTTCTTAGTGTTCCCCCCAATCTGCAGATATAAATCTCTTTCTGTACATCAGACTTCAGGTACTTCATGCTTTCCTCTAAGAAGTGAGGAGAGTTTTCTATAATTATACTCATTAGTAGCTATCTTTTTAAAACGCTTCCAATTTTTTCGATGAAAAATGAGGTATGAGTTGTATGATGTAATTTCTATCATAAAATCTCCATTAATAGCCTACCTAATCAAGTACTGCTTGTTGTTTATTAGTAGCCTTTGTAGCCGTGAGAGTTAAGAATATGTGAAGCAAGAATTTCAGGGAGAGGCAATAGCTTTTATTGGAAAAAACACGCATCTGGTTGGAAAAGAAGAGAGGCTTTCAAGCAACAAGTTTGACCTGAAGAAGAGCTTGTGTGCCTGAAAGCTTGTCAGCCATTTCCATGTTTATCACTTGGTCTTATAAAAGATTACCTCTCCCCACAAAACTTGCCCCAATTATTCACTAAACAAGTGCTTGGAATGGCTAGGACCTTACGGTTCATGCAGATGCTTAATAGAAAAAAAGACACGAATATAATAATATAATAATATAGAAAAGACACAAAAGAAAGGTCTGTCCCCAAACCTTGGTGTCAGTAATGAAAACCCATCACCACTGTGCTGCGGATGAAGGGGTTCTGCAGAAGGGTCAGTGTTTGTTTCTTGGATTTATGGGAGGAAGGCACTTGAAGCTGGCTGTAAAAGTGGATGATGTGACGATAAATGAACTAAGTGATTAGCCTTGTGAAAAAAATGAGAAGAAAGAGCGAAGTTTCTCCCTTTACTCTAGTGTCATGATCCAAACTTTGCCAGTCGGTACTTTAGAGCAACAGTAGAGCTCTTTGTCTGGCTTAGCTGAGTCATACAATTATCTCAATAACAGTAAGTACCTAGCAACAGCCTCAATAAACACCCATTTATTTGATTAATCAGCCATTTTGAAACAGGTTTGGTAAACATTACCCTTTCACTTTTGGATTACATTATTAAAAAAGCTGCCCACTGAAGCTGCACCCCACGCTATGAATAACCACACAAAACCACAGATGTCCTGCCCAGCTTGGGCAGGTGGGCTGAGCTTAACTTGACACTTCTTGCCCATGTTGAAGTACCTAAAGCAGGTAGGGATCAGCACAGTGTTTATCACAGGTTTTCTAGCCATGGGCTCACAATAAAACTGTTGTGTTAATGAGCGCTATCAATAACTGCACAAGAATTCAGTGGCTGTGAGACCAAGATAGGAAGAAAGAAGAAGCAGAAACTTAGTTTCCACAAATGTTTACATTTGCATGTGATATTTAAGGATACCTTACAGTGGCTGGTATGTACTTTAAGTACTGAAAGGGTTTTGAGTACTCAGAGATTGTGAGAAGTGTTTGCAGTGGATTGGGATCTGGGAACAACAGGAATTTTTTGTTATCATGGAAGATATCAAGATTATTTCCAAAGTAACCCTTGATCGACTCCTGTGAAAGGGAGGCTATGAAGTCTAGTTAGAGAGCATATATATATTTACATATATATTTATATATGTACGTATATATGGATTGGAGGTGCACTCTTCATGGGAATGCTGAGGTGGCAGCTGTTTGCCACTTTTCCCAAGCTCTCCAAACAGCGCTGTGCCTGCCTCTTGTGCAGTGATGAGGGAATTGTCCCTCTTCAAGGAACAGGGCAACTTTTTTCACAGCAAAATGTCTTTGTTCAGCTGAACCTCTGTTGTCTTCCCCTCAGGTAAATGCACCATCAGCCTATATGGTTGGAATGACCCTCCCTCAACCTTTCTGGCTGAAACTGTTCTATTGTCCATGAAATAATTAAGTGTAGATCTCTACTTGCTTTGGTAAGATGAATAATTATATACCTGTATTCTCATCCAGCATTTTCATACTGCTGTCATAATGCCACTTACATATGTATTATTTTTCATCAATATACCTATATTATCCCCACTATTAAAATACTGTATAGCGGCAGAGTTTATTCCCTTTCCTGCTGATTTTTAATGTATAAAGAAATAAACTCTTTTTATAACTGTGTTCACAGCCCAGGGATTGTGTCTGTCATTAAAGCAATATAGAGTCTGCATTCAGATAAGATCTAAATCTAACCTTGCTCAGCAGAGAGGAAAGGAAGAAGAAATAGACCTCTCTCCTGCAAAACATCACCCATCTGCTTAGTGGGAGTGAAATTCTCAGCTGCCTCCTGATCTCCCAGCTTATCTCAACCATTCATCACACCTCTTCATGTTTTTCATGTGTTTACCTTTATGCAGTGTCAACAGAGCGCAATACAACACATTTCTGTAAAGACACAATAACAATAAATTAAGGTAAAAAACCACACTATACCAGAAATACACACTTAGTACACATAAGAGTTAATTAATTACATATTTTCCAAATATTTCTCTGGGATCATCTCAGGATTATTATTTTTTTTTTTTGTCTAGAACTTACAACCTGGATAATGTGAAGGTGTTATGGAGTCTCCATCCTTAGAGATTTTTCAAAACTTGTCTGGACAAACCCTCTAAGCAATCTCATCTAACTGTGAAGCTAGCCCTGCCCTGAGCAGGGGTCGGGCTAGATATCTCCAGAGCTTGCTTCCAAATTATTTTTTTCTATAATTCCCTGAAAATCTGATTGCAAAACTGACATCTGATGCACCACAGAAGACAACATTCATGCCACGATATACAGTGTACTCTGTTATACCACAAAGACCCTTGAATACCTTTGATTGGTTTATTTCCCCCAATAGGGGAAAAAAAGCCTTTTGGAATGTGAATTGTGGCTATTACACCTGTATTCATGTAAAGCTCAATGTAATGCATGAGGGAGGACAAACAGTAGCATTTTACCTTCCCTGGGTGTGACTATTCAATTATAGGCAATTTTATTATTTGCAGTTAACTATACAGGAGGGACAAGTGTAATTATTGCCCATTACGGTTTTTTTTTCTTTTTACATTTTCTTGTGCAGAATGTCTGGCAAGTTGTAAATAGCACCAATTTCCCAGCCTCTTGCATGCTGCCAAATTAAGGTTCTTCACCTCTCCATCCACAGAGGATTCAAGAGACATTACACAAGGCTGACTGCAACAGAAAGGGAGAATAAATGCAACAGCTTTCCCAGATGCACATAGATAATCCAGGTGTTCTTTTACTCTGAAGAGTGAAAATCTTCCCCTGGGAAGGGTGTTTCTGTGGACGACATACCACTACCTGAATAAACGCACACGCAGGAAAATAAATGTGTGCAGATATATTCTGGTTGGGACAAAGTGCAAACCAAAAGTGACCATGGCACAGGAATCTACTTGTTTATTTTGTTCCCCCCTACAGAGGATGTTTGTAAGCAGGTAGTCATAGAGACATAAGGAAATAAAAAGAGGGGGATGGGTATGTGATCTGTTTTCCTAAAAGCAGCCAAAGGGGTTTATTATATGAAATTTAAAAGATAAAGAAAGACAATAAGTCAGAGGAAGCCAGAATTCTCTTAATGACAATTGAAAATTGTCATTTAGGAATGTCAAAAGGAAAATCTTTCCTCTTCTTCACCACACATCTCACTACGGGAACATAGCACATTTTAACAGCTCCCTCATTAAAGATGGTTGTTCAATGCTTAGAGTAGGTTATGCAAGTCAGGACAGATGTGAAGCGCTGTGCAGCTTTGAGAAGTAGCACTTTGGAGTTACACTTTCATCATGTGATTTATTCATGAAAAAAACCTAAAAACATACCACATTGAAATAAAAGTTCTGCTTTTGTTCTATCCGAGGAAATTATAATAGAATCCAGATTAAGTCAAACTTTAAATGAAATTCTCCCAGGGAGCCTGGAAATAAAGCATCAAAATTGCATGGTGAAAAGTTTCTAAATTGTAGGAACCAGCCAGAACTTGTTACGTTCCTGACTGATAAACACAAAGTTCAGCTGATCTTTCATGGAAAAAATATAGTAAATTTCCCTTCTGGGGGTTATATTTACCCAATCTTTTCAGGTTGCATTATCGCCCACTGTAATGTATTTAACTTCCATTCATGAGTCACTCCTACACTATACTGCTTTTCAGCTATGCAAACAATACAAAAACTGAGTTCCTAGCCACAAATAAGGAAGGAATCTTGAACATAATGTTTTTTATCAATGAAATGTATTGACACATGACTATACTGATGTCAGTCATATTTCCACTGAAGTTAGAAGGAGTAAGAGCAGGCCAGTATTTGATGTTCATTTCACTAATGCACTGCATGACCTTTGAAGACCAAGTCCTAAGAGACATTGAGCACAAGTGATTCTACCAATCAGTGGCAACTACAGATCTGCAGCATCTTTAATAATTGGCCATGATACAACTTCCATCATAAAATGTGTATACTAATACATTAAAACACATTTTAAAGGTGAGCATAGTGTATATAGTATATGAGAATGTAGTATATACCTTATTTAAAAATGTTTCATCGTTATTTAAAGTTAGAAATAAAACAGTCATGTAGTGCTCATTTATGTTACAGACTCAGTATTATTATAAGCAGTAAGTATTTTATTAAAGTTGAAGCAACAAAAAAGCATAACACATTAAACTGAGAATTAAACTGAGGCACATTTACGTACCAGAAAGTTGGAATGTGGGTTTGGGAGTGACGAACTCCGGTCGTTGAATTCCTACCCTATTAGGTAGGCAGTAAAGTCTTTTTAAAAGATGTAGTTCAGATACACAGTCCTGGGGTGAGATTTCCTGAGATAATCAAAGCTATCAAATAGGAGATTTGGTCTGGATTTGGAGCCTGTTCTCCAGTATGGTTTGAGACATGGTGTCACCTGTGCTCCTGCAAGAGATCCCAGCCTTTTTACTAGACTCTAAAGAGTCGGTAGTCACATGCATCACGTGGCTCCTTCCACACCTGGACTCAGCACAGCTCTTCTTGGTGAATGATTCTTGGGAAAAACATCTGCTTGATTTCAGCAAAACTTAACCAAGTAACCCTGGCTCCACAGAACGATCAGGGATAGCTGCAGGGGGGGAATTGGGCTGATAATGGTTTGGTTTTGTCACTAATGAACTCATAAACCATGAAAATGCACTGTTTCGCCAAAGCGAAAGTTTTAGGAATGAAACATGAAAATTATGCCCAAGTGCTGTGGTCATAGAAGCACCTATGCTTATTTTTTGCACTGGGAGAACTCGCTCGAGGTTCCTTCCTAGTGCCCAGATGGGTCCTTGCATGCAGCATGCTCTGTTCCTCCTGCAGTTCCAGGTAAATGAGATATTTATTACTTCCTCTCCTGAACTGCTGGGAGCCTGATTATACACTGCCAATGTTTGCTTTTTCATTTCAGGGCTTGGCTGCATTTCAGAAGGAGATGCTGTTTCTTAATGGTCAAAATGATTTCTGCTGTCAATCTATATACACAGCTAGAAACAATGCAGCAGTGAGGCAGAAATTTCTTGATCTGAATATGAGATGGTGA
Source organism: Gymnogyps californianus (assembly GCF_018139145.2). Lineage (NCBI taxonomy): Eukaryota > Metazoa > Chordata > Aves > Accipitriformes > Cathartidae > Gymnogyps > Gymnogyps californianus. The sequence continues at coordinate 117,157,338 of NC_059473.1, forward strand.
GCTTGGAAGCTACCTCAATCCTGCCTCCACACATACCATAAAATATAGTATCCTTTATATTCTGTTACACAGTATATAAAATAATGCAGTCCATACATTGACAGAATGCCATTAATTATATACCTAGTACCCTTTACTCTCTGAAGGTCTTAAGAAAAATCAGTGCAAACTTGTGCTAACTGAAAATCACTGACCAAGTCCTTTAGCAGCTCATTTTCCCATGAACCCAGACAAACAGTAGGTTAGCAATAAATACATAATAAATAATAGATTGTTATTTGCTGTTTTGACACCAGATGTCATTTCTGAGAGGCATTCACCCTGCGCCATGCTCAGCGCATTAGACGAAAGGAGGAGCAGTAGGACTTGCCCTCTGCTCTGCCTTCAAGCGCCAAGGCAAGGAACTCTCCAGGGAGCTGTGAGGCTGCTTCAGGCTGCGGGAACGTCTGGACTGGCAGCGATGGCGCAGTGTTCCTGAGATAATGGCCATGAAGTTTTTACATATAGGGGTTTTGTGTGATTCACGCTCAGGTATTGCCATACCCTCAGTGAAAACTCACCAGTGACTGCAAAAGGAGCAGACTTAAGGATGGAGACGAGCACTTTGCAAAATCACATGTGTTACACTGCTCATGGATCGTCTCCAAAAGCCTTTTAAGGAAGCACTTGGGCTGCCTGGGGCCCGGGTACTCACCCATCTTCTCAGGCAGGTTTTGCAGCTTCCTGGGAACAAAACTCCACCAAGGCTGGACGGTTATTGACATCCACTCTGGAAGCCCTTTGGGCTGTGTTTGCGCAAACTGGCCTGGCTGCAGCACAAGAACCCCAGGGGCCTGAACCCCACCAGGATTAGACAAAGATCCATGATTTGGCCCAGGAAATAGCACAAGAAGTGACGCCGAAGGTGATCTCAGATCTCCAGTCTCCCGCCCTTCTTCTGCACGGTGGTTTGCCTGCCCCAGGCCTTCCTGTTCCTCGCTGCATGGACCATGGAAACACCCTTGGGGAACCAGCTTCCCCCCTCCTGCCCTGGGGCACCATCCCATCCTCATGGCTGAGGTCCCAGCAGGAGAAAAAAGGGGAGCAGTGGTCACAGGAAACCGTTCCTCACCGAGGCACACTTCAAGCAGGTGCTACAGAGAGGGAATTGTGGAGGGATGGATGGAAGCGTGTGAAAAAAGAGTACATTATTTTCTTCCCACTTCACTGCCTCAGTAAAATTGCCTGGGCTAACATTTCATCCCTCAGGCTTTTTGTCACTCCTTTTCTGATGTTCTTAGTCTTCCCACCCGCTAAACACCTATCTATCTGCTGGCACATTGCAGACTGATGGCACATCTTTCTGTAGTTGCTCATACTGAGGAAAAGATGCTTAATTGAAAGATGTTTAACTGAGTTTTGTGAAAGAAAATCCTCTTCCGAACAATGCTGCTGGAAAGACGAGGCTTGCATTTATTACGGAAGATAGAAGGGCAGATAAGTAGGCCCAGCATGTTTTTTGCAGCCTGGCTACCGCATTAAAATATGATGAAAAAGCCCCTCAACAGGCACCACAAAAGCCAGTGGACAACGTTTTTTAAAAAGGAAAATCTGTCTTTGCTTTAAAAACTCACTCAATGCTCCCTTGATCGCTCTGGCTTCAGGTAAGCTGGTGAAGCTGGCAATGCCCCTGATCTCCTGGGCCCAGGTGGATGTGTCCTGGAAATACCCTCGTTTCCACAGGAAGGAAGGGCAGTGGGGACCCCAGTGCGGAGCTGTGCCACCATCCAGCTGCTGCCCCATAGTCACAGCAGGGGACAGGACATTTCAGTGCACCACGACCTGCTCCACTAGGCAGACAGCTTTCATGAATCCAGTCACAAAATGAAAGGATGTCTCTGGAGCGTTGCGTTCTTAACTTTTATCCCTACTGTGCTTGTCCTCCGCCAAAACATGTGCACAGGTGTGTCCACCCCAGTTCCTTCATCATGTCTATAGGATGGAAATAATTTACACTTAGTATTTTTTAAATACCCAATTTCACGTTTACAAATTACTTCAATTTTAAAATCACTTAACAGATTGCATCCAGTTTTGGCTTATGTCTTCAACCTTTATTAATAAATAAAATAGGCCACGGACCATTTGCTAGCCCCGAGGCAAAGTGGCACAGCGCAGCTCACATCCATATAGCTGAACTCTCTCTCTGCCCCTATGCACTGTGGCTGAGTGAAAACTAACCACTGGGAACAGTCATTGGTCCGTGGTGTACCCCAGACGGTGCCGAGGTGTTGTTGGGACAGTGCTGGTTGGTACAAGCCAACAACAACAGGGTGCATGTTAACAACTGAACATGCCTGCAATTGTGTGCCCATGGCTGAACCCCCACTCCAGCTTCATTTTATTTACCAGTATAGATGTACTTGGTGAGAATTACTTCGTCCAGTTTTAGTTCTCTAAATCCTGCCACCCTTTAGATACTGGTAGTATATATTCCTAAGTCGCATGGATGGAAAAAGTTGAAATTTTTATTTAATTTATGTCATGATTTATCTGATTAATTTTCAACTTATGTACTGCATGGTCAAGCAGGGTGTCAAGCTGTGCAAACTTGGCCCGAAAAAGTTTAAGAACTGCATCTGCAAAGGTGAGAAAGACCAGAAGAAATACATAGGCAGATGGCTTAGGGGACAGAGTACACTCAGAATACAAGGTTTAGGAAAACCTGACCAAATACAAGTCACCCTGAAATTTAAAACCCACACAGCCACTGATGCTTTCACTCTACAGAATCATAATTTTTTTTAATTTTCATCAGTGATCTTGTCAGCATCCTCGAGCACAAGAAAGCTAATCAGCATCCTCCAATGGTCAAGGACCGGAAGAGTTTCTTTAATAGGACTAGATAAACTTGATAAATTGTCAGGAAGAAATAAAGCCCACAGAGACCATTATTTTGCTATTTATTCTTCACTAAACACCTTCATGTCTTGGATAGCTTCAGCCACGGTGTGAATGGGGATGTGGGCAGGTGGCATTGCCAGGTTTTGCCAGGCAACCCCGTGCAGCTGAAGCCCACAGGCAGGTTCCTATGGTGACTGAGCACTGTAAGGCTTTTTGCCTGGCTCTCAGGAAGCAATTAGCAAAGCAGAAATGAAATGCTACTCTGCTTAAAACCTTTTCCACAGGATTTATTCACCTGTAGCCTGGCAAGCAATTAACAAGCTGCATTACTCCTGAGGCAAGTGATAGATACTTGAAGTGTTGAGTGTATCTCTATTAGTTCTTAGCTGTAACCTTTTTTAGGACTCAGGAATTACTAGGGCTGAAAGCTTGGAGATGTATTATCTGTCATTACTTGTGTAATTCTCATTCATAAAAAACCCCAACCTTATTGAATTTATATAGTTATAATATGGCTGGCATCCCACATAGTGAATGGATTATACACTGGTGGCAGAAGCAGGTTTTAAAGTAGTTTATTTATTTAATTGGCAAAAAGAATGAAGAGCCAGATTATAATTCATGTAATTCACAGCCTATGCCATTGATTTCTGAGTATCTCATACAAGGCCCTCCCTGTGCCAATGAAAAATAGGAGCATCTGTAGCCTGGTCACACTAGCTTGAACTGCAGGACATCGCGATTTTAGCCCCAGAAGTCAACTTTTAAACTTTTTCTGTATTAGTTAAAGTGGCATCTCTCAGAGGAGCTGAGAGATAAGCTGCCCCTCAGTTCCCCATGTGGGTTCCCCAGGAGTCGCATCCCCTGTTGAGCTCCTGCTTTCCCTTCCATGCAGGTGGTCAGAAAATAGCTGGAGGCTTCAGGAGCTCTGCGTGCTGCCATAATCTGCCATAAACACAGCCACTTACCTGGCTCACTGGTGTTGGAGACCATGTCACCTCTGGGCTGCCTCTGCGAAACACAGCGCAGGACTTACTTGGGACCGTGCGTATCGATACTGTCCATCACCAGGTCTGCAGCAGAGCTAGCTCTGTTGCTAGAGTCTAACCTGCCTGCTGGTTTTATCTGATCTTTACAAATCATTCCTGTCTCTCTGTGTTAGAAATCTTCTGAGTGTTGACAGGAAAAACAAGTTGTTCTGTGAGCAGTGGGATTAATTGGTCTTTTCCCGTGTTTGAAGCGTTCATTACAAAGCTCTTTCTCTCTTCGTTCAATTATCTAATATGGGCTGAACCCAGACTGTAGCCTCTCCCTCAGTACAGGCACTAATGGGATCTGCTTTCTTTTCCTATTGCTATGAAACCCATGGGAAATAAAGATCTTCTTTGCAACTGCTACCTACTACTGGCTCCTAACTGTCCATATGAATGCAAGGTTTTGTGTAGGTACTGTACTTGACTCAGCTTATCAACACTAGGTTACCACGACAGTCAGGGTATGTTCCCTAGAAAAGGAGTATTTCTTAATCATGTTAATTTAATCCATTTTGCCATACTTCTAATCTTAGTCAGTGCAGGAGGACCTCCCAAAGTGCTTCTGTACATAACAAGCACGCACAGTGTTCATCTGATGTTAGCAGCCAGGATTATATAGAAGAGCTGCTAAACCATACTAGAATCCTGAAATTGTTACAGCTGTCCTGCAAATCAATGCAGCTGAAACTTGGTTGTGTCAATAATAAAAAATACACCCTATTTTGCACATGTTCAGAGTCCAGCTGGTTCTTCCCTCTGGACTGGCTTTCCAGCAGGAAGGAAGGAAGGAAGACACACACGTGGCTCCATTAGCCAGGTTTTGCCTCCAGAGGTCTGTTCCCAAGGAAGCATAAAAAGGCACAGGTTTCAGCAATTAAGACATTCAGTGCTGGTGGTGTATTTCACCATGATTCTTGCTCCTGAAGGACTTGGGACAACCTTTTGGCCTTCCTCCCTTGCATAAGCAGAACCATGCAAGAATAACAGGAACATGAGAACCTGCATAGGACAGGCCCCTTCAGTCTGAGCTCTCTGGACATCAAAAGCCATGCGCTACACAGCAACCGCAGGACAGACAGATGGGAAATGCTACCAAGTGTGGTGGCTGCTGGCGTGAGGCTGCTCTCCTGCCCCCTCAGCAGATTCTTTCCTGCCTTTTTCTGATTCATCACCACCAGCTGCTCACATCTTCATGCACTGTCCTGCTTGGTGGCCCTGCTCAGCTTATTGCAGTAGAGGAGATCCATCTTGAACTTCAATTATTGCTTTTTCTTTTCTCTTTCTTTCTAATCAGATACATTTTGTTTTGCAAAGGTTATTGTAAAAATTCTTCAGTTTCTAGTAACAAAGTCAACAAGTGCTGGCAGATTTGTTGTACAACACAATGGTGTGTGATGTTTCCTGAGAAGTGAGCATTTGCTACATCTGAATGGGGTCAGACCTCACACCACAGGTGATGCACCCCGAGTGCATGAAACAGCACAAGACTTCAACCAAACAAGCCAAAGGAAAAGACACTGCAAGCAGAGCGTGACTGGTTTGAGGTTTTGCATTCCTTTCTCTTGGTTATGGCCCATCACAATCGTTATTTGCTCATTTCTCAAGAAAAGAAAATGGCATTTGGTTCAGGTTCAGTAAGTTCCACGAAACTTTTGTCCTGGTGTGGATACCTCCATCTATGTATTTATAGCATCTTGTTTGTTTTCTATGTTTGTGGCTCATGTAAACACCAGATAGGGTAGAGCTGAACTTCTTTTTCAAGAGAAGTATGATGTTCAAGCCCCTTAGAAACTTTCACGCTCTGAGGACACACAAGATGGGGCATCTGAGAGATGCCCCATTCTGGTCAAAGTCAGCCATCTCCAAGGATGACCAAGCACCTCAGCTCTGTTGTGGACAGGAGGAAGGGCAGGAAGATGACTCCACCAAAACCCAGCTGTTTATTTCACAGTGACCACAGATGTGGGGCTGGTAACGAAAGAATAATCCTTGTAGGAACAGGCACTCATTCCCTTTTTTGCTCCAGCAGTAATGCCAACAGATGAGACTGTATTTAATATTGACCACAGATTCTTTCAAACAAATACCTTCTTTCTATAAATTATATGCATATATACAGACTTTTGCTGTGTGCTGGTAAAAAATTTTTAGCCCTCTCTGTACTAACACTTAAATCGTTACTGTACGGCACAGGTTTTTTTCCCTTAATAGAGAAAGATCTTAGATACACAGGTGATGACCCTGGTGGAGAACAGCATTACCGCATAGGAGATCCAAAATGGATTAGTCGTGTACTACCCAATAAATATAGATGTACTTGCCCCGTACACCTGGAGATGGATGGTGTGTACAAAACAGCCCATCAGTTCAAAAGGAGCCTTGAGAACCTAATCAGATACCTGGACATGAGATGCCACTGAGGAGGGGATGGGGACAGGAAGGGGGGGCATGGCTGGGAGCAACCACTCAGGCTCAACTGGGAGACACCTGAGGGCAGGGACAACTCCTGGACTTCCATCTCAGCAAGGAAAGCCAGCTTGTTTCCAGAGATATTTCTGACCACTTGGAGAGATGACTCCCTCTCTTCCATCTTGGTGAGGGAAGCCAGCTCCTCTCCAGAGACATCTCTCCCCTCTCTTGTGGATGGAGTAGACTTGGCTCACGCTTCCAGGGTCCAGCCTTGGCTGGGGCATCCCAGGGCTCTCCTGGAGGCGCAGCAAGGCCCAGTAACTCATCCAAGCTTGGGGGAAGAGGCAGACAGCTGCCTCAGGGTGGGCAGCATGCAGCAGAACCAGCAACATCTCAAGACACAGCTGGGTGCTCCCACCCCACCTCCAGAAGTGCCCAATGCCCGCTCTAGGGAAATGGAGATGCCTCATCACCACCACAAAGGCCAGGAGACCTTGGAGGGCCTCGAACGGAAAACAAAGCAGGAGCGGGAACTGGGCCTGTCATCCAAAGTGGACGAACCCTGCAGGATATCCCAGCCTCAGCTCCTCCACCACCTCAGCAATTAGCAGAACCTGACGTGATGCTGGTTCCCATCATGCAGGACAGGCACCTCCTGGAAGTGGCTGTGAAAAGGCAGCCGCAGCATCACATTGCAAAAATGCAGATACAACAGCGATATGGGCTGCCAGCAAGGGTCCTGGCTGGGGAAAAGAAATTTGCAGACCCTCTCCCAGGATAAAAACCTGCCCAGATTCCACCTCCACAGACGTGCACTGATCTGCCCTATTGACCCCCTTCTGGAACTGGGACAGGCATGCTCGGACCAGGGAGTCAGCAGGACAGCGCCCTGGCCCATAGGAAGAGCCCACAGACCTTGTGGACACATGCCCACGAGGGACGCAGGCTCCAGTCCACTCTGGGCCTGCAGCGTTCCTGACAGCGGCACAGGAGATGCCTCAGGAGGATGGGGAGACACCCCCATGCAAAAGGGAGTATGGGAGAACGGCCGGCAGCAGCACGGCCATCAAGGAGACCCTGCTGGGCACTGATGGGAAGGCCCTGGGCCACAAGGGGATGCGCACGGTCCTTCCCCTTCTGGCCAGGCAGAGTGGGCACCGCGCAGAGCGAGGGAGCTCCCCGGGGGCAATCAGGCCAGGTGTCTGAGAGCCCCAGCATCTCCTACGGGGACATGGGGCCACCAGAGCTTCTGTTGGGAGAAGAGCGTCCCCATGGGAGAAGCAGACCGCCCCCTGGAAGGCCAGACTAGCTCCAGTGAGGCCGTGGGGACACCTGAGCTGTCATCACATTTGGCAGCTCTGCCAGCAAGCAGCTGCTCCCCACAGATGTAACGCCCCTCCTGTGAGGAGTGACCCTCAGCTTTGCCACCGTCTCCACACTCTGCGGGGACTGGCCTTCAGGTTCCCCCATCTGGAAGAGCTCCTCGCAGCCCTCACTGACTACTCCAGGGCCAGCCAAGCTGCTGAAGACCTGCAGAACCAGCTGCTGGCTTTACGGCTGGAGCAGCACCCAGGCAACGCATGGCGCCCTAAGACAGACCGCGCAGCGGAGCTCCCCGGTGCCTTGCAGCGCCGCGGCCAGAGAGGAGCAGAGAAGGGCAAGGGAAGTGCCCAGGACAGAGCCGGCTCCAGGAGACTCTGCCCCAAGTGCAGCAAAGCCCCGCGCCACAGCCTGCCTGGCAGTGAAGGCTCCCAGACTTGGGCTCCACCTGATGCTGCAGCCCCACGCACAGGAAGGGAAGGGGCAGTGGGAGAAAGGTGTCCAGCTGAGGACAGGGCCAAGAGGCAGCAGGGCCAGAAGAGGGCTGCTGCTGCCCAGCAATCGCAGCGGGTCTGTGTGTGTGGGTCCACCATACGGATCCCTCTGTTTCGGCATGCGTGGCTTCCGCCGTAGTGTGCTCCCGCCAGGCTCATGGCCTCGTGAGAGCAGCCAGACACAGGAGTCCTGGGGCAGAAGAGAGGAGAGGTGAGGAGACACAAGAGAAGAGGACAAAGGGCATGGGAAGCAGAGCCTCAGTGCCCACCAGGTGCCAGGCTGAAGGCACCATGCTCTTTGGGTGGGTGGGGCTGGTCACAGGTTGTTGTGGGGCTTGGGGATGGTCTGGGCTCCTAGGGGAAAGCGGAAGCCTGTGACCAGCTTAGGAGGCGATGGGGAAGGACTCGGTGGCATCTCGGGGTGAAGCTTGCTCCGTGGGAGAGACAGGTGCCATCCGGACATGGTGCCAGCGAGGCCAGGGGACAGCAAGGTGGCGGCAGCAGTCCTGGGGACAACAGCTCCTCTTGCCCGTGGGGAGCCTGTCCACATGCTGCTAGTTGGGAATGCAGAGCAGCCCAACCCTCGGAACATGACAATGCTCTGCCTCTTGCAGGTGTCCAGGGGCAGCAGGGCCCAGCGGGGTATGGACCCAGTGAGCAGCAGATCCCCGCCAGGCCCTACCAGGAGCAAGAGCTCTCCCAATAAATGTGTTTCTTCTGAAGTGAGCCCATGGGAGCCTTTTTTGCCTGGGGACAAGCAGCCCCCTGGCCCACAGGAAGAGTCTGCAGACCCTGTGGCCACATGCCCGCGAGGGACGCAGGCTCCAGTCCACTCTGGGCCTGCAGCGTTCCTGACAGCGGCACAGGAGATGCCTCAGGAGGATGGGGAGGCATGCAAAAGGGAGTATGGGAGAACGGCCGGCAGCAGCACGGCCATCAAGGAGACCCTGCTGGGCACTGATGGGAAGGAGCAGGGCCCTGGGCCACAAGGGGATGCGCACGGTCCTTCCCCTTCTGGCCAGGCAGAGTGGGCACCGCTGCAGAGCGAGGGAGCTCCCCGGGGGCAATCAGGCCAGGTGTCTGAGAGCCCCAGCATCTCCTACGGGGACATGGGGCCACCAGAGCTTCTGTTGGGAGAAGAGCGTCCCCATGGGAGAAGCAGACCGCCCCCTGGAAGGCCAGACTAGCTCCAGTGAGGCCGTGGGGACACCTGAGCTGTCATCACATTTGGCAGCTCTGCCAGCAAGCAGCTGCTCCCCACAGATGTAACGCCCCTCCTGTGAGGAGTGACCCTCAGCTTTGCCACCGTCTCCACACTCTGCGGGGACTGGCCTTCAGGTTCCCCCATCTGGAAGAGCTCCTCGCAGCCCTCACTGACTACTCCAGGGCCAGCCAAGCTGCTGAAGACCTGCAGAACCAGCTGCTGGCTTTACGGCTGGAGCAGCACCCAGGCAACGCATGGCGCCCTAAGACAGACCGCGCAGCGGAGCTCCCCGGTGCCTTGCAGCGCCGCGGCCAGAGAGGAGCAGAGAAGGGCAAGGGAAGTGCCCAGGACAGAGCCGGCTCCAGGAGACTCTGCCCCAAGTGCAGCAAAGCCCCGCGCCACAGCCTGCCTGGCAGTGAAGGCTCCCAGACTTGGGCTCCACCTGATGCTGCAGCCCCACGCACAGGAAGGGAAGGGGCAGTGGGAGAAAGGTGTCCAGTTGAGGACAGGGCCAAGAGGCAGCAGGGCCAGAAGAGGGCTGCTGCTGCCCAGCAATCGCAGCGGGTCTGTGTGTGTGGGTCCACCATACGGATCCCTCTGTTTCGGCATGCGTGGCTTCCGCCGTAGTGTGCTCCCGCCAGGCTCATGGCCTCGTGAGAGCAGCCAGACACAGGAGTCCTGGGGCAGAAGAGAGGAGAGGTGAGGAGACACAAGAGAAGAGGACAAAGGGCATGGGAAGCAGAGCCTCAGTGCCCACCAGGTGCCAGGCTGAAGGCACCATGCTCTTTGGGTGGGTGGGGCTGGTCACAGGTTGTTGTGGGGCTTGGGGATGGTCTGGGCTCCTAGGGGAAAGCGGAAGCCTGTGACCAGCTTAGGAGGCGATGGGGAAGGACTCGGTGGCATCTCGGGGTGAAGCTTGCTCCGTGGGAGAGACAGGTGCCATCCGGACATGGTGCCAGCGAGGCCAGGGGACAGCAAGGTGGCGGCAGCAGTCCTGGGGACAACAGCTCCTCTTGCCCGTGGGGAGCCTGTCCACATGCTGCTAGTTGGGAATGCAGAGCAGCCCAACCCTCGGAACATGACAATGCTCTGCCTCTTGCAGGTGTCCAGGGGCAGCAGGGCCCAGCGGGGTATGGACCCAGTGAGCAGCAGATCCCCGCCAGGCCCTACCAGGAGCAAGAGCTCTCCCAATAAATGTGTTTCTTCTGAAGTGAGCCCATGGGAGCCTTTTTTGCCTGGGGACAAGCAGCCCCCTGGCCCACAGGAAGAGTCTGCAGACCCTGTGGCCACATGCCCGCGAGGGACGCAGGCTCCAGTCCACTCTGGGCCTGCAGCGTTCCTGACAGCGGCACAGGAGATGCCTCAGGAGGATGGGGAGGCATGCAAAAGGGAGTATGGGAGAACGGCCGGCAGCAGCACGGCCATCAAGGAGACCCTGCTGGGCACTGATGGGAAGGAGCAGGGCCCTGGGCCACAAGGGGATGCGCACGGTCCTTCCCCTTCTGGCCAGGCAGAGTGGGCACCGCTGCAGAGCGAGGGAGCTCCCCGGGGGCAATCAGGCCAGGTGTCTGAGAGCCCCAGCATCTCCTACGGGGACATGGGGCCACCAGAGCTTCTGTTGGGAGAAGAGCGTCCCCATGGGAGAAGCAGACCGCCCCCTGGAAGGCCAGACTAGCTCCAGTGAGGCCGTGGGGACACCTGAGCTGTCATCACATTTGGCAGCTCTGCCAGCAAGCAGCTGCTCCCCACAGATGTAACGCCCCTCCTGTGAGGAGTGACCCTCAGCTTTGCCACCGTCTCCACACTCTGCGGGGACTGGCCTTCAGGTTCCCCCATCTGGAAGAGCTCCTCGCAGCCCTCACTGACTACTCCAGGGCCAGCCAAGCTGCTGAAGACCTGCAGAACCAGCTGCTGGCTTTACGGCTGGAGCAGCACCCAGGCAACGCATGGCGCCCTAAGACAGACCGCGCAGCGGAGCTCCCCGGTGCCTTGCAGCGCCGCGGCCAGAGAGGAGCAGAGAAGGGCAAGGGAAGTGCCCAGGACAGAGCCGGCTCCAGGAGACTCTGCCCCAAGTGCAGCAAAGCCCCGCGCCACAGCCTGCCTGGCAGTGAAGGCTCCCAGACTTGGGCTCCACCTGATGCTGCAGCCCCACGCACAGGAAGGGAAGGGGCAGTGGGAGAAAGGTGTCCAGCTGAGGACAGGGCCAAGAGGCAGCAGGGCCAGAAGAGGGCTGCTGCTGCCCAGCAATCGCAGCGGGTCTGTGTGTGTGGGTCCACCATACGGATCCCTCTGTTTCGGCATGCGTGGCTTCCGCCGTAGTGTGCTCCCGCCAGGCTCATGGCCTCGTGAGAGCAGCCAGACACAGGAGTCCTGGGGCAGAAGAGAGGAGAGGTGAGGAGACACAAGAGAAGAGGACAAAGGGCATGGGAAGCAGAGCCTCAGTGCCCACCAGGTGCCAGGCTGAAGGCACCATGCTCTTTGGGTGGGTGGGGCTGGTCACAGGTTGTTGTGGGGCTTGGGGATGGTCTGGGCTCCTAGGGGAAAGCGGAAGCCTGTGACCAGCTTAGGAGGCGATGGGGAAGGACTCGGTGGCATCTCGGGGTGAAGCTTGCTCCGTGGGAGAGACAGGTGCCATCCGGACATGGTGCCAGCGAGGCCAGGGGACAGCAAGGTGGCGGCAGCAGTCCTGGGGACAACAGCTCCTCTTGCCCGTGGGGAGCCTGTCCACATGCTGCTAGTTGGGAATGCAGAGCAGCCCAACCCTCGGAACATGACAATGCTCTGCCTCTTGCAGGTGTCCAGGGGCAGCAGGGCCCAGCGGGGTATGGACCCAGTGAGCAGCAGATCCCCGCCAGGCCCTACCAGGAGCAAGAGCTCTCCCAATAAATGTGTTTCTTCTGAAGTGAGCCCATGGGAGCCTTTTTTGCCTGGGGACAAGCAGCCCCCTGGCCCACAGGAAGAGTCTGCAGACCCTGTGGCCACATGCCCGCGAGGGACGCAGGCTCCAGTCCACTCTGGGCCTGCAGCGTTCCTGACAGCGGCACAGGAGATGCCTCAGGAGGATGGGGAGGCATGCAAAAGGGAGTATGGGAGAACGGCCGGCAGCAGCACGGCCATCAAGGAGACCCTGCTGGGCACTGATGGGAAGGAGCAGGGCCCTGGGCCACAAGGGGATGCGCACGGTCCTTCCCCTTCTGGCCAGGCAGAGTGGGCACCGCTGCAGAGCGAGGGAGCTCCCCGGGGGCAATCAGGCCAGGTGTCTGAGAGCCCCAGCATCTCCTACGGGGACATGGGGCCACCAGAGCTTCTGTTGGGAGAAGAGCGTCCCCATGGGAGAAGCAGACCGCCCCCTGGAAGGCCAGACTAGCTCCAGTGAGGCCGTGGGGACACCTGAGCTGTCATCACATTTGGCAGCTCTGCCAGCAAGCAGCTGCTCCCCACAGATGTAACGCCCCTCCTGTGAGGAGTGACCCTCAGCTTTGCCACCGTCTCCACACTCTGCGGGGACTGGCCTTCAGGTTCCCCCATCTGGAAGAGCTCCTCGCAGCCCTCACTGACTACTCCAGGGCCAGCCAAGCTGCTGAAGACCTGCAGAACCAGCTGCTGGCTTTACGGCTGGAGCAGCACCCAGGCAACGCATGGCGCCCTAAGACAGACCGCGCAGCGGAGCTCCCCGGTGCCTTGCAGCGCCGCGGCCAGAGAGGAGCAGAGAAGGGCAAGGGAAGTGCCCAGGACAGAGCCGGCTCCAGGAGACTCTGCCCCAAGTGCAGCAAAGCCCCGCGCCACAGCCTGCCTGGCAGTGAAGGCTCCCAGACTTGGGCTCCACCTGATGCTGCAGCCCCACGCACAGGAAGGGAAGGGGCAGTGGGAGAAAGGTGTCCAGCTGAGGACAGGGCCAAGAGGCAGCAGGGCCAGAAGAGGGCTGCTGCTGCCCAGCAATCGCAGCGGGTCTGTGTGTGTGGGTCCACCATACGGATCCCTCTGTTTCGGCATGCGTGGCTTCCGCCGTAGTGTGCTCCCGCCAGGCTCATGGCCTCGTGAGAGCAGCCAGACACAGGAGTCCTGGGGCAGAAGAGAGGAGAGGTGAGGAGACACAAGAGAAGAGGACAAAGGGCATGGGAAGCAGAGCCTCAGTGCCCACCAGGTGCCAGGCTGAAGGCACCATGCTCTTTGGGTGGGTGGGGCTGGTCACAGGTTGTTGTGGGGCTTGGGGATGGTCTGGGCTCCTAGGGGAAAGCGGAAGCCTGTGACCAGCTTAGGAGGCGATGGGGAAGGACTCGGTGGCATCTCGGGGTGAAGCTTGCTCCGTGGGAGAGACAGGTGCCATCCGGACATGGTGCCAGCGAGGCCAGGGGACAGCAAGGTGGCGGCAGCAGTCCTGGGGACAACAGCTCCTCTTGCCCGTGGGGAGCCTGTCCACATGCTGCTAGTTGGGAATGCAGAGCAGCCCAACCCTCGGAACATGACAATGCTCTGCCTCTTGCAGGTGTCCAGGGGCAGCAGGGCCCAGCGGGGTATGGACCCAGTGAGCAGCAGATCCCCGCCAGGCCCTACCAGGAGCAAGAGCTCTCCCAATAAATGTGTTTCTTCTGAAGTGAGCCCATGGGAGCCTTTTTTGCCTGGGGACAAGCAGCCCCCTGGCCCACAGGAAGAGTCTGCAGACCCTGTGGCCACATGCCCGCGAGGGACGCAGGCTCCAGTCCACTCTGGGCCTGCAGCGTTCCTGACAGCGGCACAGGAGATGCCTCAGGAGGATGGGGAGGCATGCAAAAGGGAGTATGGGAGAACGGCCGGCAGCAGCACGGCCATCAAGGAGACCCTGCTGGGCACTGATGGGAAGGAGCAGGGCCCTGGGCCACAAGGGGATGCGCACGGTCCTTCCCCTTCTGGCCAGGCAGAGTGGGCACTGCTGCAGAGCGAGGGAGCTCCCCGGGGGCAATCAGGCCAGGTGTCTGAGAGCCCCAGCATCTGGCATGAGGGCATGTGACTGTTCACTGAAGTCCTTCTCTGATTTTGGCTAACGTGGAGGTCATGCTAAGGCCTGATGTATGATGTTGGGCATAGCGCCATTATGTCAAAGCGAGAGCAACACGGGAGCAGGACACAGTGTCCAGGAAGGGCTAAATGTCGTTATGCAGCCATTATCACCTGCAGCTTGCTGTGTCCTGCAGCCATCACGCTTACGTATTGATTGTCTGGTAGGTGCTTCAGAATGTACGAACTCATAGAAATGGTATAGTCTGCAGGTCCACACTGGAAGGTATAAATCCGTCAGGTTACGCAGAAAGTGGATCCAACAGCAGCTGGACTCCTGAGGCTGTTGGGCTTGCCGGTGTGACCCAGGGGATGCCCTCACTGTCATGGAGGAGGAAGGATGAGCTCTCTCACGGTAGGTAATGTTACTATTTTCCTCTTAAGCCTGGCAGTTACGAGTTAAAGTTACAAGTTACAAATCACCAGTTGGGAGTCAGGAGTTGGGAGTCGGGAGCTGCGAGTCAGGAGTTGGGAGTTGGGAGCTGGGAGTTGCAAGTCGGGAGCTGCGATTTGGGATTTGGGAGTCGGGAGTCAAGAGTCAGGAGCTGCGAGTTACGGTTTGGGAGTTGGGAGTTGTGAATTGGGAGTTGTGAATTGGGAGTTGGGAGTTGGGAGTCGGGAGTCGGTATTTGGGAGCTGCGAGTTATGAATTGTGAGTTGCAAGTTAAATGTTAGGAGTCGGGAGTCAGCAGTCGGGTTTTGGGAGTTGCGAGTTATGAGTTGGGAGTTTTGAGCTGGCAGTCAGGAGCTGGGACCTGGGAGGTGGTCACCACGAGTTGAGAGTTGGGAGTCACAAGTCATGAGTTGTGAGTTGGGAGATGCAAGTTGGGAGTCAGGGGTTGGGAGTTGGGAGTCACGAGTCAGGAGCTGTGAGTCGGGATTTGCGAGCAGGGAGTCACGAGTTGCGAGTCCAGGAGTTGGGAGTCGGGTGATGGAGTTGGGAGTTGCGAGGTGAGAGCTGGGAGTTGAGTGTTGGGAGTCAGGAGTCGGGAGTTGCGAGTTGGGAGCTGCAAGTTCCAAGTTGCAAGTTACAAGTTATGAATTACAGTTACAAGTTATGAATTACAGAATTGTGAGTCAGAAACCTCGTGAATTAAGTGACGAATCAGTGAATTCACTTTAGATTGCCTGTGTAAAGGGGATTGAGTCCTTGTTTGCCATCTTTGGTTGTTTTCTTTTGTAATGAGCTCATAAAATAAAGTTTTACCAACAGAGTTCATTGTCCTGTAAAATCAAGAGGTCCAGACAGACTGTGACAGGACATTGGAACACCAGAGATGACGTTGGACCATGGGTGCCGCAGAGATGACCTGTGCCAGTGAAAATGCAGCTTTTCCTTTTACCGCCTTTCAATTAACACCTTCCAGCTGTCTTGAAAGTGGTTTTGTTCCTGTGCTGTGAGCCTTCTCTGCCAAGCAAGGTGGAACAGAGCCCCTCGGGACTGCCTGCAGCCACTGCCCCAGGGAGATGCCCTCGCAGCGCCTGTGGTGGTGCTGGGAACCTGGAGCCACTGGGGTGCAACCGATGGCTGGAGACAACCTGGCTGTGGTATACTGGGGGCTTCTGCCGCACGTCAATGCTGCCCCGTGGGAGGGAGCGAGGCTTTGGCATCGGCTAAGAGAGGGGTGTGCGGAGCCATGCACCGATCCTGCAGTTTCTGCCAAGAAGCTGCTCCCTGGGAGGGACAAAGCGTGAAACCTCTGATCTTGGACTGTTCAAACGGCTGGAGGTGATCTGGGATGCGTGTTTCGTAGCGAGAAGAGGTGAAGTTTGTAATGAACAGATGCTTCACTGGGGGGGGTTGACCCTGGCTGGACTCCAGGTGCCCACCAAGCCACTCTATCACTCCTCCTCCTCAGCTGGACAGGGGAGAGAAAGTAAAACAAAAGGCTCGTCAGTCAAGATAAGGACAGGGAGATCACTCACCAGTTACTGTCACGGGCAAAACACACTTAACTCGGGCAAATTAATTTATTACCAATCAAATCAGAGCAGGATAATGAGAAATAAAACCAAATCTTAAAACACCTTCCCCCTACCCCTCCCTTCTTCCTGGGTTCAACTTCACTCCCGATTTCTCTACCTCCTCCTCTCTGAGCAGCGCAGGGGGATGGGGAATTGAGGTTGCGGTCAGTTCATCACACGTTGTCTCTGCCGCTTCTTCCTCCTCAGGGGGAGGACTCCTTACACTCTTCCCCTGCTCCAGCACGGGGTCCCTCCCACAGGAGACAGTCCTCCACGAGCTTCTCCAACCTGAGTCCTTCCCACAGACTGCCATTCTTCACAACTGCTCCGGCGTGGGTCCTTTCCATGGGGTGCAGTCCTTCAGGAACAGACTGCTCCAGCATGGGTCCCCCACGGGGTCACAAGTCCTGCCAGCAAACCTGCTGCAGCGTGGGCTCCTCTCTCCACAGGTTCACAGGTCCCACCAGGAGCCTGCTCCAGTGCAGGCTTCCCCCAGGGTCACAGCCTCCTTTGGGCATCCCCCTGCTCCGGTGTGGGGTCCTCCACGGGCTGCAGGTGGATATCTGCTCCACCATGGACCTCCATGGGCTGCTAGGGGGACAGCCTGCCTCCCCATGGTCTTCCCCATGGGCTGCAGAGGAATCTCTACTCCGGCACCTGGAGCACCTCCTCGCCCTCCTTCTTCACCAACCTTGATGTCTGCAGAGTTGTTTCTCTCGCATAGTCTCACTCCTCTCTCCAGCTGCTGTTCTGCCACAGATTTTTTTTCGCCCTTCTTAAATATGTTATCCCAGAGGCACTACCACCGTTGCTGATGGGCTTGGCCTTGGCCAGCAGTGGGTCTGTCTTGGAGCCTGCTGGCATGGACATGGGGGAAGCTTCTAGCAGCTTCTCACAGAAGCCACCCCTGTAGCCCCCCCCCCTACCAAAACCTTGCCATGCAAACCCAATACATCCACCTGCTGCAACCCTCTGCCTTTCGGTGCCTTGCAAGGGCAGGGGGTAAGGTTTGCTGGGAGCAGGGACACCTTCTCCCTGCGGCCACCCCTGTTCCCCACAAGAGACGGGTCACGCTTACAGCACGAGTCTGTGGAGGTGGTGATGGCGCTGAGGGCAGAGGCTGTCACGAACGACCGCTCCAGCGGCAGGTCTTTGATCTCTGTTCTGCAGGGGCGAGGGGTGGCCTGCACTGGGCATTAACAACAAGGTTTTGGCCGTGGTGGGGCTGCTGGGGAGGCCTCTGTGAGGGGAGGCCGGGGCTGCCCTGTGCCGGTCACAGACGGTTCCAGATGTTTCCAGAAGGCTCCGCAATGGATGCAAGGCCTGTCAGAGCTCAGCCAGTCAGGGGAGACCTTGGCGGCTCTGAGCCAATGAGCGGAGTCCATCCGTTCCCTAGAGAACAGGCTTGAGGCAGGGCGGTCAGCAGCAGGAGGGAGGAGCAGCAGGGGCTGCCCAATGGCAGGATGGCGTGCAGCCCACCGCACTGCCTGTGGGGGTGGCAAGCAGGAAGCAGGGCTGAGAGGTGTCTGCAGAGAAGTGCAGGCTGAGCCTGGGGTGGGGGGCATTTTCGCTCAGCATTTAAATGTTTGTCATCTTTGTTTCCCAATACCTGTACCATTTTTCTGCAAGAATAATTTTGCAGGTCCGCCTTCATCCCCTGTTCACTTCTCAGTCCTCCTTGCATGGGAAAGGTGGGCACCTGTGTTGGCAGTCTCAGTGGAGAGAACCATGATGGTGTTCCACATTCCTAAGGGACTGTGGCTATGGATGACCTGTGCTGGGTGGGAACACTGAGGAGAGCAGCAGAAAACCATTTTAACTGTGACCTGGGGCTTCCCCCGTGCCTGGAATGGGGCTGGGTAGCAATGCTAGTTCCAGGAGGGTGGCCTGGGATGTCCCAAGCCTTGACCCATCCATGCTGGCAGTTGGGCACTGTCCACCCCAACCAGCACCTAGTTGGATACCTCCCCCTCCAACCTGGGCCCAAACTGGGACTGGGCCAGTGCCTGCCCCTGCCCCAAGTCAAAGCTGTCCTGGAGCAGTGTCTCTGGGCTGGGCCAGGGTCAGGCCTGCCCTGGAGTGGGACTGTGGCACTCTCTGCTTCAGCTGGGCCAGTGACCCCATGTACATATAGTACAAGGACTTCTGAAAACATATGTTTGCTTTCTGGAATAAACAAGGGAATATTTGGCTCCAAGAATGTCATTAATGTTAAGGCGGGGGGGAGGTTTAAACACTCATTCCTGAAACTTCAGTATACTTTCTGGCTCCCTAGCTGTGATACAGTCCTTGCATGCCTGAAGAAAAAGCAGCAAGAGCTGGGCATTAACCACAGCACAGAAGGCTGTGTAACTGGCCTTTGGAGGTGAAGAGGTAGCAGTGCCCTGTGAAGATTGTGCCGTGGTGTTTCTCATTGGTCTTATGTCATTTCACATGCGTGAATGCAATGGAAAGGTGCTGGAGGATTGATGGGAACACAAGCAAACTTCTCAAGAGACAGTTGTAAAATAACATGCAAAGTGTCCTAACTGGCCAGAGGAATTGTGTTGTGCAGGATTTATTTTCCCATTTACGAAACTGGGGATCAGTGTAGGAACCCACTGCATGGGATAATTTCAGATTTCCTTTTTCTCTAAGGGGTTTTCTAGATAAATAGTAATGGCTCCTTGCTCAAGGCAAAGTTGGAGTTTATGTTGCCCCATGCAAAGAAAACATGAGGAGCCTGAGGCAACCTTCCATTACTCACTGTAGGTAGTGAAGGGGAAGGACGGTCTGAAACATGTGCCACTGGGGTAACAGGAAGACAAGCTGGAGCAGGCATTAGAGGCAGTGGTGCTTGGTAAGAAGGGAAATGAGCTCAATGCACAGAAAACATCCACTTTCTCAGAGCAGTTCAGCTTCTCACATTACGGTAATACGTAACTTCCTACCCCAGCCTAAATTGCCTTTTCCAGGCAGGAGCCAGGATGAGGACATGGCTTCAGAAAGCAGAATGGAACCACAGAAGCAGGCTGAGGATTCCCACCTTCAGTCCCCAAATACAGGGACATCACTTCCAGCAATACCAGAAAGCTGCACTGCTTTGTTCCCAATGCTCAGTTCTCCTTGATGTACTCAACAAGCAGCTTGAGTCTAAAGGAGCCTCACTTATTTATGTGAAAGAGACTTTGTTGGTTGCTGACTTGCAGTGGGCCATGTGACACAGGCCTGGAGCAAATCAGTAAATTCAGAAGCCAGAATAATGTATAAAGAGAGAATTTTCTCTTAAGAAGGCAAGGGTGGGGCAGAGGACATGGTAATTACATGTTCTTCATGAGTGCTGCTTTTCTTCCTTTGCCCAAAGCAGCTTTTGAGAGAGCATTCCTATTTGTGTATCTCTCATTTGCACTGCCTTTCCCCGCCCCCCCCCCCCCCCCCCCCCCAGAAATATTCACATTAAGAAGGTTTGTCATTCTTTCAAGGGAATTCAGCAGCAGTGGGGGGATAACAGAATCCATGTTTGGTTGATGATGATCTGGGACCCTCTCCTGGAAGCCCTGAAGTGTGTACTGCAGCACCAACAGTTGTCAGAGGCCAAAGCTCGATGCAGAGTGGCCCTACCAAGTCACATGTTCCAAGGGGGAATGCTGTCCTCTTTCTCCTTCCCCTCTAAGCTCTTCAGCTTTACTACCTCTGAGAAGATCTGGAGAGGAGGCCTTGGAAATTGAGTGCAGGATTCATATTTTGCTGAAGGCCTATGCAGAATGAGGTGTAGGGACATGTAGAGAGAAGGACAGTAATGGATGGCGGTTTTCTATTGAGTAAAAAGCAAGAGAAGTTGCTACAGCCTTTAGCTGTCATCTTGGCAATGAGCAAGGGTATCCTTGCTCCTTATGGGCCTAAAGTTGTTATAATCACAGAGCCCTAAGTCATCATTTGGCACCACCTGCTTTGCCTCAGGTAGCAATGAAATAGTGTGGCTAAGCACGGTTAACAGTGTGAGTGCTCCCCCCCCCCCCACGCCAAGACCTGCTGGTTTAGAAACATTGGCTGACTCAGCAATACCTGTAACACCTCAGTAGACCATGGTCCATGGAAGTGGGGGAGGTAGAAGACTGCCAGAGGAAAAGCTATGATGCATCATGATAGCAAAGTAAACAGGCCAGATGTATGTTGCACAATGCTGAAGAAAAATCGAACAGAAACCCACCTCCTCAGTAATAAGCAGCAGACTCAAAGGCCCTCAGTGTTTGGATGTGATTTTCCCATAGACATGTTTTTACAGCTGTGGTTAATGTGTGACTAATCGTTACTGGGGAGTAACCACACAACCACTCCTAGAGCTGTGCAAGCACACAGAGCTGTGCTTCAGCAGTAGGGGTTTTGTTTGAAAGTAGAAATGGTAACATCCGAAAAGAATACTGAAAACCAACAACACTTTTGAACAGGGCTCTAATCATTTATGCCATGCCCAAGAAACTTGCAGCTAGGCTCCAGTTTACATATATAACAAAAAAGACAAACCACCTCCCAAGAACAATAAACAGTTCAAAGGCTTCTGTTTTCAGGCAGCTGCTATCAAACATTAACAGCAGTATTTGAGCAGGAAGAGCAGACTCAACCAACATTTTCAAGAGCATATGCAAACTGTCTTTTCCTCCAGAGGTACATTAATAGCAATAATAATAAAGCCACATTTTCAGTCTGCATAAAAGGCAGGTAATGTAGCTCCCAAACAACCCTATTTTCCCCTGTGCCACCCTGAGAACAATAAAACTCCAAGAAGACCTTCTTGACCCATTGCTCTGGGTCATGAAGATTGAACACTCAACTGCTAGTTGAAGTTATTCATAAAGTCAACTTCAGGTCTGGATGTACTGAATGAGAAAGGACTGATTCCTCCACCAGCCGGGCTGTGTGCTGCATGTAGCTGCACGTGCAGTCCTGCTCACTTCACGTGGTAGTCCCTGAAGGGCTGGCCAAACTGTGGTGTCCATTCAGAGGTGGGCTGTGAAGGCCTCTGACCATAGAGGATGGATGATTAAGATGATTTCTGATTGCCAGCAAAAGTAGCTTTTCAGATACCCTCCAGGTATGGATGGATAAGTAATTAGGTGGGCCATCTGCTCACTCGATTGTGATACAGGCAAACTTTCTCTTTTTATGCAATCTCTACTTTATTTTGAGGGCTTCTAATCTGTGGGGTTTTTTTGAAAAGACAATAATGTTCTTCTATGGCCTTTTGAAATTATTTCAGCCTTAATTCCGGTTGGTTTGATTTTGTTCTGCACAGAGAATATCCTAAGTTTTAACACTTTTAAGCTTTCCTCAGCTGAAGCTTTGCATGAGGAAGTCTGGGTGTATCTGTTAGAAAAACAAAAAAACCTATGTGATTCCTTTAGGTCACACATTGGCTGGTCTCATGCAGCGGGGGATGGCATCCAGCACACCACCTAAGCAGGGCAGCAGCAGGTTTATGAACAGCATATGCTCATGCTTAGGGAGCCACAGAAGCCTGGAGCATCTCCCGGAGGAGCAGCCCCTTGCTCTCAGCACCTACTAATTCCAAATCTGATGGCAGTCAGGAGCCACTGCCTTGCAGAAAAGAAAGATATCTTATTCATAAGCTGCATTTCTTAGCTACTGCTGAGCTTCTGCTGGCACTCAAATCCTCGCCTTTCAGAAAGGAATGCAACCTGTTTTACCACCCTAGGAAAACAGCTAGCCAGTCACCTAAGACACAAGTTCCCAGGCTTTGTTTATAGGGAGAAATGCACTGGTGGCATCAGCAGAAGTTTCTTCCATGCTGCCCCAGTCCTTTCCTCAACGTCCCCCCTGACATCTTAATCATCTGCAGCAGCTCCTAGCTCTGTGTACGGAAGGAGGGATCTAGCTGGCTCCTGCCTATCACTTCCAGAGATAAGGCAGGTGTGACAGGTTTTGATGGTGGATTTTTGGAGGCTGGTTTTTTGGTTTTTTTCTGCATACTATTTGGAAATACATTGCATACCACAGTGGTACGTGTGCCACAGTTTGAGGACACCTGGACTGGCCGTGCATCTTAAGCGTACAGCTCTTCCATACACAGGTTCTCGGGGGTCAGGAATGCTTTCATGGTTGGCTCAGCCAAGTAGGGGTTCATGTTGAGGACCTTCCTATACAACAGTCGCGTGGCTTTAGCTAAACTGGAACGGCTGTGTTCTGAGATCCACTATCTATCCAAATGCTAATCTTTATTTTTAAATTGTGCCTATTTATTCTTTGCTTTATGCCATTTTGAAGTAGGATTTTCTACTTCTAAAAGCACTTCATATTTTCTGACTTTTTTAAATTTAGTGGTTGCCCTTACCTAGTTCCTGTTTTGATTTCTAGTTAGCACATACTTCTGTGTGCATGCGCATGCATACACAGAAGCACTTGTACATATATACACGTGTGTTTGCACACACAAAGCAGAGCACATTGGTCCCAATTACTTTTTGTTATCATCTCAAAGAATGGTCCAGAAGGCTGCCCATCTGCTTTTCCCATGCTAAAGCACACTAGGGGAAGGAGAGTAGTAAACTAGAGTAAATAAAATATGTGACAAGTAAGAGCAGACCATTGACACTGGGGTAAGATGAGACTGTCTATGTGTGGAACAACAGAGCACACTAAAGGGCAATTCAGAAACCCAGCAGTGTTGATACCTGAAGAAGCACATTGCTCCAGATGGCTACATGTTGCATCACCTCTCTCTGTCCCCACATTTTCCTCTTGCATTTGCTGCTTTTATGCTAGTGGGGCTAAATCTTGTTAGAATCCCAGCCTGGCTTATCTGCACTATGCTATGAGGAATGATAAGTGTAGAAACGTGATGGTTTGAAGTTTGAATCAGGATTTTTTTTCAGGCAGTGTTTCCAGAGAGGTGTAATTTGGAAAGTTTAATGATAGACAGTTTGAGGAAACAGGTTGAGGAAGACCTATTTCACATCTTCTCCTAACAGAAGTGACACTGACTTGCCTAATTAGTCTAGTCTCTTAAAAGAGGTGGCTTTCCAGAAACCTCCACCTGGAAACGTGGCTCAGCTGATCCTGTCTGTATTAGACAAAGAACTTTCTTCTCAGCTCATAATGAGGTGGCCTGAAAAACTCCAATCTTGATCTAGAGATTGTTAGGAGGAAAAACAGGGTAAGAGAGGAAGGGTTTTTAACTGGTCTCTGTATTCTTTGCATAGACTATTGGCTGAAAAACATCCTACTGGCTCAGGAACATTTCATACCATAATATTCCTGAACATCAAACTTTTTATTCAATCCATTTTGATCTTTTGCTCCCACCATTAATGGAAGGATTCTCACGGTTTTTAATTATTTCAATGTTTATACTTGCCAATTTCTTCTTTGTTTTTCTTGCTCCCATATTATTCTTTAGCATAAATTGCTCATCTCCATCTTTTGTATTGTCCTGTACCATGACAAGCATGCAGACAGCAACTGTAGGACCTGTCAGTCTGTGTTTTCCCAAGCTGAACAAACCAAACACCGTTAGTTTACTGTGGGAAGAGACTCTGTACTCCCACATCATTTTAATGTTTTTCCTCTATTCCTTCCCAGTATGAATTAATCCTAGAGCATGTAGGTGATGGTAAGTGAAGGGCTCACTAGTTCTTTGTATAATGATACCCACGATGCTGAAAATGCCCTCTATTTGCTGGAAATGTCTTGGCTATGACATCCTGTATTTATTTTTTTCCTTTCTTACAGCTGAATCACACGTAATTATCCTAAAATCAACTAATTCACCTAGCCCTTTCTTCCCCTCTCTTTTTCCCACGTCAGAGCAGAAATTCCTGTTATCCCCTCCAACACCTGACCTTGTCCTATTGAAGTTGATCCTAATTGTTACTTGTCAGAACATTAAAACATTCTGCTCTTGATATTCCACGCTGTTAAGGCTGCCCAAATTCCCAACAGCAAATGTAATTCCATGTATTCCCTTCCATTTCAGACAATATTTAGAAAGATGTCCCCAAAATGAGGTCTTTTCTTCCTACTAACTTCCTGTCTTGCAGAGCCTGCTGCAGGCTCCTCCTTAGCCCATGCCTCACCACTTCACAGTTCTTCCACTAATCCCCAGCTTCCTCCTTTTGATTATTCATTTTCTGTGTGGCACTGATAAATTGCTTTACTGAAGTTCAATTAATTAGATTGCCTTTGACTGAAAAAAACTGCTATCAAAAAGCAAGAGATCTGATTAGTCTGGCACAATCTACTTTTGGTAAATCTATTTTATATTTTACCCCATGTATCAGCATCCTATCTTTCAATTTTTCTATCCGTCAGATCCTTTTCTAAGATCCTGCATAATGCTGAGGCCATATATTTTCTCCCCTCTTTCCTCAGTACAGATACTGCACTTCATTTTCTGCAGTAAAATTGCTGTCCTCTAATTTGACAAGCTTATTAAAAATGCTCTCCATCAGGCTTCCAGTTTCATGAGCTAACCACCACCCCAGAATGCCAAGTAACTATTTGGTTTTGAGCCTCTATCTCATCTGCATATTTAAAGTTTTTCTGAGTTTTGCTGCTACCTCAAATGGAGCAAATTTCACCCTGCACCTTTATTCCACTACTCATTTTCATCAATATACGTACTAGTCCTGATGAAGACTCAGATAAGGCATTTATGAAATGTCTGAAATAGCTCTTCTTCTCAGTACCCCCGTAGAGTGGCCCTCCTTTTTTCCTGTTCTCTATTTAAATTACAAGATTATACAGCCTTTTAGATTTGCTTTAGCTTCCTTTATAGGGTCTAATGCAACCTGACAAAGCGAGAATTGTGAAAAGTCCTCCTCCTCTCATAGTTTGCCTTCCTTGATATTCGGTGCATTTACACCCTCCAGCTCATTTTTGCAGAACAAAGAAGGGGTCAGATTTTCTGCCAGCCACATTCTGTGCAACTCACTTGTGAACAAGAGCAAATGTGATAATTGCTCCAGCATGGATGAAGAAGAAAGTCAGGAAGCACAGTGAACAGAAACATGACTCAGGAAAACCTGTGCCAGAATAGAGGCAGACTGTCCCTTCTGTATATTATTCTCTCTTAGTACAAGTATTCTCTTAAGTGCACACTGAGGATCAGACACTGTGTTTCACTTATAAGGGTTTTCACATAGAAATTTCCCACTTCCCTCAGCAATTCATTTTTTCCCTCCCTGCTGCCTTAACTTCCCACATTATCACTGACTAGAAAGGTGGAAGCAAAAGTCTCGGGAACCCCCAAGGAAGAGAATTCATAGCAGGTAAGACACTGCTCTGCAAAACAGTCAACTCTGATCTTACACAACTCTTTTACCCAGTTTAAGGGACTGGCAAAGCTGGCATGCAGTTAGAAAGCACTTTCCAGCTTTGTTTAGCTATGGAAGCTATGGAAGTCTTCTAAACTCAATCCTTCGATCCTTTTGCCTGATCTCAAAACCTTCCGATTACCAAGATTCGTCCAAACATTTTCTGATGGGAAACACACAGCCCACATGGTTCCAGTGTAAGCAAGAGGAGATTATAAACTAAAAATACAGTGGCTAGTTTACAGAACAAAAAAAGTAAATTTCTTACAGCTCAAAGCCTTGTAGAAGAAAATAATTGTATAAGCTGCAGTAAGACCCACCCAGGCAGGCAGCAGCTTTTGACTTCCCTATTTTGTGAAGGACATTTTCCTCTACTTCTGTTTTGCTCCGTCTCCTCCCACACAAGCTGTAGCACCCCAGAGTAATTGATGCTGTACAGCAGAATACTTAGGACCAGCCTGCTCTATTCTCCCTCCCTGGAGGTACAATCTACAAATTTGTCTTGGGAAGCATGTTTTAATAGAAAGACTTGGAGCTGCCCCTCCTGCAGCCCTCCCTGCTCTCCAACTCCTGGAGGCAGAAGACAAGTAGCAAGAGGGAGCCCTGTGGAAGATTTACAACTTTTTTCACCTTTTTGGGGATGATGACATACTA
Organism: Gymnogyps californianus; assembly: GCF_018139145.2. Lineage (NCBI taxonomy): Eukaryota > Metazoa > Chordata > Aves > Accipitriformes > Cathartidae > Gymnogyps > Gymnogyps californianus. The sequence continues at coordinate 117,183,643 of NC_059473.1, forward strand.
CACAAGCAAGGAGACCTCCCAAAATCAGAACCAGCAGGAAATGCTGCAGGGCTCTAACAAAGAGATTTCATTTAAGTCTCCACTACAGCCCATTCATATCCCACACCACTGCCTCAGGGTAGAACAGCTCATTGCAACCCAGACATCCAGGGCAGGGTAAGAGGGAAGCAGGCCACACTCATACCCTTCAAATTCTGAGCTGAACCTCCATATGTCTAGCACCAAAATTCACATTTCATACTTGGAATCCAACTTCCTTAAAGAGCTGGGCAGTCTTAAAAACCACATCTACTTTGTGAAATATTATACAGAGCAATGTTCACAGATCAGACACATCCTTGCCAAAATGCCATTTATTGCAGTATACTTTTACATGGCATACAGGTAACCAAATGTTGCATCTTCTGTTAGAACTCGTATTTCATTTGTACCACTTAAATAACACAGAATGTCATGTTTGTTTCACAAACTGTCAGTTTAGACTACCAAAATATACAGTTTTTTTCCTTTCCCCCTAGCAAGGTTGTGAGGTACAACTGAAGTCTACCACTTTATCTTCCTGTGCTTTACAAGAACTTTTTCATAGATAAACCTATCGAACAACATTTCTACATTCCTATACAAAGCAAAGAATTACAGCTGAAATTAACACCATCTGGTCATTGCATTAACCTATAAAAATTCAATTCAGTTAAAAAAAAAAAAAAAGACATAATGGACTTTGCAGCTTTACTTTAAAACAGCCAGCTACACGTATGCACAAGTTTTCCTTGTGCACAAAAGAAGAGTTTGGAATCAAGAAGTGTTTTGTTTTTTTCTTGGGTTTGCAGAGAAGGCACCAATTTTAGCTGCGTAGCAGCTCAGGAGTGTTTTATACTTCATTTAAATTACACAGGTTTTTAAGTTTTACTGTTAATGTGCAACATTTGTACCAACTGTTGCAATATTCTCCAATATTCTCCAATCATTCCCTCTGGCTCAACAGTACAAATATTTACATCAGTTGTAAACACTCCTCCACCTACCCCATACCTTCTGCACTGAGTGATGAGGAACTGAACTTGCAACAAGCTAACCAAAGGCAGAGCAGAAGTAAGGCTTGTGCAGAACACCACGCTTCTCTTCTCACTCGGTTTGAGATACTCTGGAGAACTCCAGACCCTCAATGAGGCCTCAGTGCCTCGCATCTGACAGCACGTTGACCACCAACAGCTTCAGGCATCCAGACTTTCCTCAGGAGGTGCTTTTCGGCCCTTACTAGTCTGACATCCCTGGAGTTGCTTCTCTCCAAAGTGCAGGAACAGCTTCCGAAGAGCTGTTCCGGAGTCAAGTCAAGCACACTAACTGTTGTATGTATTTAAGGCCACCTACACTTAGCCTTCAACAGGCTTGTTTCAGATGCTATGCTTCTCTACTCCTTAGCTGCGAAGTCATGATATGCTGCTTTCTACCTTCCACCCCTGTGTGCCAAGGTATTCTGTGGCATAGACGGCAGACCACGTTCCGAGACAACCACTGTAAACAGTGCACAGAGAGGTAGGTGCTACAACACGCCATCAGTCACCTGGCGACTACACAGTAGCATGGGATAAGAGTATTTGCAGCATGACAGTCCAGCCTAGATTCAGCACCTAAGAAGAGGGAATGTCTGAGATGAGACTGCTTAGAAAACTCTATCTCTTACCTAAGCCTAGAAAGAGCAAGAGGGTAGTGGCACAGTCCAACGCTATTGCTAAAATGAACTCTCCACTTAGTTTTGGGGTCTTTGGGGTTTGTTTTGTATTAGTGTATGCACCAACTGCTTAGGAGCTGGTTCTGAGTATGGGATAATGCTTCCAAAATATAAGTTATTTTAAACCACGTGACAGTCATTTGCTTACCCTGCCCCTCACACCTCCCTTCACTAGAAACCACGTTGAGCTTGATGTTTCATAGGCATTAAGTGCTCCAAATACGGCAGTTAGAAAGAGCTACAGGATTGCAGTGTACCAAACGTCTGCCCAGTGCAGCCATTTGTTACACTTAAAACACATCTATGAGTTAAATAGGAAGGATCCCTGCTATACAGAATTCGAGCACTGATAATTGTTTATTCTTGCTAGCCCTTTCCCTAAATATCAAGAGGTTTACACATACAGTGCTCCCTTATCTTCTCCCCACCGCCTGCCCCAGCAGTCTTTAGATAAACCAAAGTGAGTTTAGGAACTTGTAGTCCCACTTCTGTTTAAAAAAAATAAAATAAAGTTGTGCAAGAAAGCGGGGAATCTTCCATGAATCCAGATCTACTTTGTAGTTATAAAATTTCCAATGGCAAAGTGGTAAGGGCAAATAACCCAATGATCATATGGCTTAAGTTTAATGCAAAGCACACTAGGAGGTCCACGTGCAGGGAGAGAAGAGTCCAAGAAAGATGGAGTAAGAAGTGTCCTGAAGATCAGTGTTTATGCATAGAATTCTTCTTGTTTGTGTGGTTTTTGGTATCCTCCGTTAGACTGTTTTGGTTCATCTAGTGAATAGCTGCCTTCGTCTTTTTTCTTCATTCTGTACAGCATAAATGCAACTAGAAACACTGCAAACACCAAGCCTACTAATCCTCCAGCAATAACACCTAGAAGGGGGAAAAAGCCACAAATTACTCTACATGCCACACCAGATAATGCTAGTATGATTGTAAGTTCCAGATTGTTCCTTACTGTGCGGTCCCTGACTTCATGACTTCCAGAAATTAATTTGTCCTTTTGCCCCCTCCCAGCCCAGTCATCCTGCCATTACCAAGAGCCTGCTCATCTACATGAGGTAAACCTAGAGAAACAGATCTCCCACCGCGTCATGCTGCAAAGCACGCAAGGCTACGTTGTTCAACTCTAGTAATTTGACCCAGGCAGCATTAGAGCAGTTTTACTGTAATTTTTGAGAGAAGGGAAGGAATAGGTTTAAACACAAAATTCCAGCTAACTAGCAGTGGCTGCTTTGCTATTAGCAGATTAATATTTGCCCCGTTAGGGTTTTGACAACACAGAGTCATGAATCACCACCCTCATTTCAGAGGTCTAATGTAAAAGGTTGGCTTTCACGCTCAGAGATGTACTTGCAGAACTGCAGCTTCTGCTGCCTGGAATACTCCTATAAGTCTGCTTTTACCAACTAGAAATCCAGAATATCAGGTACCTCCAAGAACTTCTTTTCTGTCCATAATTCCTGAGGCTCCTGCTGCTTTGGCATTCCTCCCAGAGTCAGCTGGCACTTCTGAGTTCTGGGTGGGGACCAAATCCTCATCTTTAGTCAAGATGAAGTCTCCCTGTTGGGACATACAAGGCAGGTTATTCATGTTTCTCATCATGTCTGTTACTGGAGACTTTCCACAGCTTTGTTTTTTCTCATCTAAAACCCTCCACCAATATAACCTATTAAAATCAATCATTGTTTTTGACAAATTACCACTCTTGCCTGCAAAATCAACTTACTATGTACTACTAAAGCCATCTCCCTGGAAAGGGTTTCAAAGCTATTAGTCCTCACCGGGTCTCCAGAGCCGTCTTCAGAAACCTCCTCATGTGTAGGAACAATGTCCTTTGGAGCTGTCGTCGTGAGGGTGGCAGTGATGTCTCCCTCATGATGGATGGTAGAGTGGGGCTCAGGCACGTCCTTAGTGTCTGGCACATCAGAGCTAGGGATTTTAGGTTTGAGCTCATGGACTGTGCCTGAGGCTTCTGAAGGAGTTACATGAACCACTGAAGGAAAGTGAGTAGTGGGGCTTCTCACTGTTGTTGTAACTGCATCATTTGTTGGTTTCTCATCAGGTGAGCCCATAATGGGTACTTCGTCCTTCACAGCTACAACTGGCTCCTCTGTCACTACATTACTAGTTGCAGAAGGAGATATTACTTCCTTTTCAGTTCGGCTCTCAGTCCCGGGAAATGCCTGTTCGTTGAAATCCATTGGTGTTGCCAGTAATGAGGAATTAGTCGGTTCTCCTGGGATTCTCCAGGTGCGAGACTGGTCAGTCAGGGGACCTGCAAAACAAAAAAATATTATCCTTAGCCAGTTTAGAGACCTATCAATAGTATCTTCAGCACGCTGGTCTAAGGAGGATGCCTAAGCTGCATAGCCAATTTTCGTAGTAACAGCAGTTCGGTTTGTAATTCCTTATCGTTTTCAGTGGAATAAGGAAGGGACAGACCAATGCGCTATTCAGCAATACTTTGTTAGTCATCTGCTTATGCCCAAGGCACAAGTGCTAGTCTGTCTGCAGCCAGGTCAACAAGGGGGATGTCTGCTTTCAGTACACTGGTTGCTCAGGATGGTTATCTGACTCTTTTCCCATAAATATTTTTTATTTGATTCAGAGCAGTCACCCATATACTCTACATCTTTAATCACTGGCACATTTGGCGCTCATTTCAGGGTCTTATTCCTGCAGAATTTAATCTAAAATACAAGCATGTGGCTGGAAGGAAGCAGAAGGATACCAAGCTTTCAATAGCTTGCTCTTTCCTTAGTAGCATCTCCTCAACTTCAGCACTGAACACCAAAGGTCTCTATCATGCAGTTTAGTAATCATTCTGATAAGACTTTTTCCCCACCCTAAAACCCCTTTATTCCGCTTTTAAAAAATTACGGCCCATGGGAACTTGCACATCTGATGACAGATAAAATCTGCACCTGATGTACGTTGGCAGGTTGGGGTGTACAAACCCTCAAACAGTATCTCTACCAGCTTGTAAAAGAGGACAAAGGCCCTTCTTACAGTCTCTCTTCCCCATGAGTAAAGAATCACTCCAGTTTAATAACATTCTTCATGCAATATCTCATATCAGCAGCCACATGGAGTATACCTGCTTCTGCTCCCTTCCTACAACTCATTTTCTGCTAATTGTTAGTATCTGTAGCAATACAAGATGAATAGATTAGGCTCTTTCTCTGTTCCCAGCTCTCATATTCTGGGGCGGGGGTGTGTGTGTTATTCCTCCCTCCCCCCGTTTTAGCTTGGATGCTCGTCAAGATCTCGATTGCCACATTCTGGAAGGATCAAGCACTAACAGTACAAGTGCTAATAACTCACCTGCACCTGAACCTGAGAATGCATCATTGTCATCACCAGATGAATCAAGATCTTCAGGAGGAAGGTTCAGATTTGTAGTTTGCTTTAAAGAGAAGGGGAAAAGGTGTGTTAGTGATGAGATTACTTAAAGTTATCATGTGGCTTGCGCAGAGTCCTCTAAGGGCTCCTGAAGGTTACACAAACTTTCTTTGTTCAGATTGCATTTTCTCATCTTTCTTCACTCCATCCCTCCTCCCCAAAAGAGTAGTTCTATTTAGTCTATTTGGTGTTGGAAACGTCAGTCTTGCTGCCTCCCTTCTCTGCAGTGCTTCCAGGCTGCACTTGCTTTGGGAAAGAAGAAAGCAAGGAATCCGTTCAGAGCTGCATCCTGGTAGCAGCCAATGCTCAGTCGTTACACAACATAACCATTCTGCTTCAGGTTCTGACTGCTCATGTCTTCGCTATCTACCAACCACTTAATCTGTGAATTACTGCATTACTTCTAACGAGCAGAAAAGAAGGGGAGACAAAGTAGTTTGGCTTCTCTGCCATTTTGAGCCCTTCCAGCACTGTTGACATATCTGACACTACAGCATCTAACTGGAAGTAGAATGAGATTCCCTTTTTATAAGTGTGGGCACTCAGACTAAGTCCTGAGATAGAAGCCAGCCTTCCATGTAGGAGAACACAGCCCTGAGCTTTCTCCATTTGTCCTTCAAGGAGTACACTAACCAGCACAGAAGTTCAGTTGCTGAAACAAGAGGCCAAACCCCTGTTCTACTGCACCTGTTTGTCATAACACACAACATTCAAAGCTGTTCAGGATATCCAAAGACGACAACACTAAATAAAGCAGAGTGATTACTTCATGCATCTTGGCCTCTGCGGTATATGCTTTCTGTTGCTATCGGTACAACGTGCTTGACTCTCAGCTCATGACTAGCCCCAGGTTTATTTCTGCAGGGCTACCATTATCTAACCAGTCATTCTCCCTTCTCAGATTTCAAACCAAAGCCCTGTAAGTCACTTCTTCTGAATTTCATCTTTCCCCATCCAACTACGTTCCCCGTTTTCCAGAATTTTGACTTCTATCCCATCCTCAAGATGCCCTCGTCATCCCTTTCCAGCACTACCCCATCTGCAAGTTTAGGAGATATTGCACTGCATCATCCAAGCTGATCATGGTTTTATCGGGAGCGTGAAATCTCATTTTATTATGTCAAAAGAAGAACATACATTCTTGCCAGCTTTGCAACCAGGCCTGCTGTATTTCTCTAGCTTGCATTAACACAGTGTCACTTAAAAATGAATATAACACTCATTTTCATCCTAGGAAGAAGTTAGCCAGCACTAGTATGATCTGTCAAACAAAGCAATTGAGCTCTCTCATTGTCACTTTATTACTTACATGGCTGTATTTATTGGCCCTATCTCCTTTTCATTCTTTTAAGATATCAGGTTTATCCAGTTTTCTCTTTCGTCCTTAATACCTTATCCATTCCCCACATTTCCAGAGAACAACTAGTTTCCAGGGTGGTTAACTAGCCCATTAGATTCCACCTCTCTGAAGACAAGTATGCAAGCTGCCACCAACCTAATCAGGCCCAAGATCTTACCCCTTCTAGGTGATCATTGTAGTTAGATATTTTTTTTTTTAAAATAACAAGAAAGTAAGAACAAAAAAACCCTCATATAAACATCAAACTTTTTAGCACTTCTCTACTGGAAAAAAAACCAAAATAAAACACATCACTTCCTCAAGCTTCTGCAAGCACATTTCTAGAGTAATTTCCAAGAAGAAATTGCCCTTCAATCTTTTGTTTAGCTGCATCTCATGAGGTAATTTGGATTTTTAGATTTGTCCCTGCTTGTTTGCACTGTGCTTTTGCACTCATCCATGGAAAGTAGGTCAGATAGGTACTTCCTGTATGTTCTCCTTCTTGTGTCGAAGGTCGGCGACTCACACAAGCTGATCTCACTACACTTCAAATATTAAAGAGTACGAACTGTTGGTGCATAAAGAATACGGAAATAACTGCCAGGCTTCCCCAACTCTGCTCCCTTGAGCGTCCTTTCCAGGATATTCAGAAATGAAGTCAGACTTCAGAAATTGCACCATTTTGGTTGATGGGGGGGTTGGGGACCATTTTTCTCCCTCCTTTCTTGCACTAGCAGTGGCCAGCACAATCCTTTGTTCTCCCACTCAGCTTGGTTTTGAGTGCAAAAGGGGGGGTGCGTTCTCTCAGTGGGAAGACTCTGCCTTGAAGCAGTTAGAAAGCAATCTCTCCAGCTTTTTATTGAAGAAAGGGACTGCCAATACAGTTTGAGGCATGTCACCATACACCTTTATCTAGGATCAAGACTAACTTCCCCCCAAAACTGAATCTTCAGGGGTAGCTCATACAGGATTTCCAAGAACATCTGGATAGATTTGATGGTCTGCAGACCTTAGCAACACTCCTGAAAGGATCACAGACTGTCAGGAAATGAAATAGCAACTCTTGATCTTGACTACCGAGCCAGCACCCCTTCCCTTTGTGGTGTTAACGGATGAGGCTTGTTCAGTCATGCCATGCTTCCTTGTTATCCAGCGTGTTCAGCCAGCCTACCTATACATTTCCCCTCACACCTCAGCTTTTAGCCTCTTCCCAGGCTGCTGCATGTTCTGCTTCTCCACAGCCTTTGTCACGTACTTGTTTAATTCCTAGTTTGATTTCTGTATCTTAGCAGGGATAGCTAGGTCCTCCTCACAGGAGGAAAGTCCAGTGCAGCCCAGTCTAAACCAATGGAGACCCACGCTGTTCCAGTGTAGAGTTGCCCAGCTGCTGCTCAGCAGCCACCCTGCAAACGTGAAGGCAGACTCAGACTGGTTCCTGTCCCCTGCGCTTGGCTACTGTACTTCAAGAGAATAATAGAAAACATGATTCAGGATTAATAAAGTCTGCTTTCCACAGCTTTATAGGAGAACTTAGTGAAGTTGCACTAAATGTGTCCTTCCACTCAAGTTGTCCCAAAGGGTCTTGTCCCAAGCTGCTCCTCTGGGAGTTGCAGCATCTCCCTTTGACCAGGTAGTTTGAGGCCTGGGATCTGAGAGGGACTTTCTTTGCCCCAAATACTCAAGGGACAGTATAGGATTATGCAGATGTGGATACCAGTCAGAATGTCCACAGAGTGATGTAGCTTCATGGCATCATCCAATTTCATGACACATGAGCATTAAGGAACATTCCCCTAATTTATCTAACTGTACAGTTATATAAAGACTACACTTCTTGCTCCACAGACTACAGCTTCAGTAGGTATGAAAGGCAGTAACCTTTCCTTATGGCACCACACAATACAAGTACTGCAGAAAGGTCATGCTTCTATAACGATCTGCTGCTGAAGGATTTCAGATACAGCAAGGTTAACATAAAACACTGACTCAGGACAGCATCGGAAGGGATTGAACTAATTTGGGTTTGCATCAGGAAGATGGACCGTGCTGTTCAGACAACAAACACCTCATGGTCAAGGCTCTTCCATGACCTTTCATTGCAGCTGAGTTACACCAATGAGAAAGGTTTTGATTAGTCAAGAGGATTAGGGGTGCAGAACACAGATTGAATCACCAGGTTGTGCTATCATACGAAAGAGCTGAAAATAATCAGCTTAAAGCAAGATTACTCTACCAACAACTTTGCATTACTTTAGCTCAAAATTTTATTATCAGACTGTTAGATATAATCAGCTAATGTGGATATTTTAGCTCATGTGGATAATTTTAGAAATTACTTCCATCATCATCCAGTTTATTTTTCCATCCACTGAGACTATTTGTGGACCATTCACATTGTAATTGATGCCAGAGAGGCTGGATGAACACATTAAGTTCAGGCGGTGGATCTTTTGAAGGATCTCTGATGGTATCTCATGTATTCTAGTCAAAAAACTTTCAATTCTTATACTGCACCTACAACATGTTGCTTTTTTACCATTTAACAAGCTCATTTTTTTTAGTTGGTTTTTTTTTTTAGCAGCTCAGACAACTGATTAGAAATACTTGCCTAGCCCTTCTGATTTGGTGTCACTGAATTCAGTTGCATGTGATGGGCAAAATCTTTAACAGCATTTTTGATATGCATTAACCAGTTCCCATTAACTAGTGGAAGACCCCCTTCCCCAAGTATCAAAGCAGCCTGTTTAGGGGAAACCCTGGGGAGACCGTTAGCCTCTGCTCTTGCTGAGCACTGTATTGTTGCAGAACAATAGTTATTCAGTTCTGCTGGGACAACCAGAAAGCTGCTTAGTGGCATCTTCAATTTAATCAAGAATGGGCTAGGCTTTCACAACTCATTAGCAGTATTATTGGCTCCAGAAGCCTGACATACTCCAGCCTTTTTTTTTTTTTTTTTAAAGCATCATTTCTAACTATTCTTCAGTCTTCATCTTGGTCTCAGTGTCAATACATGAATCTTTTTGTGCTTATCCTGTCAGCTGCCACAGAGTTCCCTCCTGCTAGAGCACAGACCTGAAGTACTCTGTCATGATGAAGGGGAGATTTGTAGTTTATTAGTTGATCTCACCCCGCCCAAACTGGAAACCACATTTCTTTAATTTGGAGCCATGGTATATGTAAAAGGAACCAGCTTTTTTCAAATTTCTCTTTGAGGTAAGCAAAAACACTGGCTTTGCCACAAGCCCTAAACTAAATTAAGGATGATTTGTATCCCACTCCTATTAATCCTAGTCAGTGATCAACCTATTACAGCAGTGTCAAAAACACTTGAAATCCTGCATTATCTGAATAATGCTGTTAAATTTGCACAGTTGTTTCTCCTAATAAATCCTTCTTATTCAGCTGAAAAGGAATGAGCTGTAATGAGCTTTCCCACCTCAAATACCTCCCTGAGCATCCTACAAGATTATTCCAACTTTATGGGAAGCAAAACCAATGGCTTGCTCTTGTTTAGAGAAACATGTAAGAACAAGACAAGCATTTGCTCTCTGGTTTGCCTACTAAATATGACACTGGAGCATCCAGAAAGAGACTTTCACAAGGATTTGAACAGCTCTAAAATAAACTCAAACAAAAAGGATTGTCTTTCACCTTTTGCTATATATTGAAGAGCAGATCTAGTTCCTCTAACAGAAATGCTATCTGAGGCAGAGCAGCCTGAAGAGCTTCTAACCTCAAAATACTGATTAGTGTGTGGGAAGACAAAACCACCTGCTGAAAGACATTTTAGCTTTGTTAAACCTTGATATTCTGCAGTTAATAGCCCACACATGATTAACTCTAGTCCCAGATGTCCATGGTCTTCAGACAGCTTAAATGGTTAAGGGGCGGGAAAAAAAAAAAAACAACAAAACAGCAGCATCCTCACCTATCCCCCTCCTCCTGTAGGCATACAGACTGCTAGTATTAAGTTGACCATGCACACCTTCAATTTTAAGTCAGCCATAAATTGTGGAGTAGCTGAAACAGAATTGATGCTTTTATGTGGCAAGTCAGAAGTGAAGCTTGCATGCAAGTCTGCTACATCAGAAGTCAGTAGCAGTGTGGCACCATCTCGGCTAATGGCTCTTCCAGTTGTTTCTCCTATTACTCCACTGCTCAAGATAAGCACCAGTGCTGCTTGGTGACCCTGCAGGTTAATGAAGTAGTTATCTTCCTAGAATAGCCAAAGATACAGACTAATAGCACAGGCCAAAGAGCAGAAAGACAGCTACAAACCGTCCCACAACAGCTCATGGACTGGACAGCCTACATTTAAGCAGTACTTTTATCCCTGGCTAGTGTTCCCATCAAGGCTATTCAAAGCATTACAACTGTCTGCCCTCCCTATTTCAGATGGTGTCATTTCCCCCCTCCCTCAATGAGCTTTTGCTGCATACCAACAGGCTTCAGCATCCCCACCCTTCCATCCATCAATTTACATCAACTGGATTAAGGCTGGTTAGTGGCTCACAGGGTGCTCCTTCCAAAGGGAAGCGGTCAGGCAGCTCTCAAGTGGAAAGTAAAGGATGCTCTTCTGCTCAGCAAGGCAAGCACCATTTTAGCAGCAAGAGGTATGCCGGTTAATCTGGCTGCTTCTCTAGCACGTCATTATTAGTATAAAGAAATCTGGAAAGTCTTGGTTAATTGAGTTCTTACTGGCCCCCTCTTCTGTTCTTGGCTGGTGACTTGAGAAGGGGACTATCTTTGAGGGAGAGGTCCTAGCTGCAACAGCAGTTGCTTTTGTTTGAAGCATGAACCACCTGATCATCACACAGTAGCTACCTCTTGACACTCGGGCTCTCGAGGCAGCAAAACACCTTCCAACGCCTCCTCAAAATAGGATGAGAGCTTTTAGGATCTGTTTCGCTATGGGCAGACTAGACAAGACTGTAAACTCTGCCCACTGTCCGCTACGCTTTGATCCTCCTTTTCTGTCAAGTTTTGTGGCCACAGCTGTAGAAGCATACTCTGATCCTCTGAATAAGATGCAGTGGCCGAGGAAGAAGAGCATCCAGCTACTCCATACGCACAGCAGCTACAGTCCCAATACTTGTAGAGGCTCACCTGATAAGTACCACACTATTGCCCAACCAGCATTACATTTTCTCCTTACTGTGACAGGGCAACTTTTTTAATTAAGTAAGGCTGAAACACAGCAATCAACATGCCAAGAGTGAAAATGAACCAGCCTGTCACCATCAGGTTGGGTTTTGCATTCTGCAGCGGGGACCTTTAAACTACCACCTCCCACGAGAGCGTGTCACTTCATGCTTCCTGGACCATCTCCTGCATAGCTGTTCATGCAGTCTCATGGTGAACCAGATTAGGGAACTGGTCTGGTAAAAAAAAAAAAAAAGGGGTGGGGGGTGGGGAGAAAACATCATGCAAAGAATTTTCCAGCAGGACCAGTTCCCCAATCCTGCTCAGTGCATGAATGCACAAGTGTTTGTATTGGCACAGGGCAGAGCGCGGCAGCCAGGGCTGCTTAAGCAATTCACAGAGAATCACAGCCTGGATTCCCGGGATGCTGACACACATTCACCTACCCTGCGGCAGAGGGGCAGCTAAAATACCCTGCCACCACCATGCATTATGGAAGTGCGCATCACCACCCTCAGACTGCGGGCAACATGCAAATCAGAGGCTGATTCAAAGAGCCACGCAGGTTTATACAAAAGGGAGCAAGGAGAGGGGTTGTAGGGAGAGTTCTCTTCTGCAGAGAGTTTGTTTGTTCACAATGGATAAGGTTTGTTCCGAAGTCTGACAACAGTGCTTTTGAGTCCTCCCTGATCTCCTAAACACAGTAGCAAAGGCTAGATAGATGCCTTATTCAGAAAAGCAGTAGTACTGCTTTTGTCTTGAGCCACCTGAACTTTACAGGAGGTCCGGTGCGACTGCAGTTTAGTACTGGACAAGAAGTATATTGCACGTCCTTCAGAAGAGAGAGCTGAGCAAAGCCAGGGGTAGCAGGAGTCTAACAGGTTTATCGATGCTGCCGCCAGGGAAGCTTGTGGCCATGCAACATACACAGCATCAGTGACGACACATCACTCGTGCGCACTGCTAGGAGTGTACAGAGCACCACGTCAGTTCTCATGCACAAGAGCTGAGCTGCCTCCCAGTTCTCTCTCAGCCAGCTCCACTAGAAGACTGGTCAGTCCTTCAGCAATACAGAGAAGCAAGTTAGAGTCTGTGCTCCTGCTTTTTCACCTAGAGGATATATCAAACAAGTAAGTTACTACACACTGCTTTCACTCATGCCAACCTGCTCCTTCCAGCCAAGCAATACAGCCCAGGCCAATGACTGAATGTCACTGACAGGTCAACACATCCACAGACATGGCACACAACAAGCACTCAACTTAACTCTGTATCAGTGGCAGGTGCGGGTTGTCACAATATGGCCAAAAGTGGGGTACCTTTTGTCTCCCACGTTCAAGGCAGCCTGTGTTTTGAAGATGCAGTCTAATGAGAAAGCTCTTTTCCCTGCAGCTAATCTCATGAGAAGCAGCCAGTTCACTTTTATGCTATAACTGCTTTTCTTTAAAGAGCCTTCTCTGCAGCTTTTTAACATATTGATAGTTCAGGCATTCATTTCTTCAGCTAGCACGAGAAAGCCACAGTCAATGTATAACCTCAAAGAGCTGTGCAAAGTAGGTGCAGCTCAGTGAGGCCATACATACAGCTAACAGCTCCAGTTCATCCTGGGGAATTAATTTCAACTATTTCAGCTGGCTTGAGAGATGAGCTGCGTAAGCCAAGACCAGACAAACCTAACTTGTCTTAAAACCCTCTGACTTAAAGTCACGAGCACTTCTTACTTTCTAGCGTAGTGAAACCAGCAGAGGAGATTCAGTCTTACAGCAACAGCCAGTTCATCTGCTCGTTTAGAAAAGCACAGACAGGGAATTGCTTAGTTTCAGCCAAAGCCAGTGGTGGGCTGCCAATCGCAGAAACCATGACAAAGTAAGGTTAAAAGAGGGGAGTATCCTGCAGGTCAGAAAATCTTCATGAAACGGAAACCCATCCAGCAAAGGACTCTAGTAGCCCAAAACCCACCACCCATGCATACTAGTAACTGCAACACAGATAAACATGACCCTTCTGACAGACAAAGAAACTAAAAGTGACAGGATCTAAGGTCCCTGCTGCCTCTTCCTCCCCCTGCAGTAGCACAGCCACATGCCCCCTGGCTACCACGTATTCCAACATGGCTAGTTCACAACATGTAAGATGACAGCAGCATACACACAGCGCCTGCTGTGGAGTTCAGGCAGGTGAAGTTGAGCAACTCACCTCAGACAAGTCATCAGCAGTTATAGCCACTTAAATGGAGACCGGACTTTGTAGTGTTGCCCTCCAACACATATAAACACATTGACTTTGTCTTCAACAGCAGTCCCTGCAAAACCAGTCCCTATCCTTAGCCAATTATTCCCATCCATGCATTGACCTCTGTTGCCATGAACAAACAGTCTTGCTTCCATCTGGGTGCAAATTCCTTTCTTTGCTCCATCTCTTACCACCCACTCCCCTTGTCTTACAGGATCAGCACTGAGGACTGTCACTGGAGTGAAACTCGCTACAGAACCACCAAGACTTCCTGGCAAGTGCAACAGTGGGCTTCAGACCGCCTGATTGCTCCTTCACAGCACGCATGGGTTGGAAAAGCCAGTCTCTTCTCCCCATAAAGCTAAGAAACAACCCAGCTCCCAGTAAAGCAGATCAGTTAGCATTACAGCCCTGAGACTGATAAACGTAGTCCAAGACTGGGTTTGAGGGAAGAGCTGCAAAGCAGCTAGTGTCTCCAATTGTCCCATTTGAGACTGTCTTCTTCCAGTAGGCCTGTTAGCTCAAACTGGCCAGCATGCAGCTGTAGGCCATGTGCCAGGATGCCAAGCGGCTCAACCCTGCACACTCCTCCTGCGGAGGCCATCACTGCGGAACAGAGTGCAAGCCTGCAGCACACCAACGTCAGGACACAAGAGAAGCAGTTCAAGGACTTTGGTCCCACAGGAGCACAACTTGCTTTTTTCATCTTCAGCCATTCAGCTCAGGAAGTCCCAGCTCAGAGGAAAGTGTGATGTGGTCTATGGCGTCTCAAGTCTTCAAATTAGGCTAGTGGCACACTATGAATCACTGATGCCTCTCAGCAGCATCAGGAAAACATCTGTATGCCTCTGGTCCTAGGGATGCCTGTTTCCTGGAGACAAATGCCATACAACTTGACTGGTGGAACTACTACCCATTTCAAATGAGCTCCATGCCAACTTTTGTGTCATCAGCAAACTACCACAAGCAACACTACAGCTGCACAAGTGCTGTGACCTGAGCAGATGCGTTCCCAGAAGTCAGAAGCAACCTCGTCACCATGCTAGACAGTATTCTGGGGGGGAAAGAAGCTGTTCTGCTTCACCTGAGGAAGGGAAGCCAACATGCAGCCAGGAATACTTCCTGCCTCCAGGAATTAGTATCAGGCAAGAGTAAGTGCAACAGCCTTTGGTATCCAGGCGCATGGCTAGGAGAAGACCCAGGTTCTTATCTCAATCCTAGGGGTTTCCCTCTTCTCCTCCTTGAACTCTAGCAATTACCTAGTGCAAGATATGCCAAGGAGCCAGGAGACGAAGCTGTAAGATCTTCTTGAAGGATCACAGAAGCATTTTCACTCTATTAGTGATACATATGTATGTTTCTAATTTGAGCAAACTGCTTGCAGTGCTACGCTAGGTTAGTGAAATCCAAGTTTCAGCTAAAAATCCCTAGTGTATCATCAAACTAAGGGTTTACTGGCAGTACTTCTGGTTCCTAGCAGATAGGAAGTTATTTAAACCTCAGCAGAAAGATGAACTCACAACCCTGGAGTACTAAAGGTCTCAGCTAAAGCAGGTTAGTTGGTAAAATTAATGAGACTACTTAAATCTACAAATAGCCTAACAACAACAACAAAAAAGATGACAAGGTATTCTGATTAGTTACATAAAGCTACAGTGGAACCACCCAGACTTAAGGTTTTATAGGAGGATATAGCCTATAGCAACTGGATATATCCTATAGCAACTGCCTATGCACAAGACAACAAAAATTACCTTCTATTTGCTGACACTTCAGTGTCAGCAACACCTGCCAGCTCTAAGGCCTGCTGCTATCAAACTCTGCTTTAGCTTCCCAGCTGATCTGCTCGTGGTTTACCCTACAGGACATATATCAAGTCCTTCATATCATGACAACCAGCCCAAGACTCAACAATCCAAGAAAAGGCCTTCTTGATCGCTTTTGTAAACTCCACATCTTCTCCAGAAGGAGACACGATGAAGTCTCCAAGGCTTCTGAAATGGTTTTTTGCTAACAATCTGTATTTTCCATACACACATGCCAGTAATCTGTTACCTTTGAATGCTGTATTTCATTATAAATCTCATACCCAGCTTCTTAGTTACAGCACCAACAACAACTCTTTTCAGGCAAACGCCCCACTGAAGAGCTGACTGATCAGGGAATTGGAAGCATCCAGAAAGAGTTGCCTGGCTTGAACAGACACTGTCCCAATCTCCATCTCACATGTGCACACCAGATGGCAGGACCGGTCACACAACACAAACTGATCCCTTGGTGCTGTTATTTGTCAGTCTGCTACAGAAGACCTTGACTATTTGCAAGGGAGCTGCAGAAGCAAGTTAGACTTGGGCAGCAAAATGAACCAACAGTTGGCATTCAGCAGCTCCCTTCTGATTTGGTCACACTCCCTATAGCTGAGCTTTAACCAGTTCTAAGAAACTCTGTTCTTGCACAGCAGGACTCACACCAGTCAGCCGCCGGTCTGTTAAGAAGGAACTTGAGAGTCTCAATCAGCAGCCAGTTGCTGGACTCGCACAGACCATGCAAGCAGCTTTAGATTGTTCTTGTTCTGCAGGGCAGTTCCTGTGCCTGGGCAGGTCTTACACTAACACACATGGTTAAGTGTACTTTTTGCATTTGCTTCTATGCCTCACCATTTCCAGTTTCAAGTAAATCAGCATGGATGTGAAGAAATCAAGTCTCTCCCTACATTATGAAGCATGCTATCAGGTCTGTTTTATCCACAGGATCTTACAGTGTTGACTAAGCCTAGATTGTTTATAATGCAGAAGTCATCCCTGCCAAACAGATGCAGTTACACCAGCATGACTAAGCCATGCACAAAAGGACTCAAACATCTCCCACCACATGCAGGAGCCACATCTCAGATCACGAATAGCCTATTCCCCCATCCCAAGAGTCTTCTTGAAGAGGCACTTCAGCATCACCCCTTCCTTCCACATAGTCTTAGTAGCTCCTGAGTGCAGGTGCCGAAGAAAAGCAGCATGTAAGTGTTTCGGGTACCGCTAGTCTCCTTGGAATAAACAGCAGTAGGCCACATGGTCTTTGGGCACAGACTGGACCACATTTCACTGAATTACTCTAACGCAGAACACAGTTCAGACTGCATGAACTCCCTTTGAGAAATATGCGTGCTCATAACCACTGGAGCTTGCAACAAGTGATCTACTCATATAAAATGGTGCAGAGATCAAGCTCTCAATGCCTCTTCCTAGGACACTAATGTTGTAAACCTGTGTTCAGGTTTACAAAAGCATTGGTAATCCTGCATGTAAGACAAAGTTCTGACAGCAGTTGCTTACTACTGCCCCGTTTACAGTTAAATTATGCAACACCTCAATGAAATTATGGAAGCTGGCTGGTGTACTTCCAAGCTGAGTCATGAGGGTGTTGAAGTATCATTTCAATGCTGAAGCATCAAATGAAATCCTCCTATCAGAAACAGTCTTAAAAAAACTGCTGCTGCAATTGCACTCGAGTCACCTATAGTTCTACTCATTTCAGAAATGAACATTAGGCGTTTCTTGACCAAACACCTAGTGGATTAAACTAATCGACTCTAACCTAGAGTCACCCAGTTGCACTGTTTAGTACCACATCTGTACAGCGGAGCCCTGAACAAGGGGCTGTTACAAAGACAGGATAAATCAGAGAGCTTCCCTTTGATCCAGGCTGTTATCCAAGTCTCACTGTAACAGATACTAACTTCAGCTACCTCATGCCTTCATTTTTGGGTATACAGCTTGTTCACCTGTCTTCCCCATGGCCTTGTTTCAGAGCAGTCACCAAATCAATTGAGGAAGTTAGAGTTTAGGGGGAGATGCTACCATATTTGTGGAGTCTAGATGCTCTCCTGCCTCATATGGGCAATTGTAGGACTTAAGTTGTGATTTGGACATTCCTGCGTTTTACATATCAATACCGTGAAGAGACAAGAGACATCACTAATGCCACCTCTGATGGACTGTCAGGCATTAAGACAAGTCAATAAAACAGTACTAAAAATTGCAACGCAAGGTGAAGTGCTTTAGTACCAAGTTACTCCTAGCAAAACACGTCCCTTAGTCCAGACAAGTTTCTGGCAAGGAGTACCATTGGGATAGCTAAATGCTACATAACAATAGATCAAACTTGTAAGACACAGTTCAAACATCACTAAGTTAAAGACATTTCATATACAATTAAACTTCCAGGTCTACTCACTGACTACCAACTCTAGTCAGCACAATATATCTCTAAAGAAAGTAGAGCATAAAATGCTGAAGGACCACCTTATGGGCCAATTCTAAAAGCACAGGCTGAATCACTGGCATGTACCAGCACCATCACTACTACACTGAATGCTTTGCTGTTCCAGGTTTGTAATATTCACCTCATAAACCTCTGCTGATTGATTACACAAGACTTCTCATGCAACTGTAGTTGCTTATCCTTCTGAAGCATCCAAAAAGGTTCAGTTTTCAATGAGAGAGTCGTGATCTCCTATTATGAACTTTCACTCTTTTACTGGATACTGCAGTTTTCACAATTTCACAATTTCATAGCATTCTGGGCCTGCTGCCAGAGACCCACTGGCTACATCCGTACTAGTAAATTAAACAACATCAGGGAACGTCCCCGGGCACTGGAACACAATCTATGCCATCAAATTATTAGAATGATCTCTGGCACAGTTTCACGCCTTGCCAACTGGTAAACTGGTATGCCCCCAAATAACGCATGGGAAGGTTCCCCAGCAGGCAATCTGGTGGGATGGGGAGTGTTAAAGGATAGGTCAGAAAATAAGGTTTGCTATACGATTGGGACTCCAGCATTTAAGTTGGCCACAGGACAACTCGTGTCCAGCCTGTTTTACTTACTAGAATCAGTGTAAGGAGGTTTGGTGGATCTTTTTAACCCCTTCTGCCTGCATGCTGGGGAGGTGGGGGCATACTGAGCATTTAGCACTTTTAATAACTTCTAATTATTCACAATCGCATCTTCCAGTTTCTGTAGCGAGATGCTCACCACCATTTCACAGCTCAGTGCGACTCCAGATGCAGGCTGAGGAACTTTTTGCAAGTTAAACACGCTTCAGAGCAGAGCCGACGCTGCTGGAGGATTAAGCTAGCAGCTTTCCTTTTCGAGGCCATGAGTCAGTTGATGTAAGCGCACGATAGCAGAGCACTCCTTTGCCACTGCCCAGACATGCCAGAGTCAGCCTCTTTTGTCAGGTGCTTTGTTCACCGATGGGAAAGTAGTCACGATCTAGATGATTCCTCCGTTAGGACAGAAAGAGATTTAGAAGTCAAAGCTGTCTAGCTGCAGGCTGTTAGGCAAGTTTCGATGCAAGCCTCACTACCTCTTTTCCACTGCACGTAGGTGCCACTTACACCCTGTTAGAGCCAGTGAGGTGGGCAAATCTCATTTGGCCATCAAATCTGCCCGTGTGAGAGTCTCTATTACAGTTTCATAAGCACACAGCACAGCAGGGGAGTGAAAAATATCACATACATTAGTGTTTGTGTTAGAGATTAATTCAAGCAAGCTTTGTGGTTCCTCTAGTTTGGGCTTTTACTCCTCTTACCCCTTAACTTCTTGACCAAAGAAAGCCTGGGCTCTGTCCCTGAAGAAGATACCTATTACCTAGTCAATGGGATAACAGGTTCTCTCTTCTGGAGAGATGCTCTTACCCAAGACTGATGTTTTGGTAGATAGACAGGCTGCTCTGAGCTCCTGTAGTTGCGCAGAGCACAGGCATCAAATTTCCCAGATCACCATCCTGGGGTCAGGGCACACAGCCTCCAAACCCTGCTGTGAGCTAGTCAACAAATAGCACGACAGGGATAGATATCTCTCTCTATAAATATATACATACCTATATTTATATTTCTCCACTCTACTGGTCTCAAAGCATACAATAAGGCAGCAATAGGGTCCTGTTTTGGGACAAGAAAGAGCCAGGTAGTCTCTTCCTACAGCACTACAGCTGCCAGCTCTGATCCCCAGGGAACATACAAAGGCTCCCTACCAACATAGCCACAGCAGTACCACTGCTACGACATGGAGCTTCACAAGAGCTCTCATCTGGAAATCGTTACGTTAATCACTGCTTGCTCTCCAGATGGTAGACTGGCTCCACTCTCCCCTGCCCACCTCCGGCTTCAATATACAGTCTGCTCGTCTAGTAGTCCCTAGATGCAAGGGGCTGGACTGGAGCTGCTGACTGTCTCTGACCAGGATGTGTACTGCCATCAGCATTAGAAACTAATTAGAAGAGCTTTCCTGTGTACAGCACAGGACAGTCATGGTCTGCAGTGCTGCCCAGAAAGCATTCAGCACACTCCCCTTACAACTGGAATGGAGTTCAAGTTTCCTTCCATTTAAGAGGCAATAAGCTCCTCATCACGTGGCACAGGCAGACAAAGAGCAACCCCTGTTCTCTAGCTATGGCTTGTGTACACTCAGGTGATGAAGCCAGGGCACTCAGAGAAGTTGTTGCATGAACCGGCTGGCTGTACTTTGCAGAAGGCTGGTTGACAGGAGTATGTGCCTGGGACCGCCTACAGCCAAAAATCAAGACTGGCAGCTTTTGTTTCCATGACGGGCATACAAGACATTGTTATTACTGCACAGGCAGTGCAGAAAAGTTACAGGGTGGAGTATGACAAGAACACAGAGCCTCCATGAAAGGCAAGATACCCATGAGTATTTTAAGCTGGTTGGCAGGCAGTTCCCTATCTTTTATCAGTGCCTTTGATTTAGTCAGGAGTCATTCTGCAACAGCAATCCTGAAGACATTTCAGTTACTAGAAAAGCCCTGAACACTAAGAGGCAAAATGAGTGGACAATAAAGAGAACCACATTGCAAAAACAAGGGCTATGGAGAAGATAGTTCTGCCAGAGAGCACGGCAGCAAGACGCAGAAGTGAAGCAGCAAGAGCTCTTCAACTGATCAATACCTGAAGGAGTTTCAAACTAGAAGCCTAGCAGGGAAAGCCATGACTTCCAACACCTCTGTGACTCAGTTGTAACTGCAGCTCCAGTGACTCAACGGGAAGTTCTATTACCAACTCCGTCCAAATCCCACTAACACACTGGTTCCCATCCAGCAAAGCAAGCCTTACTGGTGAGACTGGTCTCATGAATGAGATACAAACATTACAGTCAAGCATGGCAAGGAGCCCAAGCTAACAGACTCCATTGGACCCATGCCGGTTCCACGAGACCCAGAACGTCGACTGCAGCCAAGCATTGCTTGAGAAACTGAGAGGTTGGGAAACCACCACATTAGCAGATGTTGCTCCACAAGAGTTGCTTGTAGGAGGTCCAAGTGTTATCTCACCTTAAGGTAAGGCTTCACAGTGCAGTAACTTTTCCACTAGCATCTCCATAGTAGAAAATGCACTATCCCAGGTTTTTAGCCAGGCCAGATAAAGCTCATTTCTGTGGTACACCAGTAGTCTAGCAGAGCAGTAGTTCAAATGAAGTACGCTAGTCAACTCTAACTTAGAGACCTGTTAACAAAATTGACACTCAGCACTCCTAAGGAGACACTCTAAAATGCAGAGAGCATATGGTATCTTCTCAGAAGAGAAGTGAACCTATAAGAAACACCAGAAGTCCTTGCACTGTTGGTCAAAACAACTTCTACTTTGCAAGTTCACTGCCTCTATCAAAGTCTAGGGAGTAACAAAGGTTCCTCACTTCTAATCCACAAATAAACAGTGCCTTTAAATACTAAAATGCTCTGATGCCTCCTCAACAGCTCACAATTCCCCCTCCCCCCCCCCAAAATACAACCACTTACATTTCTGCTCATATTCCTCACTTCAGAAGGCTGATACCGGACCCAACTATACTCCCCAATTTCTTCCACAGCCTTTAGCAGAAGCAAGACTATGGTATTGTTTGGAGGCACTGATCCAGTTGCACTAGAACAGGAGAGAGCTGTTGTTCCAGCTGAAAGCTGATGTTTCCCACTGCTTTGCTAGTTCTCTTGGCACAAAACAGCACCTGTCCAGTCCTGTTTGTTTATGGAGAGAGTTACCATAAAAGTTTAACAAATAAAAAGACTACCACGTTGAGCTAAATTGCTCTCAGATAAAGACACTAAAGTAAAGGTGTCTATGCTCCCCTTATAGGCAAAATGAGATCTAGTCAACAAAGCCCCGACAAAGCAACTCACCTTGAAGCAGACGTGCAGGGGCTGGTCAGATAATCGCTCTCTTTGGCTCCACTGATTACATCATCACCATGACTATAATGAGAGCTTAGGCACCTAGCACACACACAGACACCTACATTTAGGTGCCTTAACAACACCTGAACATTGTCCTGAGGGAACAGTGCCATTTGAAGTACCCTATGTCTCAGCGAGTGCATCAATCTCCAGCTGTCCTGGAATGCTGTATTATTAGCTCTGAGTTAATAAAGAGCAGGAGACATCTAAGACGAAAATACTAACGCTGCAATGCTGAAGCACTGCAATTTTATCATTGACAGCACCTCCTCAGGAAAGGGGTCCTATCTTCTCTCTCCCAAGAAGCTCCCTCCTCCCTGTAGCAGGCCCTACTAAAATCCCAGCTCCCTAGATGCCAAATGACACAAACCAGCGTGGAATGTCCCTCCCAGAGGCATCAGCATGGTTCTTGGACACAAGAGCCACTTCAAACAAGGTTAGGACCAAGTGCTACTATACAGGCCACCTGGAGACATCTAAGCACTAGCAATGCAAAACACATACTTAAAATGGACCAATTTTGCTGCTAAAACAGCAGCCTACATTTCAGGTTAGTGCACTAGCTTAATTTTAGAAGGCTTACAGGTTTCTTGCACTTGCTGTAACTTGTCTCGGGTTGTTAGAGAGGATTGTTGGGTTTCCAGAAGTTTCAGAGTGCTGCCATTAAAAATGTTAGCTCTTCTGGCCACTTGAAACTGAGAGAAACCTGGAACAAAAGACTACAAACTTGCACCAGGGCCCCGTTACAAGATATAAACTACAGCTTGTTTGTCTCTGCTCTAATCAGAGTCAACCAGATACAACAGAGTCACCATTTTACTGCGAGGTAGCCACCAGCAAGTGTTCAGGTGGAGAAGCGCTGTTTATAGTGCTTGATAAATAATGTGACACTGCCCTGCATGTACTATAGAATGAAGTGTTTCCTCCTTATCCACTGCCTACATGTTTAATAAGCAAGCTGGACTACCTAATTTCTTCTAATTAGTTTACATTCAGATAGGAATGACATCACCCTTGGAAAAAGGTTCTGCCTTCTCTGCTAAGCTTGTGTTAACCACCAGTATGCACCTACACCAGATGAAACAATCAAAACCCTGTTTTCCCACATGATACAGGCTGGATTGTCCACTGCCCTCCTGCAGCAGGCTATGCATCTTGGCTCAGTTGGCTTCATGGCAGGGTTATACCATGTTTTGGTCTTTATACCAAAAGTCTCCATTCGAGAGAATAACTAGGTTAATCCATTAAGATGCATCAGCCTTCTTATTTCAAAGAAATCAATGCCCCCATCATAACAACAGAGGGCAATTACTCTCATACATGGTGTTTCGAGCAATAAAGTGTCACCTTGAAGAAGAACAGGAACCTCCCCAACCATTCCTGTGGGTTAGAGTACTCAGAAAGAAAACAGCTATCGTTTGGCCACTTTCTTGTTCCTGCTTATTACTTCTACGACAACATGCATGGACGAGTCAAGTCATGGAGCCATAGCCAAGGGGTCAAGTGATGTGCCAGCAGCAGTGGCACGCTTTCCAATTATCAGACCACCAAGAACGCAACACAACCATGCCAGTGCCCATAGCACTGTGATCTGGCATATGCAAAGGACTGTGTAAGGTCACTCTGCTTTCTGTGCCCAACACAAGAGGTTTTCTGCCACTTGATGCAAAAGCATAATTATTCCAGATGGGTGGGAAAGGCAGCTTAGTCCATGTCACTGACATTTCGACATGGGAAAAAGGCCACGTGATCACCAGAAGGGAAACAGCCTCAGCACTGAGTCACCACGGGGAGCCCCAAGGACTTCTGCTCCTCCATGTGTTCACCCAGGAAACCCCTCAATCTGGTGTGATCCAGGCCTGCGTGTCTCTTACGCACAGGAAAACTCCAGACAAGCATTTACTTCATGTCCTTATCATTTCTAGTAAGGATTATTTATCATAGGGGAATTTTATCCAAATGCACTGCAGAGGCTGCAAATTAACTGCAGGTTTTCCACGTTATTCAGTAGAAAGCTTATTCAGAAGCTGTAAGCAGAGCCCTCTCCGCATGAAACAGGGTTGATTATGCTCACATGCTTGTCATTTTTAGCCACCTCATAACTACTCACTACCACGTGGGCTAGAAGGTACGTGTCCAGTTCTACAGGTAGAGTTCACAGACAAAACGGTACAGCAAAACTGGAGGTATTTTTGAGCAGCTTAGATCCTGCTGTGCACTTTGTTCTGCCACTCCTTATCCAACTACTGCTGTAGTTCATATCCAGACAAGTTTCAAATCAATTATTCCCTTTCAGAAAGAAAAAAATGCCCATTTTGATTTTGATGATCCTGCCTGCTCACACAAGGCCTCATGTTCCACTTTTTCTTTCTAACTCATCCAAAGGAGAAGACTCCACGAGTGACACGCACACAGGTCTGGTGCACGCACACGGGAAACAGGGAGCGAGTGTCCCTCACCAGAGGAGAAAGGGATGGCGACTCGGGCTTTGTGCCCCTCGACAGGTGGCCACAAGGCCTCCTATCCCACCCTCGCTAACCCCACACAGAGGTTAGGGGACAACGCAGAGCCCAGGCCCCCAGCACAGACCTGGAGCACCAAGCAAAGCATTTTTACAAGGCTGCGGTGCCAGATTTCCGTGGAAAGGCCCTCCACAGGCAGAGCAGAGGCAGGGAGCGGTGGGAGAGCCATGCTCTATTCATGGATGACATCTGGCGGCTGCTGCAGCGCGGAAGCAGAGCTTTCCGAGGCTGAAAGGCTGCCCCGCAGCCCAAGGGAGCGGGAGCTTCTCCCCCAACACCGGAGTTCTGAGAAAGTGCAAGCCTCACCATCGCAGTGTTAACCGTGTTCAGGGGGAGCGCACGAAACCAGTGAGTGCGGAGCTGAGGAAGGCGGTGAGGAGGGAGAAAGCGGACGGCCCCGAAGCCCTGCCCGGGCGGCTCCGGTGGGCTGGGGGCAGCGGCGAGGCGCCGGGACGGCCGCCCGCACGCCGCCGCCGCCGCCAGGGAGGGGAAGCGGGGCTGGTTTCCCAGGGCTGCTGCCGAGCACAGGCACCGCGGCAGCCGCAGGATTCCTGCGCCGAGTCGACCACCAGGATTTTTCTTTTAGCGGGCAGAAATAAAAGGCATCCGGGCGTACCCTCTGCTGGCCATGCTCTCCGGGCACAAAGGCGGTCGGGGAGCAGCCGACCCCGAGCTCCCTTCAGAGCGGGGTTGTGCCAGGGGCACGGCAGGAGCGCTCCCGTTTCAGAAGCCACCCGTGACCGCGGAACGCGGGGGAGGGCTCCCCGGCCACAGCTGAACCACAAAGGGCCACATGCAAGCGCTCGCCCAAACTTACCGCTCACCCCGCTCCGGGGCGCACCACGCCGGAGGGAGGAAGTAAGCATCTCCCCCCCCCCCCCCCCCTTTCCCTGGGCGCACCGAGGGGGCTCCCGCGCCCCGGCGGGGGGTTACCGGGCAGCGCCGCCCGCCCCGCAGCGCACCGGGGCGGAGCCGCCGGCAGGTCGGGAGCAGCCGCAGCGGGTCTGGTTTGAATTAAGGCTGCCGGGGCAGCCCGGGCTGGAGCCCGCCGCCAGCACAAAAGGCCACCGAAGCCCTCCTGGCAGGGCAGGGTAGGGCAAGGGCACCGCTCCCCTGCAAGAACCCGTCGGACGGCGGGGAGCCGGGCGGCTCACGGGGCGCGGCGGCCCCCAGCCCAGCCCACCCCGCCGCCCCCCCGACCCCGGCCCCGCGCCGCCGCCCGGGCCCCGCCGCCCCACGTGCACCGCGCCGCCCCCCCCCCCCCCCCGCAGCGGGCTCACCGGGACAGCAGCCTGGAAGCAAAGGGCTACCAGCCACACGGCCACCACGTTTATCATCCTTCCTCCTCGCCGGGCCTCGGGAGCGCACAGCCTGCCCCTTCTTCCCGCGGTTCCCTCCGCCGCCCTCGCCCCGCTCCTCTTAGTATTCTTTTAGGTAGCTGCGGGTTTTCTCCTTTTTCTCTTTTCTTTTTACTTCTTCTTTTTTTTTTTTTTCCGCTTTTCCCCCCTTCGCAAGCCGCCGACCCAGCCTCCCAGCAGCGCTCTGCGGCGGCGGCGAGTTGAACTCTGTCTTTTAATGAACCCACTGCAACAACCTTCACCTTACGGCCACCCCCGGCCGGCTCCGGCTCCGCCTCCGCTCCCCTCCCCTCGGCTCCGCTCCCCGGCCCCGGCCCCGGCCCCGGCCCGGCCGGCACGCCCTGCCGCCCGCCCCCGCTTCCTGCCGCCGCGCTACCTGCGCCGGGCGGCCGGGCCCGGTCCCCCCTCCCCGGCCGGCGGCAGCCGCCGCTTCCCTCCCATTGCATTCCCAGATTTCCTCTGCGGCAGCGGCATTGCTCCCGCCGAGCTTCCTTCCTTCTCGCTAAAAATAATAATAATTATTAATAATAATGTTAAAAGCGCTCCCTTCCCTTTCCAGTGTGGGAAAATCACGGGGGTGCGCTGCCTGCTCCCCTTCCACCGGCGCCGCTCCGGGGTGAGGGGAGGGAGCGCTCCCGCCGGGCCGGGCCGGCCCCGCTCCCGGGACAGCCTGTCTGCGCTGAGGCTCCCGATCACCTCCAGCGGGGGTTTCTCCCCGAAAAAGTAAGGGGGGGTGGGGGTGTGTGTCCTCCCTCCTGCCCGCCGATCCCCGGGGATGGCCCCGCACCCTCTGCCCGTGCCTTCATTGCATCCGATTTTCTGCTGCTCGGAGCAGGTTTTCTGGCAGTGTAAAATGCTGCGAGAGGTTTGCGGCAAAGAGTGCCTCTTTAAAAGAGGCGCCCTCCTGCAAATTACCCCTTCTTCTTGAGTTAAAAGCAACTTTAGTGCTCTTCAGCGCTGCTGCGGGTTGGTCTTTGCACATCTCACCGTAGATAGCAAAAATGAGGCAGGCAACCATCCCGCAAAAAATATACCACGGGCTGAATTTTATTACCCTGCTTACAGGGCCAGGGCTGGAGTTCCTGTTCGCTTCCAGTCAATTCAGTTGTCTTTTTTTTTTTTCTCGTGTGTGTGTGCCAGCGCATGTTGAAGTGTTTGCTATAAACAATGCAACTGAATGAGTGCGCAAACATTATTTAAAAAAAAAAAAAAGGCAGTTTTTAAGAATTAATACTGCTGCTGGGAGCTGCAGGAGTGATGGGCACTGCATGCCCGCAGAGCAGCTGGATGGATGAGGGATGTGGCCAAGCCTGCGAGCATGGGGCTGTGCTGCCCTGGGACGGCTCAGGGCGGGGGGGGTTTACCCAAAAAAGAGCCATAACCGGTGCTTCCTGGTCACTCAGGAGGCTCTCGGTGGGTGTTGGCCCATCTCTGCCAGACCCAGGATCCCCTCCCACAGCTGTGGCCCAAAGGCTTAATAGACCTAATTGGATATTCAATGTGGCTAAAACTGTTAGGATTTTATCATGTCTTTAATTAGCTTGCTTTCTTTCCCTCTCTTTTAAATTACTCATGCAGCCTTCCTAGGAATGACTCTTACCACGATGCCTTTCCCTCAGATGAGCCATGGCCACCATGTTCTTCTCCCCACGATGGGGCTGATGGGGAGAAGATGGCACCCATGGGGCCCCACAGCCAAGATGGCCGCTGGCGCGTGAGGCGGCCGGGCGGGACGGCGAGGCAGGGTGCAGAAAGGATGCAAAATAAAAGTCATGGGGGCACACGGGTGCCTGGCGGGTGGTTGTGCCGGAGCAGCAGCTCCCAGGTGGGAGAGCAGGCTGCCGCTGAGGGATGGGGGGAGAGCGGCCTTTCTGAGCCACATCTTGAACCCGACGCAACCAGAACTTGGAGATGAGACTTTTGGGATGGGGCTTGGGACAGAGATGCTTGGTGCTGGGGCCTGCAGAGCATGAGGCTGAAAATGTCGCCCGGGCTTGGTGGGCAGGTTGTGACATCCAGTGGCGATGGCGTCACTGGGAATCAGGAAATGCACACTTGGGCATCGTCAGCCTTCTCGGCTGATTTTGGTGTAGCAGAGGCCAGTTTGGCCAAGGCTGCATCTGATGGACCCTTGCAGGCATGGAGGAGGGAGGAAACACTTCCACAAGGGCTGCTCCTGGGAGCTGTGGCGAGGCACCGGTGGGGTTGCGCGACGTACGGGTTTCATGCAAGTGTGGGCGTGTGTGTGTTCGGGGAGATGGTAGATCAAATAGTGCTGTGGTACTTCTCGCTGGATTTGCTAGAAAACATTTAGAGCTTGATCGGGATGTTCTGGTCAGGATCTGTGAATGGGGTAAGGGAAGAACAATGCTGCGTTTGGAAGCCAAGTGTTTTCAGTGACATTCCCGTGCCCTGTGCTTGATCATTGAAGCATGCTAAGTATTGTGGTTTCAGTCAAAAGAGCTCCATGCTGAAAAGCCAGATGAGACTTGTATGGAAAGGAGTTTCTTGGCAGCCCTGAGCTCAGGGGTTGGTAGGAGTTGGTTGCCTCTGCCCAGTACAGTGGAGCTGTGGGGATTTCCCAGAACTGGATCAAGGGCTTCCAGCAGTGTAACCCAATTGAACTCAGCCTCCCTGGGGATAAGGGGCTGGTTTGAACTGTGTCCTGCCATGGGAAGAGGGGAAACACAGCCGGGGAAGGAATCCAGCCCGCTGCTTCCGCCACCACCAGAGGCAAGTGGGGAGCAGGGATGGCAACTGTTGCTTTTGGGCAACCGCCACCATTCTTCACTGCGTTCTGCAGCAGAAGCCATCGTTCCTTATCCCCTAATGAATGTGAGCATCACGCAGCAGCAGGAGCTGCCTGCCTGGCTTTCCAGGTGTCAGACCTACGCACAGTAGTGTGTGAGGATGTGGCCACTGTCACCGTGTGTCCTCACCTCGCATTTGCCCACCAGCAGTGGTGATGCCTGCAGGGCAGATGACTGCCTCTTCTCCTGAAGTCTGGTGCCATGTGTCCTTAGATGGTTTATTAATGGACTGTGAGCAGGTGGGGTGGGGTTAGAAAAAGCTGATTCTGTTCCAAGTTCCTTAACAAGGGCTGGATCATACCTGTGGCATCAAGCTGGATAGGTTCACACATCACATCTCAGTGACTTCACCTGTTGACAAACTTGTTTGAGGATGTTACACCTTGACACCTTGGGATGGAGAAGGGGAGTATATTCCCTAATGCACAGTGGAAGGTTAGAGTATATGCAAATATTGAGATTGCTTTAAGTGTACAGGTAGTTGCCTGCCTCCTGGGGTCGTGGGGTTGACAGCTCACTGCTAATGGGTGCTGTCTCTGGTTGGCTTCAGATAGTTGGCTTCCTTGCTGATGATTGCCATTTTCTCAGTTGTTGCTTTTTTGCCAGAGAGAAAACTCATTTTTTCCCATATTCGGTAGCCCAGTTAACTAAAGGGGGCTTATAAGAGCGGGAAGCCCACAGCTCCTCATGCATTTCACTTCTCAGCTATAACGTGTAGACAAGGCTTTGAGTGAAAGCCCTGAATCTGTGTGGCGATTGCTGAACGAGACAGAGAGGAAAGAGGGTGCCTTCAGACATATGGGGCAGTTACAGGATGTTAAATACATTTAGTTAAATTCACTCAGATTGAGTCTGCCCCAGAAACTGGTTGGAGTGAGGTGGGATATGCACCCAAAACAAGTGATGGTGTCTGGTAAGGGCTTGAAGTACTGTCACTGACATCCCCTTCAGCGTCTGGGTTTTTCCCATGGATGGTGCCTCAGAACGGTGAGCTGGCAACGAGAGGTCTTGATCAGTGGCCTAAAACCTGGGGATGGAAGAGGAAGGATTTTTGTCCTGAGAGGGCCAGGAAGAGGTTAGGACAATGTGGCTGGTTGTCTATTTGGAGGCTGCGGAGACCAGGAAGGTTTGCAAAGTTTCATTCCCTGCTAGCCTGGAGCTTCTCTACTCCTTCCCCTCTAAAGTCCTTCTGGCCAGTGCCTCTATTACCCATGGCTCGCACCACATCCTCCTCTTTCTAACTCCATGCAGTAACAAAAGACCAATCCGTCCATTCCTTAAATCAATACCGAGTGTAAGAACAAGTCTGCAGAGGAAGCAGCCTGGACCTTCAACCTTGTGTTACCAAAGCTTGTCTGCCAGTGTGCAGCATTTGGCATCCAGTCATCGTGCTGGCTCATCTTCTGGGAGTCCCGGCATTGTGGTCCCCGATTCCCAAGACCGTCACTCTTTGTTCAGGGTGGTGGCACCAAATACACTTAGCTCTCTTCCCGCTTCCTCACGTGCTTTGGCGAATCCTGTGCAGTTTGGTTTGGATGTCCTTTTGCACTGATGTATAAATAATTGATTCTGACCCTTTGAAATGCCGACTGTGATTTATAGCAGGATCACCTGAACCCACCCAGTACGCTTGCACAGTGATATCTGATTTTGCTTGTTCTGTCCGGCTGCCTTCGCAGTGAGTCAGACATCTCTGAGCAACTCCATCTGCCTCCTGGCTTTCACTCCCAGGAAGTGAGAGACCAAAGGAGGCTCCCCCCTGGCCCACACCAAGGCGTGGAGTGTGAAGTTAGCCTGAGGGGATGTCTGCTCTCATCTCCTTTCTTCTCCCCCATGTAATGCTCTGATGGAAGGGATGACCTTGCTTATTTGGACAAGAATAAGCCTTCTTGCAAAAACGCCGAGGGTTTTTTTTCAGTTTAAACAATGCAATGTTTAATGGTCCAAGTGTCAGTGTAGCTGCAGTGTTGGCTTTATAGATACCAACTGAATCAACTTGGCTGCCTCTCCCAAGAATTTGGTGGCCTTTTTTCTTCTCCTCCATCCCCTTTCCCTGTGTCCTGCTAATGAGAACTTCTGGGTGGACACTGAAAACTATATATAAATGCGTCTGTGCCACTAACCAAGTATTTCTCGACCTAATTTAGCAGAGCTTCCTTTGGCAAAAGCCCAGCTGGCAGTGGCGTGCCACTTTTGTGATAGTTTTCATAAACAGCTGTAATAAAACCAGCTGCATTTCTTTGATGCTCCATGTGAGGGCCTTGTAGGATCCTGCATGCTCGTTACAGAGAGCCTCAGAACTGGATTTCAGGGGCTGGTGCATCAAAATCTACGGAGGGGTTTCCCATTAGCCTCCGTGGGGTTTGGCTGAAGTTACATGGATGTTGCCCACAAGAAAAGACTGACTCGCTCTCTCTTAATTAGGTCTTTTGCTGTAATACTGGCTGGTGCTTTCACTGTTCAACAATTTTGGCCCACCAGTCTCAGGGCTTGTGGACTAGGCAGGTATTTCTCAAAGCACTCACCTGAGTAACTACTGCTTTTTTTGGGTTTTTTCCTTGCCCAGGGAAAGACTCTCCTGCATTTCTGTGATTCACTTACCCATGTGGTTAACTCAGGACAACTCACTTGCAGTGGCTAACACTGGTTTGCAGTGCGTGATCCCTCAACCCCTGTGACCCTAAATAATTTGAGCACAGAATGGGGTTTGCCCTGGCATGAAAATGAGCACGGAGAGAAGGGTATCACAATTCCCAGGGACAGGGAATACAGACAGGCGGCTGCTGCTGCTGGGAGCTTCGGAGAAAAGGGAAGAAGCATAGGGAGGACAGAGTCCTCCTATTTCCACGGCACCCCCTGCTTGGTACCTACTGACTTTCTGACAGCCAGCCTGGCTCTTCCAGGGGGGATTTCCATCGATCCTGTGGTCCCACAAGGGACAGGAGCTTTCTTCAGTGCATTCTCTGGGGAAATGCTGAGACCGAGACTCGCAGGTTGGATGCCTGAGCTGCAAACCCTCTGACCATGGACAAGAAGTTGGACCCTTCATAGCTGCCTGCCATCCTGCAAAACAGGCGCTGTGATACTTAGCGCCTTTTTAGTGCCTCAATGACTGCCGTGAGAATAAAAATATGTATAGTTTTAATCCTACAGCTGGCTCTGGCAATGCCACAGAGACCCATTATTTGCCTGGGAGAGGTGGGGACTCCAGGTCAAATGAGGTATAATCTCTTATCAAAGGAGTCCTGTATTTTCTCTGTGTATTCTCTTTGCTGTCCTGGTTTGTGATAGAGGCTCCTGGATGCTCGAATAAAAGTTCTCCTTGTGGGATGTGGTGCCTGTTTCTCTCTGACCGTACCAAATATACAATGTTCTCTTGAAGTTAGCTATCAGTTTTTGCATAAACCAGTGCTGTACTGCTGGTTAAAAAGTTCCAAACAAAGGAGAAAACTACAGAGTTTTAACCGAAATATAGAAGTATTCAGTCCACATGAAACCGGTTAACTGTATGCTTCAACACTGTCACTTTTAAACAGCCAAGTGACTTGGGTTTAGGTGTTTCTACTACATGGAGAATTTGAGTAAGCACGTATAGCTCCAGGAATTCTGCCAAAGCAGGTTTAATACTCCTACGTATGCAAAAAAGCTGTAGCTTTTTTTCTGTAGCTGTAGCAGAGCAGTCATGAGAGCAGGGTTAGGCTGCATCAGAGGTGTTAGTTCAATTTCAGTAACTGCCGGTTAAAACAGGTATTTGCAACATGGTGAAAAATACTGTTGTTTCTTTTTTCTTTTTATCAAGCTGATGTGATCTGGACCCCTGACTCGCTGAGGGTCTCTGAGGAATGCTGCTCTTGGGCCAACTTCAGGTTTTATCGTTTACTCTTGCTACCAATCGTGACTATGCCGTGAATTTGATATGATATAACATACAGGTTTTCTTCCTGATTAACCGAAAGGATGCATCTTGCTGTAATTATCATCCTTCATTTAGCATTTCGAGGCCATTTACCCATTTCCGCAGATGTTGGCTGTCTCGGGGCTGTGTGCAGTCACTCCACTGCCCTATCCCTCCAGGCAGTACAAGTGTCTCTCAGCCCTTGCTGTCATAGCGTTGATTCACCCATTGATGCCGCACCCATCCTGTCTCATCCTGGACCTTCTCACGCTTTCGTTAGTAGAACGCCTTTGCCCAGCTCCTGTTGTCATCCCACCTGGGAGTGGGGTTGGTGTAGCCCCTACCCCAGGTAGGTTTGTGATCCTGTGCCACAGGGATGGAGCTGGTGCAAGGCTGGAGCAGAGACCAAGCTGTGCTTGAGCTGTCTGCCCGTCAGCACGTGTTACGGGTGATTAACCACCACCATGGGAACATCTGCCCAGGTGGGAGGCAGGGTGCACGGCCAGAGGGAGGACAGCAGGGGGGCACAGGAGGGGACATACCTGGGTGAGGAACTGGAAGGAGGGGAGCAAGGCCTGTAACCCCAGTTGGGCTGTGGGGTGGGTTTCTGCAGTGCTGACCTACATGTCTATGGGGAAGAGAGAGCTGGGGTTTTACCTTGGGTTTAAGCTTTGTGTGGCATGTGTGCATGCTGCCTGCCGCACTCTGAGCAGCGCTAACTCTGCCATAGTGAACACAGACATTTTAATTGCTTAAGTTTTTCCGCTTTTTTGTTTCCTTTTTGAAGTTTGATTTCTTTTTAGGTGATTGCGAAATTAGCTATACTTTACAGGGAGGCCTGGAATGAAGGTTTTGCTGTGCATAATGGTGTCTTTTTATTATTATTATTATTTTTTAAAGATACCATTGGGTTCCCAAGGTGCTCCTTCTCCCTTCCCCCTCCCCTTCTCCCAGTATTTATAATCGAAAGAGTCATTATGGTTGTTTATTACATGGTGGTTACAGCAGCTTTGAGCGTGTGTGTGTGGATGTGTATGCTTTGTTTCTCCATGCCTCATCCCATTCTATTCTGCAATATGAAGCTGTTCTCACTCCCAAGCCCAACAAACCCTTTGAGCCTATTCCTGCCTTCTATTCCCTCCCTCCCCCTTTTAACCACTCATTTATAAAAAGTTGCTTATCTGTTTCTGCTGCCTTCTAGGTGAAGAGACCCATTGTCTATATGAAGGTGTCCAGTGCCATCATAGATGCCCTTCTGGAGTAGAAGGTAGAGGCTAGGCTGAGGCAAGCTCCTAGGGGGATGTTCATCTGCCCTGTCCAGGTGTCTTGGATGCTCAAGGATCTCTCAAGTGGCACCAGATACCTAAATAGGCAACAGGATCTGTTCCCAGCGTATGTGTCTGCATGAAAGTGTCTACACCTAAATAGAAGTGGTTTTAAACTGGGATGGTGTCTCCCCCATAGTCTTGCTGATGGAGTGTAGCTGCATGACTCTTGTGGGAGTATCCCTTCTTGAAGTGGATAGCGGGAGCTGTGCAGCACTTCACAGAAGTGGAGAGTGGGTGACCTTTAATGCCCTGATCAGATCTCTGGGCTTTTGGTTCCCCACACGTGGTGGGGGTGGCACACGGAGTAGGGCTGGATGAGACCCTTTCCCAGCAGGATGCGAGCTCGTATGACTCCCAAACTGGGAGTAATAATCAAACCCTTGGTTCCCGTGAGACACATGACATTTCAAGGAAATAGGAGACATCATGTGAATTTTGGAGTACTTAAGATAGTCAGTTTTCACACAAAAAGGCTTTTTAAGAGCCAAATGGCCCAGTTGAATGAGATCAGCATATAGCCTGGAGTTCTGACAGGGCTGAACTCTGCTCCATTCATCCCATCCCTCCATGGAGGGGGTTGGAATTGATTCTGTGGC
The DNA here is from genome assembly GCF_018139145.2 of Gymnogyps californianus. NCBI lineage: Eukaryota > Metazoa > Chordata > Aves > Accipitriformes > Cathartidae > Gymnogyps > Gymnogyps californianus. The sequence continues at coordinate 117,218,250 of NC_059473.1, forward strand.
TTGCATTGAGTTTGTCCCTCCTCAGCTTTTCAGCCCAGCTTCAGCCCTCTGTAATTCTTGCTTAACGAGTGATTGCTCTGATTGTTTTACCAGCCTCTGGAAGCCAGTTTATATACAAAGGTGTGGAGCAGGAAACAGCACTGAGGCAGACCCACCAGACCTGAGCCCAATGGGGAAGCAACTGGGCTGAATCTTTCCCCAAGATCCTAGCCTGTATGAGCAGATGGTCTTCTGAAACCTCTCCTCCTGGACTGATCCCGGGGCGGGGCAAGTTGCAAATACTTTCTGATGCTGTATTTCAGCTCTCTTAGAGAAAGGGAGATCAGGATTATATAGGGGAGGAAAGGGAGGTCTTCATTCCCACCAGGGAACCCCTACCTTCTGGTTCTCCCGAGGTAGACAAGGAATAGAGTGCCTGTATTTGCACTTGTGGGAGAAGAGAATATAGCTGTGAACGTGCTTTCTGTCATCGTCTCCCTTGTTGGCCAGGCCGGCTGGTGCTTTCTGCCACCACCTTCCCGTGTGTTGCCCTTGCCATAACACTCCCCCTTCTTGCAGTTTCCATTGGCCCTCAGGAAGCAGTTGTATATATTTGGGGATCTTACTATATTTTGAGACCTACTTTAAGTGACACCTGAAATGGCTGTGCTTCCGTAACACTGAAAAGCCCTTTGACAGGAGCAGACTGTGCTCTTGCAGCTTGAGATGGCACAGCAAACTTGACATGTAAGGAGGGGGACCTGAGCAGGCTTGGCCAATTCCTCACCAGTCCCCACTGGTGACACTCCTCTGCAGTGGTCGAGTACCACGGCACCTCCCTGCTGCTGTGGATACGATCTCTAGCCCGCAACCCAAGTGAGCGTTTGTGCAACCGTAGTGTGTGAACCTGCCTTGTGATCAGCAAGCAAGCAGGCTGCGTTCCCTAAACAGCCTCCACCACCTGAGCACTGTTGTGCCGGGGAAGATTTGTCTCTCTCCCTGCCCCCCTTAGGCTTGGCTGGGAAAAGATCTGGCAGCCGAGCTGGGGAAGGGCTGCGGTGCTGTGCGGCTGCCAGGAAATCTGAACCCTCCAGGTAGGTCTTAAGCTCAAACGAAGCTCATAAGGGCTGCTCAGCTCAGCTTAGGAAGGGGTTTCTCCCTGTCCTATGGTCTAGTACACCAGCTGTGTCACCTGCAATGTGCCCCTGACTCTTGTTTGCAGATCTAGATACTCTAGGGCTGGGTAGGTACTGTGCAAGCAGAGGAAGAGGCAGAAGGCGTCTTGTGCCCAGAGTACTAATGCTGGTGAGAGGGTGAACATTTTATTCCTATGTTTGTTCTTACTAATGAAATGAAGAACGTGTTTAGAATAGGTCTTCCTACATTTCAGCTGCTATATAAAAAGCCTCTGGAGTGTTTCCAATTTGTTAATGATGGGGGAATGCTGCTCCCAAGATATATTTTGCATTAAGTGAGTCTGGGAGAATCGAGGTGGAGACAAGGATCTCAAGAGCAGAACCTGCCCACTCCCACCTGCGTGCTTTAGGAGTCATGCTCCATCTTGTGCTGTTTGTGATGCAACGAACGGTTCAAGCCGTGCTAAAAGCCCAGCCCAAATTCAGGAGTAGAAAGTGAACCCGCCTAGCTCCTTGTGGTTAGGACATACTCCTGTGAAGTCAGGGAGGTGGGCTCAAAACCCTGAGGCTGATAAAGGAAACTAATTCCAGCATCTCATTTGCTAGGTGAGTTCCCTAACCACAGAGCTAGCATGCAAAAGGAGCAGGCTCCGTCCAAAGGGCTGATGGAGGAAACACTCCTGCACCACCTCACTGAGGAACACCAGCAGTTCAGTTAAACCCATAAGCTTGGTCTTCCCTACTAGCTCTCTGCCCCCGATGCAAGGTGGTAGCTTCCTGATAGCCTCTACGTTCTGAACCTTAATACGTACCACTGGGTTTTGGTTCACTCGCTTGGATGAAGCAGTTGCCTCCTTTCCTTAACACGGGCACTGCACTAGCAGGGAAAAGCCCATGTACCCTATCGGCTCTGGAGCGCTATCAACACTCGGCGGACATCCTTTCCGTGTGGGAGGAGGTGACCTATGACTGGTCTTTCCATGATAATAGTGCTGGTTTCTAACCCTTCTGATGATGGAGTGGGGGAGGCCGGAGCTGCTCTGCCACACCGGAGTGCTGACACCCCAGGCTCATTCTGCAGCATACTCAAATAGTCTCTTCCTCGTGGCAGGATCTACATTTGTGAAGTTCTCCCAAACCTCTCTAGCCCAATTCTGCACACTAGCCCTTGAAGAACCAAGCAGAGCCCTGAGAAGGATAGGCTATCCCTGACAGGAACCAAGTTTCTTCATCCCCAAGCGAAGAGGTGCTTGCATCAGCAATCTTTGGGCACAGATAGTGCCTGTGGGTGTTTCTGACGTTGTTTACAATCACAGGAAATACCTCAGATTGAAACTCTTGAGGCAGCGTAAAGCATTGCCTGTAACACACCCTCATCGAACATCAGTGTTGCCCATAGACTAATGAGACCTTGGGATCACAAGTGCTACCAGTAGCTTGGTACGATGTGAACCGTTGTGTTAAACTGACAGACGCTCCTACCCTGTTGTGGGCTGGGGACCAGGGCTGGGACAGCTGAGATCAGATACAGCATGTGGTTTTTCCCTTTCCTTCTTCAAGCAGCAACACAGAACTACGTCATCACTGCACAAAGCTACAAAACGATCTGCCACTTTCAGGATACACAATGACCAGCCACCACTCTCTGTATGAAACTCAGCATTAGAGCACTGCGGCTGACCTGACTGCAACCATTCAGTAGCAAATTGCTTTCTGTAGTTAGCACTGGGTTTTCTCCCCAGGCACATGCCTTAGATGCAATCTGCCATTTTAATGACCAGTCACTAGATCTTAAAATGCTTTTGCAATTGTTGTCTCAGCTTTACTTCCCTGAATGACATGGTGGGAGTTGTTGTCACCTCACTGTTTACCCATTTTCCTAGTTACTAATATGCTGAACATCAAACATTCTCATGAAACAAAACTGATTGACAGATCAACCTAATTACCATGCCACTACACAGTGAGTCATGAGCTTCTCTTCAAATGCCTGTTCCTTAGAGCAGAGGGAAGTGACTAAATCGGTTTCTGAATCTCCATCAGCACTCTAAAACATCTAGACATTATGACCCAGGAAACCTTAGTCTTCCCCATACTCTGATGAAAAAGTATCAGTGGGTCTAGCAGTCAGCAACGGAGGTAATAGTATTACGGTTGTTCTGTCCATAAGGGGCTGCTTAGGCGAGTTATTTTAACACCAAAAAGCAGGCTCACTTCCCCTGCAGTTAGCTGTCACTTCCCCTGCAGTTAGCTAGACCATTTCGCTCCACACCTTAAGCTAAAAACGGTCCTTTGAAAAAATTCTGGGCAGTAACAGAAACAAATGTGGATCCAATGATGCCACAGATGGCTAACAATCTTAGCCCTCTCAAATGCTCAAGAACTCGTCCTGCACGCACTGGTGTATGAAGCAACTGTCGTCAGGCTGTAGCCTTAACTATACGTCGGTAAAGATTTTTTGTAAGACAAGATGAAGATTTAGCTGCGCAGAACTGGCCTCTGGAAACTTCATGACCTGATACAGGGTTCTTCAATAATTGACTGATTCCCATCAGATCACTAGAAATGATTACCTTTTCAAAGCTGAGCTCCACAGAGAGCAGACAAGTCATGTAACTGCGAATATAAAGAATGGCTGGTTTCCTACAGGAAAAACACAAGACCAGATGTATTTCACACAGTGTTATTCACACATTTTCATTTTGATTTTTACAGTATATACATGTGAACATTACATTATTCAATATGAGCCACCTGGAGTCAAACCTAATCAAACTGGTCCATAAACAATCTATATCAAAAAGCAATACTTGAGCAAAAAGTCTAGTGGTTCTACCCAAAGCCTATAATACTTAAAACAGTTGAAAAACCAGTGATTTTCATGTTCCTGGATAGAATTTGTGCAAAATGATTTTAGGAGAGCAAGTGGAAGATTATGTTCAAGATACTGAAAGCACTGAGAATGATAGTTACAGGACTGTTTAAATTCAACCATGGCATGAGTGCTACAGGGACAAAGTACTGGGACATAATCAGCTTCTGCCTGGACATCCCTGAAAGCCTTAAATTACTGCCTCACATGTTGAAGAGAACATCGGCTCTGTGGATTATAACACACAGCATTTGTACACAGGGTAAAGATAGTCACTGAGGAGAATTAACGCGTCCAAGGAAATGGCTCAAAAGTCATCCTTTGTGTGACTATGGGAAAGCTCTGGCTCCAATGACAGGGCTTGTACCTCTCGAGAGGAATTTTGTGAACTGCCATGCAAAAACTACTTGGCAATTAGAATTGTGCTTACTAAAAATAATTAGGCCTACTACATCACTTAATGCACGCACTAAATGACAGATTCAGAAACTGGAAGTAGGCCAGAACAAAGTTTCCCATTTGCCTATTAATGAGTTAACGCTACCATTAAAAAAAGTAGCGCCTCAGATATATGCTTTAATAAGATTTATGTAAACCTGATATAAACAGTAATACGACAGAATTCCTCATACAAGTTTATACCACTACTATTTTCTTTCCTCATGATCAGACCCCTACCATAACAGCCTTTTATTTGATCAATGCTCAAGACGTTGTTTTCAAACTGTCTTGTTGATCAAAACTTTAAGCCATCCAAATGAATGTTTTACACAAAATACTTACTTCAACAACATACAAAGCACTTTCTTTATCTTTCAGAAACTGAATATACAAAGTAAGCTTTTTCCAAAATATTTCCATAGGCAAAGGATTAAAAAGGATTTTAATTATACATATATGGTCACAATTCTGCCTTAAAAAGATCATTGGGAAATGTACATAAGGCCGCTTGTAAATGTACATCATCTTTATGTTACTGTTACAATGTCATATGTCCAGAGAAAAAAATTGACAGTATCATACATATTTGCTTTATGCTGGGAGAAGGCTATTCAAAAATACAGTACTCTTCTGTACAAAAAAATCATGCCACATTTATTAAGATGGAAGAAGCATTGGTTTCTGTGATAACCAAATATTTCAGTCCATTTCTTACTATGCTTATTATCCCGACTTAAAATTTGAACAGACTGATTTCCCAAAGTGTCCATATTAACAGGATCAACAGCTATGTTATAAACAAAACATAATGTTTCTCACAATAGATAAAAAGAAAGCCAGTTCATATTTCTGAAACCATATAAAGATAGAATTTAAAAAAATCACTCTTGATTTGCTGAAATAAATTTACATTATACAACACTATATGCCAGGGGAAGAAAAGGGAGTGGGGATATGAATATACACTAAAATGCAAATTTCTGTCCCAAAAAGGGGTAAAACAAATTACATTTACAGCATGAAGGTTTACAAATGTACATCTGTACAACCAAGGTAAGCATCACTACTAAATTAGCAAGGCTTGTAATAAACATCGAAACGAGAGATTTGTTTTCAAACTGTAAACTTACATCTATTAACTACACGTATACAATGCATATATTTATAGGAAGCAAAAAAGCTATCTGAATATTTAATCAATCATGCTTAAATGTTGAGCTATCAAGTTTCCTTTTCAGTGGCCCCTTTTCTCTTCATCAATACCTATTTTTTGCATCTACAGTGAGAAAGCAAAATAAATGCTCAACACTTTCAATTGCTCAACCTTACAATTCTATATGCAAAATAAAAAAATACAAATCTCTACTCTTCCTGTGTTGTAAAACTGACTGTAAAGTTAATACAGGGTTCACTCCTTTTCCAACAGTGTACTTTACTGAGTGGAAGTACCACCATCATTTTAATCCCTCTACCTTGTACAACAATTAAATATATAAGTATATACAGCACTTTTATTTTTAATACATCGCTAGAGAAAACCTTAGGGCACCATTTTAAAAAAACTGTATCCACAGCAAGTGATGAAAGCTAGTCTTTTAAAGTTTCCATTGTTTTCTTATTCCCTACTTTAATTTGCTGTGCCCTGTTTATTATTTGGATAGTATGTTGTGAACCACCAAAATACAACTTAACTTTTCAACATATTAAATAATGTTTATGCAGCTGATCAATTTTAATCTGGTATAAAAGACTTCACACAAAAGGGAAAAATAAGGATTAATTCTATATACAACTCTATAAACCTGTTGTGCTATGATGCTGGGTAGACCTACCAGATTGCAAGCCAGTGTATTAAAAGAATACTGTACTTTTTCCCTTTAAAAACTATTTCAGTGACTTTACAAGGTAAAAATTTACAAAATATGTGACAGCTATTTTGATACAATTACATCATATACAGGCATTCTGTGCTTTGCCAGCCATCCAATCTGATAGGTCTCCGGATCAGGGCTGGAGATATTTTTTTCTTTTTTTTTTTTAATAATTCACTCCCCAAAAATATACACAAGAATAAAAATTTTACAAATGGATGAACAAAGTCAATAAATAGATTTAAAAAAATCAGAACATTTATAGTTAAGTTGTATGTTTTGATCATTCACAATTCAATTTTTCTTCTATTTCTTTTTGTCTTTTACAGCATCCCATTTGGTGGTCCACCAATTGGCCCCAGATCAGCACTGTTCTTCAGGTAATACTTTTCCAACTTGGCCAGAATGTGTTTGCCATAGGTATATTTACGCAGAGTTGTGATGTGGGGTCGAATCTGTAAGAAGAAACACGTTATTTTTTTTCTCTCCTCAAAAATTTTAAGTAGAGGTTACTACACTTTAAGAATATTATGTAAAAAAAAAGTCAGAAGCCTTTAGTTCAAAATTTTGGAAGTTTCTGGAAAGATGTAAAATTGGTGATTTTGACTCGCCAAACAACTGACATACCTGTCACAGGAAAAGGGAGGTAGGTGGGAGTGCCCTGTTGGTGACTGGGGGAAGCAGAGCTCCTCCAGGAATATATTGGGCCCTGCGCTAAATAGCCTAGGGCAATTATGGCAATAGCACTTTTGTCCATGTCTGGATATTCTCAAGTAGAAAATGTGCTCGTATGTTAGGAAGTGTGGGAATCTCTTTTGGGAGAACTGCAGAACAGATTTACACCAGCAACCAGCAAATAAAAAGAGAAACCTGTATTTCTTCTGTTATATTAATAAAGATGACAGATAGTACATATTCATATTAAAAGTATTTTCACAGAAAACCTGGCACAAAGAAAGGATATGAAATCCAACTTTTGAAACTTTTCTGTAGATTTAAATTTTTAGCTCAGTGCTCAGAGACCTGAATATATTCTGCTTTATCAAGCTCCACTGAATTTAATGCTTATACATCAAGTTCTAGATTACAGAACTTGTGAGTTTTACATCTAGAGGGATAGGTATTCTAGCAGAAAAATTAGTATAGATATTTTCTGAACCAATAAAAGTATATACAACTATACCTTGTGCATTATTATCTTCCGCTGAGCAGGTTCAGCCATATCAATCATCTTCTGAACAACATAGTTGGCATATTGGTCCTTCATCATGGTGTATAAGGCACTGTGAGGACCATCATTCTGGCAACAGACCTCATCAATAAGTAAAGCTCGCTCAGCACGAGAAGCATGAGTTACACATTTTTCTACCACATTGCTGAAAAGTAAGACAAATGCATCCTGTGACTTAAGATGTAACACTCTCAAGTAGCAATTTTAAATTTATCTGAATAGTTCAAGTGTCTTAATGCCACTAAAGAGTGCACTGTAAATGCATCAAGTCCTGATTTCCAAATCTTTAGTCTGTAATGATCGAGGAAGTTAAAGGATTATACATGCCTACTCATGTAAAAAAAGTAATTTTCTGATACTTACTATCTTGTAGGAGAGATTTTTCCACTGGACCTACAGTAGATATACTGGACCTCGTGTTGCAGATGTATTCTAGTACATCTATATTGGTTCTGGGCCCTTTTAACACACAACAGAGAAAGCCAGATACGAGGCTTCCTGCTTTTTGAATAAAGGCACTTTTCAGGAGCATGCCTAGATCAGAGATACTGTCAAATATTTCTTTTTGTAGAGGAAGTCTCTGACCTTCCAGATATCTCAGAAGCTGGAAAGGCCATCAATGCTTATAAGACAGCAAAGTGATTCTGGTCCTAAGTTTGTGCTTTAGAAATTAAGCAAGTTGCAAGGAGAGGATTATGAACAGCTCTATTTAGGCAAAAAAAATAAAATCCAGATAAACTTGCTAGTTTGCATACAATCAATTTTTAAAACAAATGTCCCCATAATGTCACAGTGCATTTCTACTTAATGTTGATGACAAGGTTAGTCTCACTAAATCATCCAGGATGTATTCCAAGGTGTGTTTTCCTTAGCAAAAGGCACATGATCTATATTTCAGCAAAAAGCACTGAAGAATGAGTTTTAGGTTCTAATTTTAGAGTAGTTCAGGACTCCTACAATAGTCTTTGAGACTTTGTAATGCATAAAATCCTTGTCAGGCTGAACCGCCACTTTTTAAGGCTGGCCTTTTTATACTTGTAAATCGCTTTGCTGGACTGACAGACAGTCGGGAAGTCCCAGCTTATCATCATCAGCGTATCAAGCAAGTTCTAGGAGAGCTTTTCACCTGGCTCTGGAGATCCTCACATGGAGACTTCGAACCCCTTCCTGCACTTGTACAAGGTGAACAAAAACTATCCCATAAACCCATGGAATCTTTGTTTTGCTACAGAACAGCATTTCTCCTTTCCCCTCCCCAAATCTAGTATAAAAATACCACTACCATTCATCTCTATAAAAATATGAAATTTCAGGAGGCAAGTTACACAACAGAAAAAACCCATCCTATCCTTTTTGTAACACAATAAATCCAATACTACAAGTTTAAAAGGTTAGTGAATCTTGAATATATGAAGGCTGTGCAATACCTGGCAAATTTGTGCTGACTCAGAGCTAGAACTTTTCCTCTTATTTCTGAAACTATTTTACTCTTGTCTTCAGGACGACCATGCTCCAGTACATGTTGAATAACGTAATTTCCGTATTGATCCTGAAAATAAGATTACTTCAATTTTCTTTTGTGTTCATACCAAGTAATCCATACAGCTTTTGTATATTTGCATAAACTTTCAAATTACTATTTGCACAGATATAAGAAAAAATGCAATAATGTCAACATTATAGAAACAAAGTGATGCAAGAAATATTGCATCAAGAATTATTTAATGGACCACAAAATTTACATGCAAAATGTAAATAATCTGTAAAACCAGCATTTTGCTAGAGTACCTTTTATCCTCTTAAAGAAAGAAGTCCTCAAAATTAAGATCATCATTCTTTAACAGCCACAATATCTCCCTGAACTTCGGTTCCCCAAGACAGTTATGTTTTAACTAGAGACTTGTATATACAAGAAACCACTAAGAAATAAACTAGACTGTGAATATATAGCAAAAGGCAATTCTTGCCTTTTTATGTGTGGAAATTCCTACTGAACACCAAGTCCCTTCCAGTATTTTAAACTGATTCAATTTCAAAGCCATCTGTAGCACTCATTTTGTTCGCCTGAGACCAAGACAGGAAATCATGTTGTATAAGGTCCTTTGCCTTCTTTTAGAAAAGATGCCCTTTTCGTGTAAGAATACGCAACATTTATATTTTTGACAATGTATTTGTGTTTAGACCTTATTAGAAGTTATCTGAAGGACACCTGAGTAAATCAAGATAAACTACAAAAAGGCAATCTTTGCAATAAAAAAATATACTAATTCTGTGCATTTACAATGTATATTCGAAGCTACAGCCAAAAGTGTAAGAAAAAGGCTTTTTATATCTTCTTTGCCTCCCAACTTCCAAATTCATTTTCATTAAAACTATGGAAGGAAAGAAAAACAAAAAATCAATGTCTACAAAACTAAAAAGAGGCAAATGCATTTAAACTATTTCTTAAAATAAGAAATAGGAATAAACTATGACAACAAAAAAAAGCTTTAAAATGCATTAAAAAAATGAATATACACACTAACCTGCACTAGCTGTTCTGTGTGTTGATGCAGTTCTTCTAAGATTGGCAAAGTCTGCTCAGCAGTACAGTGTTCCAGAATACGCTGAATTACTCTACAACCATATGGATGAGTTGAAAGCACAAATACCTTAAAATAGGATTGCAAACTGAAGTTAAACCAACCGAAGTTTACAGATATAGTAATATTACCATGTTCGAAATGGAATTGAACATGCCAACTACTTATATTAAAAAAAAGTTTTGCCTGCCAATATCAGAATTCCATCTCCAGCAGAAGTCAGGAAAAGATGAAAATGCAGTTTTTTGTGTGCGAAGGACTCCAGTAATTACACAGCTAAGAACCCAAGTTTTCATTACAATGTTTCTAGCCTACTTAGCTGCAAAGGAAAGCCTGGAAGTATGACCCTTAGTTAAGCACTGTTCACCTTTCAAGCTTTCCTTTTAATTTTGTACTTAATTTTCAAATTTTAAGATTTTGATATTTATAAAAAGGAGTTAAATTATTGTGGCTGATTTTCACTAATTTCACATTCCAGCATATACAACAGGCTCCTTGTTACAGATACAAAGTTTGTAAATAAGTATTCAAAACATACAGTCAAAATCTTGCTTATTCCTTTTGCTTGCTTCTCGGGAAGCCAGGTTTGTGTTTCGGGGATTAATTCAGAAGATTTAAGAGTCAGTGTTGGTCAGAACTGAACACAGAATCTTGTCTGATTAGACATCGATCCAAATGATGCAGGCAGGTGAAAAAGATACGTATTGTTACATGGCATGACTGAAGTGTGGTATTTTTCATTTGCCACTTCAGATTAGCTAATATTTTTTATATATAATTACTTGGAGCTGAGGATGGATGTCCAGTAAATAAACAGTCACGTTTTAGTCAAGGGGCTCTATTTACAGTTTAGAAACTGCATCTCATCTACCCCATACACACTTTTTGATGTAAAAAGACCCGACCCTAGAAACCTTGGTATGCCATTTACTACTACGTACAACAATAATTCAGGTATTGCTGTTGTGTAAAATGTGAGAAGGATATTGTAGATTTTGTTAAGAAATACATTTGGCCATCGATTAAAGTAAAGTTTAGTAACACAGCCAAGTTAGTAAGATTTTTACAATTCTTCTCAAGACTATAAAAATACACATTTGTTTCAGAGTATTAAAATCTTATTTAGCTGCAGCATATTCTCTAGCCTGCAGCACAATATCAATCTTATAACTTTTTTTGAAACAAAACAAAACCCCCAACCTTAAACAAACAAATACCACCCCCCTTCACTGAACACTAGCCCATATGCAGGGAACAGATTAGTGTATTTCTTTAAAGTATTTCCTTAATGATAGACATTAATTGGGAAACACTGACAGACAGACTTGCAACATAAGCAACAGAAGAAGAAAATGGAAATTTTAATGAAAAATATATACTAGAGAGCGGATACTTTATTATTACATCAAAAATGGCAATGTTAAAAGTTATAAAGGAAATTTTGAAATGGCATATCACAAAACTCAAACAGAAAGCCTGGCCTTAAGCCAAATACCTCTATTGGTATTTATAATACATCCAAACAGGTCTTTCTAGAGCCTCATCTCCAACAGATTCATCTTTTTACAGCACGTTAACTGTCTCTTCAACAGCTTTTCCACTTTATCATCCCTTTTTTATCCTACTTAAAACAAGCTGACTGCAATGTGTCAAACACTATCTCATATATGCAAATGATGGAAAAAGATCTGCAAATCAAAGCAACCCTACAGAAGGAATGAACTGTTGACACTACCTGTCCTTTGAATGCGTCAATGATGAACTGGAGCGACTGGGGCTGAACACACTCAATACATTTTTGTACAACATGATTTCCATTTTGATCTTTCACACACTTCAGAACATGACCATCCAACTCCTTCACCATTTCATTCTGGAAAAAAAGATTATCCTTGTCTTTACAATGATATTTTCCGCCCCCGCCCCCCCCCCCCCCCCCCCCCCCCCCAAGGAATATTCCATTTCATCCTAACTGTCCAATCTTTGTATTCAGTGGTGGTTTACTTGTGTACCTTGGCAATTTAATTTAAACAACTATTTTAGTCCCTAGGGCATTTCATAATGAAAGGAGCGATCAACAATTTAAGCAAGTAAAAAGATGGATGCAATAAAAAGAAATAAAATAAAAAAGAAGTATTGCTCTAACTTACAATTACCTGCTGGTCAGGTGAGATTGACTCAAGTGCTTTCTGAATAACACGACAACCATACATCTGTAGGGCTAACGGCAGAACATGACCACGTATGCGTGTTGCTAGGGCTAACTTTTGATCCAGGCTTCCAAACTAAAAGAAAACAAACATACTGTTAACAAATGAAGACATATTGCAGCACGCTGGAATTTACATGAGAGGAAGTACTTTCATAATGTATTACAGGTTTACTGAATGCCTTGAGTGATTCTTCCCTTTGTATTTTGGTGGATATATTTACCAGAAGCTTTTATACTCTAGATGCAACATTTTGTAATATTTCACAATTCAGTCACATACCTGCTATCAAATGCATGACCTTAAAAGACAACAGAAGAGATCAAAGTAGTTTATACTTGACTGTCTGTAGGAGTATGTAAGTGCAATAACTGACTTATTTAGACAAATTATACCAGGCAAATTAATTACAGATTACTGTAATGTATTAATTCAAATCAGATTTTCTCCGATATCTCAAATTCATACAGGTCAGTGTATCTTACATCTTGTATACAGTAAGCAAGCTGTAACAGGAGGGAGTGAGCGGGAAAGATTTCAACCCCTGAAGTAGCTCCTTGGTAACTTCACGTGACTTCAACGATCATTCCTACCATGGGCACTTTGGGAAATCTAGAAATACTTGGGCTTTGCAGAGCAAAATCAAAATGGTTTTGTACACTGGCAGTATTAGAGTGTAAGTCAACAAACATTTTTCAGCAGTAGCTAATTCCTGCCCATATTCTCTCCACGGTGCTACTACAACCTTCTGTGCTGCTTCATGTTGAACAGAGTAGAGGCCAGTCAAGCTTCATAATAATACACATAACCCTGTTCCCAGATCCCCACACAAGCTCCCGAGTTGGCACAGTACAAGAGACCACACAGAAGTGATCACCTGGACAATCAGCTGCGTGATACCAGCAATATTCATGCAGCACTGCTGAGAACTGTCAAACCCCATACCTGTAGTCACCTAAGGCTCTGAAAAAAGCTCAGACAACTTCGCCTTCCCACTTAAATAATGAACTATGTCCCTTACTACACCTAAGGCCTAGTGCACTTTTTTCTTGAGAACTCTTCTGCAGAATTAAGATGAAAACACACTCAATTGACAATGATTATCTATGTATCCATCCAACCTAACATTATGGAAAAAACCAGCAATTGATGACCCTTGAGCAAGATCAAGATCTTACATATGTCAGCCACGCTTTTCAGAAGATATTTTGATTTGTAAAAAAGAATATAAAGTAAAAAAAAAGTGAGCACATTGTTTCGTAGATTACTCATTAAAAACTATATTCCTGTTTACAGCAACCATCTTATTTCTTATTGGACATTTTCCAGCTTCACCTTCTATCCACCCAGATACTTTGATATGGACCTTGATTTAAAGTACACTATGCTAGATACCTTTCCTACATATAACTTTTTCCAGGACACAGGTATTGCTTTTTCTTCTGTCTGTAAGTCACAATCTTGTAACTCTTTGATAAAGCTTTTTTTTTTTTACCCCATAGCTTTTAACAAAAACCAAAGCTGTTTTAAATACTTGTTTTAGTAATATTGGATGTATCTTATGACATCCCTTCCTCAAAATTCTTCTGCCTCCATACATTTTATGTGAGTTTCTTCTTATACAGCACTGGATGAAGTTCACACAGCTGTTTATTTGGGTGCAAGAGCATTTTCCAGAGCCACTCTTTATCAAGATGCAGTAACCAATAAAAAGTGTTCTTCAAATCTTTGTTCCCCATCATCTGCTGAAAGTCTCTGTAAATTACACTAAAAGGCTTGCAAAGCCTGAGTGCGCAGCCTGTACATTCACCAATACTCACTAACATATGCACCACCAGTGTAAAGAGAAACTGGGCCTGTTATGAAAAGAAGCAGGGAATACAGAACAGAAAATGTATGCACTGTTATACGCTTGGGTTCTGTGGTAAAAGTGCAGTAGAATTCTGCTATGATGTTAAGAAAAAAGTTAAATTTATCAGATTTTACAGCATTTCATTTGCATTTCTGTTCATACGCTTAGTGTTATGCTTACCTCAAAGAACTTCTGTATTACATAGTTTCCAAACACATCAGTCATCAATTGATATGCTGCTTGCAGGATCTCATTAAATACCATCTGGCGCTCAGCTGGAGTAGCTCGTTCCAGCTTTTGCTGTATAAATCTAAGTGCAAAAAAAGGTACATTATGCTTTACATAAACAACAGGAAAACCTCACAAACACTGTTTCAATGAGACACCTCAAAATTCTAAAGCAAGTATTCAACGCTTATAAAACTTATTAAAACGAAAGTAGTGCCTTTGCATATAAAAGGATACATTTTAGTAAAAATATACTTAAAAACTTTCATTTGAAAGGGATTAAAGATGAAAAGAATAACAATAACTAAGTACCCGATGATGTATTGCTGAAAAATGGTTTTACATTCCAGATGCCAGATATTTTGTTTTCTTAATCAACGTCTTTTTGATACCTAAATACTAGAGTTTGCAAGTCTAGTTATGAGACTATTTCTACACTGAGAACTTCTACAAGCAGCTAAATTTATACTACTTTTATAACAAAATTTCCTAGAGAAGAAAAAGGTCAGTGTAAGAGCATGTGCTCCAATTAATGTCATGTTTTGTATTAAGATGACTAGCAGCTCATTCAAATGTTTCACGTTAATATAACAATATCAAAGCAGTAAAATATTATTAAGTTATTAACTTTACTATAATAATTACCTAGAACCATGCTGGTCTTGGGAAAATTCAACAATATGTCCAACAAGGTCTCTTAGTTGAAGATTAGGGAAACGATTGTTCCTGAAATCTTCCAGCAATCGACTACGTCCAGAAGGCATAATATCAGACCTACTGTAACGAAGGCGTGAAGGAGGGAAGAGCTGACTGGTGGAGCTAAAAAGACTGGAGGTACTTGCCGCACTGCGATACTTTGCTTCGGCTCCAGGTGCTGCAGAAATATAGCGACCACTACCATTTGTCAGTCCTCCTACAAGGAAGCAGTTCTGTCAGTAAAAGCCGTAAGGAAAATAAGCAACAGCAAAACAGTAAGTGTACTAGAACTATGGATACACCCTGGAGCCAAAGAAAACAACAGTGTGGTCTTGTATTTACCTCATTATGCTTGGAGGAGTTAGATAGCTTTATCTTCCAATAAATAAAACCATTCTCCTCCTCATTTTTACTTTATGTGAAGGGCACCAGGAAAAGAAATGTCATTAGAAGAATATAACAAAGCAGGTAAAGTGAGCACCCACTCAGACTTACAGAAACTTTAGAATTAGGTGGGCCTTAGCTTAGTGGGCAGATTTCCACTTCACAAGTAATACTGACTTATACCCTTGTTAGTAGTCTCAAAGTTAGCCAATTGTTTCAAAATAGACCATGAAATCTGAACTACCCTTCAGTCCCTACTGAGGTACCTTTCCAACTTACAGTGTGAAAGGGCGTTTTTGGGGAGGCACACATGCTGCCTCTTCTCATGCTGTACCTGTTCTGCAGGATACTTGATGACTTCAGATTCCCAGGCTTTCAATCTGGTACCTCTTCTAAGCACTAAGTATGTCAAATTTCAAACCAGGTAACTAAGAATGCTCTACTTAATTCTAAAACAACCAAAGATATATCAAATTGAAGTTCCTTTTAGAAACATGAAGTCCTTTTCCTGCAGCAAAAACATTCATCACTCTCACTACACTTTATCTTTCCTTACTTTCTAAGAACTGAATTGCCTTCCTATGTTTAGGTCCTACTCCTTTTTTGCCAGTAATTCCACCTACAGCTATCATCATCTCACAGTCCTGTGAATTTCTCCTCACATACGGCTCTCTAATCAGCTTATGTCACTCTGAACTCCTCCAGTAGGCCTCTCTCCCCTCCGCTTTACAACAGGCAGCAATTATCATAAGCAGCATGCAAACAAAGCACCTTTCCCAACTACAGCATGATTTTAAAAGGGATACTGCTACTATACTACAAGCAGAAATATCCAAAGACAATTCCCACCTAGAAATCTCAACTCTACTACTTAAAAAAACCTCAAACCTAAAATTATTGAGTATGAATTGGAAAAGGAAGGCATTTTCAGTTTCCCTATCTAGAAAGTGACACAGTAACTGAAAGCCCTTTCAAAGTCAACAGAAGAAATATCTACATTTGAATTTAAAACAAATTGCAGTATGTGCTGTTTGAATGGTGCTCTATTACAAAATTAATTAAAAAAAAAAAAAAAAAAAGAAATCAGCTGACAGTGCCCCAGCCAAGCCTTCTTTTGGTTCCAAGTATTTATAAGGCCAGGCAACAACAGTGTTACAGTGGGCTGGTAATGTATTAATGGTAAAGTATCTTTTTCCAAAAAGGTCAAACTGCAATACCAGAATCTGAGATGTTAGTGCTCTGCAAGACATATCAAGCATCACATTTATTGCACTGCATAGGATTATGCCCTAAAATAGAAATAATTAGTATTTATTTTACAATTAGTTTTCAAAATTCAGTGGTAAGAATCAGTAAAGGATCAGTAAATACTTTATGTCCCACAATACCTTTTAAAAACCACTAGGTTTTCTTTTAAATTAAAGCCTCTTAATTCTTTACAGCCAGAAAAATCAAGGTTTTTTTAACTATCATTTTTAGTTTCCATTGACAATCACTATTTCCAGAAAAGAGCCGACAGTGACATGATACTAACAGACAAAAAGAAACCCAACATTCTGCAGGTGAAGCAGTATGCAGAGTGATGTGCTACAGTCATTTCTCTTCTAGGAATGGCATTCTAAAGAACAAAAAGTTATGCACCTGAAATAATGGTATTTCTCATCTAGATTATTTAAATATATGAATGAAATCCTAGCTTCCCTGTAAATGCTGTGCAGTAACATTATTTAATGCCACGAGAGGGCAGCAAAGCCCGTTTAAAAGGAAGTCTTAAAGGCTACTTTCCTGTTCTAGCTTCTCTATTGCTCCACTGATCACATGTTCAATTCTGTGCCAGAAACTAGAAGGGTAGTTTTGACTATATGCTCACAAATTGCATGGCTCTAATTAGCATACACACTCATGGAATTGCAAATGTGAATCAGCAATTGTATCAGCCTTTTTTTTTTTTTTTAAACTGAGCCTTTATGTGAGAATAAATTGTGACAATTTATCCAGCAATTAAAACAGAAATTAAGAAACTTAGTAGCTTTTAACAAATATGCTATGTATGTGTAGTAGAACTGCACGTATACAATACGTTTCACACTTAGGATTATCAAGCCTTTCTTCAGTCTAATTTGGGAACTATCCCTTTTTAAGACTTGTAAGACGACGATGCTGCAACTGGGAGACTCCTGTCTAGCCTGTGAAACTACTTCAATCATGTTAAGCAGGACCGTAATACACGAAGGCTGAAAACATATCCATTGTGCCTAGAAGAACCTGTCATACTTCAAAAGCACACAGAAAGCTTAACCTTGTAAAACCCTGGACACTACTATAAAATCCAGTAATTTAATAGGTAATTAGCTTTTCTTCTTACGTAACCTTCTATTACAGCAGCAGTGTTATAGCTCAGTGGCAACTTTGCAGATTTGAAAAATAGTAAAATCCCCCAAATAAAAGCATATTATCATAGGTACTTTTTATATGCAGATGTACTCTTGTATACAATGGACTATTTTCTTAAATATTGTACTCATTACTTTCTCAGTCCAAAACCACCAAAGCATTAGTGTGGACATTAAGGACACCTGGTCTCCTTCCTGAAAACTTTGAGTGTGAACAGGTTAGAAATGGAAAACTGAAATCTGAATTCTAGTAACCCAAATCCTCCTGGTTAGCCTACTGCATCCCCATGCTCTTCAAGAACTCAGGACGCTTGTTTTACAGATTCTGATTCCAAACTAGAACGGTAACAGCCTAGGTCTTATAAATTATTTGGGGAACATACCCTACTCAATAAAGCACCTAGCCTAAACTGAAGTTTCAGTGCAAACACCAAAGTTTCAAAAGACTGTTATCAAGCATCAGTATAGCCACACAATTACAAACCATTGGGGAATAGTGTGCAGTCCATTCTTCAGATAATCACTTAGCTATCATTTCTGATCTCGTAAAACAAAGATCTCTGATGCAATGAATAATATTAAGTCGTTTTACAGTTTAATTGAACCTAAATCCCTGTGGGTAGTCCATAGGAAAGAAGAGGCACAGAGGTATAAAGGGGATATAGACCATCTAAAACAGAGCCTTACTAAGCTTCAAGGACAAAAAGCATGTTAAATTACTAACTCCTTAACATGGACAGCATATTTAATGTAAAGGAGAACATGAAAAAATATTAGAAACTGTATCTAGGCACATTTATTTTGATAGCATTAGTCTGTTAGTACTTATTACCAAAGTATTTCTTCAATCGTTTCTAACCAAGACATAAAACAGATCTACTGCACAGTAACTGTTGCTTAAATCAGTCAGCAGTATTTTCTAGTAAAATACAAGTATATAAACACTTTAAACACGATTTCTACAAAGTATTTGTTCATCTGTAAAAAAGTAGCTTCATCTCACCGTCAGCTAAAAATTTCATCTTCATATGGAAAACAGAATTACACATACTTAAGTACACATACATACATATATATATATGTGTATTTTATGAATCTATGCAAGTGCTTATTATGCCTGGTTTACCGAAGCCCTACAGAGTAGGTAAACAGCAGAGGCAATGCGAAGGTTCCCCATACTGTCTTGCCAAGGGGCCTTTACTCTTACCCAGAATGACCACTTTTGAAAATAAAACATCAGTCTAAACTACTAACAAGCTTGGCTTGCAACGCATAGAAAATAATTACCTCCAAAAGCCTAGATTTTAAAAATCCTACTCTACACCAAACCCTTAACATGCTACAATGCACCAGAGTAAGCACTACCAATCTAAAAGGATTTTTTTGTAACACAGGAAAAATACTTCCTCTTGCAGTTTTTTTGTCCCTGGGAGTGAAAGGGTAGTTCAAATTCATGACCTTACTGCTCCAACTGATTACAGTAAAGAAGCAGTTACAGACAACTGACAAATCCCTTCAAATACAGGAAAACTGACACTAGAACAAAGTAATTAGCACATTCCTATTTTAGGATGTTGGATAAGAGTTGGTGAGAAGAGAGAAAAACAGTAAAATACCACAAATTTCTTGTAAAAGGGAAATTGGTCTTTTAAGCCACAAATTGCAGCAGTGTCTGACAAAGGGGTTATAAAACCATGCACCCTTTCCCCAGTATTGTGCTCTAGTATTCTGGTGGCTGAAACAGGAGCAACCGAGTTTGATGCCCATTTTAAAATACGAGTTAAACTTAGCTGAACCTGTTGATATAAGCAGGCAGGACAAGTTTTGAAGGTGGAGGGAGAGCTGCATTTGACAGGCATTATCAGAATACCAATGGAAACTACATGCAGACATGAACTTACAATGTTGTTCTACTCTGAAAAGTGACTACATGGTAATCATACCCTTCTTAAAATATACTCCCTGTTTGATTTCAGGTATAACTTCTCATGTGGTGAGAAAGCTTTGCCTTTTTATTTTTTGTATGTGAGAACAAAACAAATGCTTCCAAGAGCGGCTGATGAACACACCAGAATAAATTTAACAGGACAGACAATTAACTGCAGAAATAGTCTTCAGTTTTTTGCAATGGTGCACCTTGGATGTAACTGCACAAAGATATGACACAGGGCAGAGTGCAGGAAATGCTAAAAAAAATTACTGCATTTTTGTGAAAGCAAAAATCCAAAAGACCTCAATTTCCAAATTTCAGATTGATTTGATAAGGTCGCAAAAAGTTTACCCATAATCAAGGTCCACTTCATTTGGAAGATGAAGAAGCAGTACACATGGAAGCCAACAAGGTTGTGTCAATTTTCAGAGTACAACTGTACATTCTGGCCTTTACACACTGATCTAGTACATGATTTTAACAAACTATTATGCTTAGTTCACACTGCCAAACAGTCTGAAATGGATTAAAATCAGTATTTAACAATTTCTGCTGATAGAGGTAATCCTCTATACTGATTGCAGCTTATTTTCTCAGAACTGAAAAAGTCTTTTAACATTTATCAAATGTGAAACAACACAAAACTTTAAATGTTTTGAATTTTAGATAATGCCTTCCAAAATTTGGTTTAAATATAGTTTTCAGTTACATGAAAACTATTGTGAGAGTACTTTGAAAAGAAAGAAAGACAAAGATTTCCATGATAACCCCATTGTCAGATGTTCAGAACTTTCTCAAAAGCCTCCATTTGGGCTGAAACTTTCCATGCTTGGTCTCAGCCCAAAGGTGCACTTTGTAGACCTGAAAAAGGAAAAAAGGTAAGTAAAAAAAAATAAAACGTGCTGAAACATCCCCTTGCCCAGTTTTACTTCGGGTATTCAGCACTTAACCGTGAAGGGGATACTGAACTGTAAATGTAATATATTTAAATTACTTTTAACCTTGTTATACAAATCACTCACACATTTCTCACTTAAAGTGTATTTTGGTAGGCACTTTTAAATTTTTTCCTGTTTTATTTGCATTAACAGAAGTACAGGGGATTAGGTTGCCTATTGCATGCAAAATTGTGCACTGAATAGTTACTGGAGCAACAGGCAACTCAATCTTGAAATTACATCCAGTTTCATTGTATGATTTTAGCATCCAAATTAAATGACCACAAATATTTGCAGTGAAAAAAGGGAAAAGTTTATCAAGTAACCTCAGGTTACAGGCATTATCTTCTAAATATACTGTAGGCTGTGGTGGGGTTTCTTCATCTTTTTAAATTTTATTTTATTTTTAATTTTTTTAAAAAGAGGTTGAGCTCCCATGTCATCTAACTAGCTCAAAAATTTTCTAAAAGATTACTATCATTGTTCATTAAAAAAATACATCTGATAACAGAGAGCCACCACTGACAAAGCCTTTGCTACTTCTTTCACAAGTGCATTTTCTTTTTTTCCACCAGCCTGGTGATAAACTACTGTCTTCCTGGCAAAGCATCTGGGCCATGAGGTAGTAGGCTCAGATTCAAAAAATCACCTTTCAATACATTTTACATTGAGAGCTTTGCTCACTTTTCCACTTTATCATAGTAAGGGGCAGTAGTGAAAGTCACTTAACTGTTAAACACAATATCTTAAAATGTCCTTAAAGTGACAATACACTGAAGTAGAAACAAAAGTAATGCACCTTTGCTTGTCATACTGTAGAAACATAATACAAAAAGGACCAGTAAGTCTTACTGGGCTCTCTATCGGGCTTCTGCAAGGGAAGAAAAATAAGTTGTTGACCCGATACTGCAAAAAGCTGAGTGCCCTCCACTGTCAAATCAATGAGCATTTGAGCATGCTCTTCACCTTTCAGGAATGGCCCCTCTTCATTACAAAACTGTTTAACAGCAAAGGTAATGTGACATCTCTTATGCAACATATATTTTACACATAGAAATACATACACACATACAAACAAAAAGTGGTTTTTTGGTTTTTTGTTTTTGTTTTTTTTACCTAAATGCAAACTGGATGAGGATCCATGTGATGAAAGTGATGGCGGTGGCGTAAGTGAATGTCCTGGCGTTTGGCTTGGCAGAGGCATGCCTATTGGACTTGGAGAGGAGGAAAATCCCAGACTATTGTAAAATGGCTGCCCTATGGGTGCTAGGCTGCTACTAGATCTTTTGTACAAGTCAGAGCTAGTAGATAGAGAATCTCTCCTTGTGGCACTACTACTTGCAGAACTGCCAACTGAAGAAGAAATAAAAAGACCCTAATTACACAGTGTCAACTGAATAAAACCTATCCCCAACTACAGCTGGGCAATAACAGATGCGATCACAATAATTACAGCAATCGTTATGACAAAGACAATTACTGTGATAACCACACATACTTTTAAGTAAATCTAAGTGGGTATAAATATACCACTGATAAGTAATTTCACCAATGCCCATGTCTTTCAACATTTCATTCTAGACTTCTCACAGTAATATTGCAGTACTCTGTTTTAACTGCCTGGCTTCAGGCTTTGGGACAAATACGGAATTTATGAGATTAGATTACACTGTCACTTTATAGAATAAATGATTCTAAAAATATTTCCACTAAACTCTTTGATAAAATCCTTTCCACTATAAATTATTAGTCAGACAGTGATACCTGATTTCAGGAAAAAGGCTAGAGACAATTGGTTGTTACTATTTAAGGGTTCAGAAAATAATCTATGTTGCTGTTCAGCTGTTTCTGAACTTCCTCTTGTTTGTGAACCCCTCACCTGTAGGAAAAAAAATGACTACTTAAAATTCCCTACAAGAATTATGGTTCTCAAAAGAAGTGTTTTGAAAAGATATTATGAAGAGGGAACAGGCTAAGATGAGAAGCAGAGCAGAGAGAGGAAAATTAAGGTGAGAATCTAAAAATGTAATTTTACTGCTACCAGTATTTCTGAAAGTCAAATTAGACTAGAAGCTTTGGATAACAGTGTATTAGTGAAGGACTGGTTATCCTGCACAGCATCATTCAGCAGGGCGATGAACAGTCTAGGATAAATTAGGAGAACAATAAAAAGTTTTTAGAAATGTTAAATTCTAGTATCTGTTGCATACTAGTGAAATAGTAAACTAGAGTGCCTGTTTTAAACACTGGAACATTATTATACTCATGAACAAAACCAAGATTATTAATATTTTGATAAAGATGCTTCTTAAGCTGAATTTGGAAAACTGATTTCTTCTTCAACTTAAAAAGGAAAAGGTCGGAATTTATACTTCCATAATCTTTATCCTTGTCAGGTACCTTCCTACTAAAGCCGGCAGCATGGCCCAATATAAAGGTCACCTGATACTTCCCATTTTAACATACTATTTGTTTTCTCATAACATTAGCAACTTGGCTAATACTTGTCATGGCAGGTACCTGCTTGGACCAAATTTTTCAAAGAAGTTCTGCCCAAACAACACTGCCATTTCAGAAAAACAGGCAAGGAAAGATGCTTTATCCTTAGCAAAATAATCCAGCTACCTATTATTTGAGAAGTTAATGCTTTCACGTACTCAGACCAATATGCTAGCAACAGGAGACCTTTATTTTCATGCTCTCTTTGATTGAGCTAAAAATCTTCGCAAAATCACAGTTTATACAAGTTCAGCACAGATCTGCTACAGACTCATAGCTGATAACTTAAAACTCCTGTCCATACATTGCACATCTGAGATGGCTGATAAAGGTTTTCCCTGCAGTTGAACTTCTAGGCTTCTGTGTGCCATACCAAAAAGGGACTCTGAAACTGCTGTCCAAGATCCCACCTTGTGTTCAGAAGGCCCATCAGGCAGTGTGGAAAGGAAGTTTTCTACTTCAAATGCAGAGGAGACAAAAGCCAAACACAAGAAATAGACCAGGGAAAAGAGGGGAAGGCGGGGGGGGGGGGGGAGAAACCAGAACCAGGAGGAGAGAAAGGACAGACAAAGGAGCAAAGAAGGACTGCAAGAAAAACTGGCAAGCACTTTCAAAAACAGTGGGACTGAGGATGAAAAGAAAGCAGATCTGAAGAAAAGTTAGGCTGTAGAAGGTATGTGTGACAGTGGGGCAAAAAGACTGGAATACTAAGCTGATGATGGGAACACCACAGTACAAGTAGAAACAGAAACATATTTGGGAGGGAGAGGGGAAGCAGGAGATAAATGTTGCCTGGAAACTGGGAAGGAAGAAGCCAGAAGGAAAAAGATACTGGACTAACTAGGCAAGGAGATTGAGAATAAGAAATCAGAAGAGCAAATTAAGGCAACAGTTGAAAGAAATCTCAAGATTTGAGACTAGCTCTACAGGTTCTGGCTCAGCTAGTGAACCATGTGAACGTTAATACAATGCTACATGATGGATTGTTATTTTTCCAACTATGAAAAAAGCTAAGCAAACTTTAGCTTTCTTTCAGGGTTTCTTACTCAGCTAAATTACTGCAGCTTAACAAGTCACCGTGAACCAGCTGAGCTGCATTTTTCACACACACACACACACACACACACACACGCAAGCTCACAAAACCCAGAAGATAATTTGAATTAGCTTACCCCTCTTCACCACTGTCTAAGCTAATGCAATTACTTTACACTTGTCATAAGCCAGAAGTAGGCATCTGGAAAGCTGCTGTAGCTGATCTAATTCTTAGCTACCTGTTAAGCTGCAGTAACTTATCATGTACCGAAACCTTTAAAATGGAGTATGAATATAATAAAAGAGCAGAGACTGTGAAGTACATACAGCCATTTATATGGTATGCCTACCTCTTCCTGTTTTTACTTTGTTGTTCAGTCATTCAGCTAGAACATGCTCACCTCTGTATTTTTTGCAGAGCTACTTTTTTTTTTTCCCCTTCAACAACTGAAAACGTAAGGGCAAGATCTGTATTGCCATCTGTCAGTCTTCATGGCTATATTTTAACTGAAATTCAATCTTTACAACACACTGAGGTGAGTCACAAAGAAGCTGAAACTTTGGCAGATAAAAAAATTAAACTTGTTTTTAATTTGCCTTAACACACGTTAACACCATTTGTATAAGTACTCATCTGTGTAATTCAATTCATATATACATACAGCTCAGGAACTCTTAAAAATAATCAATCAGGAAGCATTTTTTAAATGGCTATTACAGCAAGTACAATTTATACTTGGCAGAAGGGCACTTTCAATATACTTTTATTCCAATAATACTACTAAAAATATTTCAGGTTTAGGTAGCACCTTTCATCAGCACTTCTCAAACTGCAAAAGCATAGGCTTCCTGCTTCCCTGTGGAAACTACCAGGCTAATTAAATCACCTAGGACATCGCTGCAAGATTTCAGCATATGCTGTCTATGCTGAAGGCTTTGGACAAAGCTCTGGAACTGACCCTTGCTACAAGAAAAAGGCTTACTCTCCTGTGCCAGAAAGAACTATGCTGATTCTTCTTAAGTAGATACAAAACTAAAATTTGTATTCTATGGAGGTCCTTGTGATAATGCTGGATAAAGACTTTTATGAGTTAAAACTATTCTATCTAGAGACTTAAAATGGGTGCACTGCATTAAAGATGCAGATATACTTATCATCACTATCTATCAATGAAATGAAACTGTACCTAGAACAAAACACAGCTGATCAGGATTCACTGAAATCCTACAAGTAGCTCAGGACAAGTTATATTACAAAATACAGCACCTGGACAGCACAACTTTGCAAATAAGATTTACCTGCTGTGGTATTATGGAAAATTAAGAAACTCTGCATGACTGAGTAGCCTCTATCTTTTTTTTTTTTTTTTTTTAATTATTTTTTTAAAATTAAAGATGGTATGTTTAGAGTCTCCTACTCCACTCTTTAAAATCAGATATTAGAGAGGATCAGTGTAAAACTTGATTCTGGATTTCCTAGCATTAGTTTTGTTGAAGTAAATAACTTTTCAGATTATTTTATGAAAAACAACACTGAGAAAATCTCTGTGTTGGTACGCAGTATATTTGATGTCACTATTCACCTCCACTTAGTTACCAAATAACAGGTATCATGTTTTAACACTGAAGGGCATGTTTTTCCTTCTGTTTTTCCATATATTAAGCTATCTTGTAATAATCTTCACTTTTTACATTTCTTTCAACATTTAATTTTTTTTTAAAATTATTTCCCTTAGGGCATTTAATTTTGAAAAGAATACTGTTAGAGTACATAAATTTCCCCCAGTTTCTACCCATCTGCAAGATATGTAAGATTATAAACATGCTCCACTGATTTCATTAAAATAATAATAAAAATAGTAAAAAATAAGCAATTCAGTGCTGTAACTTAGAGATTAATAGCCAAAGGAAATATTCTTTAGAAAAGATATTTCACTTGCCTTACTAATACTGAATGTGAAACATAAGAAAACCTACCTTACATGTTTAAAAACTGTGCAAATAAGAAATTTCTGCTATAGAACAGAAACATGATGGCAACATTGATTTTTTAATTTTTTTTTTTTTTTTAAATACAAACAGGTTGATAATATTTAGGAGCATATGTTGAAATAATTTAAGGCCCCAAACTTGCATAGAACTATTTAGGCTTAACTGTATCTAAGATTAAACCTACTAGAGTTAACAAGGACTGTTCTTGGGTATTAAGTTTTTCTGTTTTATAAATTCTATAAAAAATGTTATGGAAACACAACAATTCAATATTAGATCAAATTTAGAAAGTCATATGCTATTTAATTTTTTAAAAAATTAGGAATTTTCCCTGACATGAAAATTACAACAAAAGAATGCATATCTCAAGTGTCATCAATTGTTATTTTAAGCACAGAATGAAGACTTCCTTGCAAATATAAAAAAGCTTACTAAAACCAAAAACTTCTAGGGCAGAGTACGGTGCTCAATATAGAAAAGTATTCTGGAGAGATCTACGACTACAGGATATTCTTCAAAAGTGCATCTTGTATACAGAACCCAAGTGAATTAAAAAAACCCTTTTTCTTCCCCTATGATTTGTTTTCAACTTGAATAACCTATTTTTGCATTCTTTTTAGAAATGTATGTGTATATAATATGTCTGGATACAGATACATTTTTTTGCTTAACACAAAAGTCTCACAGAATTTCCTCACTATATTAACAACCTACCTGATGAGCCAAATCCACCAAGTGCAGAGCCGATAGCTGCTCCTAAAGAGCTGCTACTTCCAAAGCCAAGAGATGTGCTTCCTGGTTGGCCAGGACCATGTGAAAAAAGGGAACTGCTCTGGGAGTTATTGGTCAAAGAGTTACTGCCATAAAATGAATTGGATTGTAGGCTACTATTTGTTTGCTGTTGCTGTTGCTGTGGCTGGGCACCAAGTGGCCGAAATAGACCGTTCGTGGCTCCCGCGAGATTGTTTGCTGTTCCTCCAGCTGAAGCAGCTGCAGCTGTAAAACACATGTTTTCAATCATAATTACTCTCTCAAACATTTCTGACTGAAAATGGTCTATTCAGATCTAAATCGTATTTTCTTGAAGCCCTCTTAAACAAGCAGAAATTCACATATTAAAAGACTAAAAGAGACTTTATAGTATTACACAGTCTTAATTACTCAGGGAAAAAAATGAAGACAGCATATGTTGTAGGCTAATCAAGGCTGTAGAATTGTTAATGTAATTGAGGGAATTTTCAGTGTAAACATGTAAGACATTACTGTTTACTGAACTGTACTTTTATATCCAAAGTCGCACTAGCAGAGTTGCAGCTACGAGTCAAAGACATCTTCAGCTACTAATGTCAGAAGCGAGCTCTGCATAGAGAAAGAAGCTTACAGATTAACTTAAAAATCTAATTTTCTGAACAGATTAATTTAATTAATCTGGTGTTAGTATTCTGGATTTTAACAAATGCAATAAATACAATGCTTCAGTAAAGTAGTACCAGACCTTATCACTGATAAAAAGAGAAAAAGAAAACTAGAGACTTTTGATGTAACTAATTCTCCTCTTCTGCTGTCCATTCTATAGTGTTTTTCCTCGCCACACTTTTCAGGAGAAAATACTTTCAGGAGAAAAGCATAGCAAGGCCCCAGAGCACTCCATCATCTTCTGCCAGGCCGAAGCAATGAAATGATGCTTCCTAAAGGACACCATTTAGGGGACTGATGAGAAGTGCATGTTATATGCATGGGGAAAGGAGAGGGGAAAGTGTTCCTACCTGACAAGCAACAACATTTGCAGAAACATGCCTGTATATGTATGGGGAGAGGACTGTAAATTTGAATTAAAAAATGAAAACTATATCTCTGAGAAACAGCAGTCTCTCTCAGAGAAAGGGAGGTGACAGAATAAGAAAGAGAGCATGTATGGTATTAACCTTCACAACTAGGAAACTTCACAGATGCATACAAAACACATATACAATATCAAATACTAATGAACCAGCATTACTGTTAAGATTCAGTACAAAAGTGGAAGAAACCTCCACGCAGGATCAAATACTTACCTGCTTGTGCTGCTGCAGAACTGATTATAACAGGAGTTGAGGCCACCAATCTGACTGGTGCTCCAAGGCCAGTTCTCGCTCCAGGGCCTACTACTAAGGCACCAGTCTGATCATAATAGGCAGTGGGAGCTAGTACTTGATAGCCTACACAACACACAATACAAGAATTAGTAGTACAGATAGTCTCATATAGTCAGCATTTCTTCTCTCCTTGACATATTCTGACAACAAACTACAAGGGGGAAAACAGCATTTCTGCCATATTGCCTTAGAACGTCAACTGGACATCAAAAGAAAAAACAGTCACCACTGTAAAACAGTGTGACAATCTTATTTAGGAATGCTATATGTAATTTTTTAAAACTAGAATAACAGCTAAATTTAGTAGTCTAAACTTGAATTTTATTTTCAAGGTTAACAAAGTAAGCTTCTAATACCATGGTGAAAAGGCACAGGAACAACACAACTGGCCATATTTGGATCATTATCGAATCAACTTCTTTCAGCAATTTAAAATATTTTACATTCCTCTTGTACTCCTTTGTACATGGAAAAGGTATTGAAATCTGTACAATTAAAGGACTGAACTAAATGGAAGTTTGGCAATTCCATACATTACCTAGCCACACTTAGAAGTCCATCTACAAAAACACATTAGGAAAGGAATGCTGTATGTGCAGGAATATCTTGGACCAGTCAGTTTTACAGAAAAAAAAAAAAAAAGACTGTAATCCAAGTATAATTTCATTCAGTTGACAATTAAGAGTTGGAACTGGGGGAGAAAAAGGAGGAGGAATTGAAAAAGGAGAAAAGCAAGTAGTAGGAAGGAAAACAGGACACAAGATATGAATGAAGGAAAGCAAAAGAGACAAAAAAAAGAGCAAAACAAAAAACCTTTATTTAGGACAAAAGCAAGAGAACTAATTTTAAAGCTCTGACACTTTATAATGAAGTAGAAGAATTGGAATAAGAATCCCTAAAAAATGGAAGAGCTAGGATAATCTAAGAAAGGGTGCTGACAACAAAAAGGTAACAGTAATTTTTAGGCTGACTATTCTTATAAAGCAATAAAACAAAACCCAAGAAAATGTCAATATTCCTCCCATGTTCAAATATATACTAATGCTATCAAGAAAAAAGTTAAGATTGCAAAAATCACACATCTATTTTTGTATGTGTAAGAACCAAGACTTTGCATACTATTAAGTCAGTTTCCATGTATGTTCAGAACTAGGTCTAGCAAAGTTCTCTCTGAAATACATATGGACCTGAACATAAAGACCTGGGCCTCCAATTCCAGGTGAGTACCTCAATCATCAGGCTTCCAAGTCTTATTTTCTCCTCCTCAATTTCTAAAACATCTGTGTAATCTCTTCTGCCTAGATGCCTTGCTCCAAAAACAGCTGGAAACACCATCTGCCTACTGGCCTGGTGGTTACAGTACTCTGCAGGGAAGCTGGAGACACAGGTCCAAATTCTCTCACACTAAGAAAATCTGAAGATATGAAGGAGACTCAGTAACTGAACAGGAGAGGAGTGATGAAAATCCAGATCTTTAGGTTCAATTCACAGTTCTGGAGATGAATGCACTATACTGGTTATGAAAACTTGTCATTACTATCATTCTAAACCTGTTTGTTCTCGCTGCTCACTACTTGTTTTGCATTCCAGGTGCATCTACCTTCTCTTTCCCAGCAACAGCAAAGGAAGACAGTTGTCCTCCACAGAGTTTGTCTGAAAGTTTGGCTAGTTAAAAACAACCAAAACAGGTTCTTACAATTGAATTGGTTAGGAAACCTTCGCTATAGGTGCCATTGCCTCTTCCACCTACAAAACTGTGCTGTGCTGCTCTACCACCTTCACCACTAAGAAAGGTTGCTACATTCCCAGGGTAGGGAAAGGTGAGAGTGACTGCTGTCTGTTTTACTGTAGTTCTGTAGAGAACACAGCATAGAATATTAGAAGATTAGTGACACAGTAGGAAAGCTCTTTGTAATACCACATATGTTCCTGCATACATTAGCAAAGTTTAATTACTGGTACCTACATCATTTCTACTTTTACTCATAGCATGTTCAATTGATAATACTATGTCGGTCCTGCCATTTGTTACTGCTGTATCATACAAAACCACTTTTTCAGAGCTCAGAATTGGCTAATACTTACCAGTATTTACTCTGACCACCTACCCTCTTCAAATGTTCAAAGATAAGATGGTGACTTGCCAGATCTCCTCTCTAATTCCCTCTCTCCTCCTGTTCCAGTTTTTATTACCTCTCCATCACATCATCATCTCCCTGCGGCTGTGCAATTTCCCCTCCAAATTAACAACTATCAAAGCTCATTTCAGTGCCTTCACATTCAAGCTTACTGTGGTCTTCCACTGCAACCAAAAAACTAAAACATACTCTTTGCTTCCTAATCACACCTTTTATTTTAGAATTCAACTGCTCTATCTACACTCACTGTCTGCAGATCAGCAGGGAATATGAAAGTAAACAACCTGGTTTACTAGTACTGTGCTTTGCTGAAATGATTTCTAAATGTCTCCAAAACCACAGATTCTGAAAACTTTCTGGATTCTTTTCACATAAACCTTAAATGTGCTTAAAGAATGAGAGAATGAGAGGAAATCTGTTCTCTTGGCTCATGCAGCCCATTCTTAGTGTTGCTCTTATCCATCCAATAATTTCTTCAGTGTCTTTCCCTGGATACTTCACACTCTCTTCTCACATTTTTGTATGTAATACCACAAAGCTCTGCCCAGATCTCCTACTCTCTTCCCTCTATGCAACTTCCCTCGCTGATGACACCCAAACGTATGTCAGAGTTTGTCACTTCTCTCTACTCAGTTTAAGTTAACAGATGTGACACTTCTTACTGCCAACTCAATTGTCTGCCCCTTTTAACACTACCATCCTGACACCCCTCTCTCCCCCCACTCAGGAGCATAACCTGCAAGTCACTGTACAGTCCTCTCTCCCTATGTAGAAAATTTACAGCTTCTCCCTTCTCAACATTCCCAAGATCCAATTATTTTCCTCTGCATACAGATTTGAAAATTTATTCAGCTCTTAATCTTTACTTAAACACTGCAGTCTTCACTTCAGTCTCCCAAGTTCACCAAAACCTGAACCACTGTAACCTTTCATTTGTTCTGACAAAAATATGCACAGCCTTATCTCTGCACTTGTCCTCTCACAAATCAAATTCAGAACTTACTATCCTACCAGTGATTTATACTTTGTATAACCATTGTAACTTTGCCAATACTGTAACTCCCTGTATGTCTGCCACAATTAAATTTGACTTCTATTTCATACTACCTGGAGGCACAGAATGCATGACCCACTGCAATGTGACACTTCAAATTCCTCTAGGTAATAAAAAATGCAATGCCAATAGACAGAATTGTTGATTTTAATGTTTTATACGTGTTTTTCAGACAACTCAATTTACGTGCCCACCTGCAGGCTAGATGCACCACTACAGTCAGTGCTAACAGATTCACTTGCGTGAGTTCAATAAAACTAAGTTGCATCTGATCTAGCCAATGCAGTCAATGAAGCCTCCTGGGGGATTCAGTTGACCCGCTGCTAGACATCTATTTTAGGGTAAGCTGAGCAGCTTTGCAGCCTCTGTGCAGCAACTGCACTAGGGAGATCTCCATTGAGCACAATGGCTCCTTAGACAACTGAGGTCACATGCAGATTCCTGAATTTGGATGACTAAGCCAAGTCCAACCGTTGCCTGTGACGAGGATTGGTTTTACTTGCAGAAAAGAATGTATACTGATCATATTATGATGAAATTGGGAGTACCCTCTGACTTTGTCTTGCACGTTTATTCCATCAGAAACTGTTTGGTTTTTAAGAATCCTTGTTACTGAAAGACTTGCTAAATTAGGACAGGAAGAATTTAAAATGCAATTACACAACTCCAATGCAAAATGTATTTCGCTTTTGATGGTTTTAAAAGATAACCTGAATTTTTCTGAAAAGAGACTTAACAAAAACATTACGCAAAAAGTAACCTGGATTTCAGACACTTTCTCTTCGCACTTAGGATGAGATATGTGCCTTAAGTGCTACACAAATACACCTCCCTGAATAATTAATGCAGAAATACTTGAAATACCAAGAAAAATAAAACAATCTCATAGTTGGGATAGCTCATTAATTTCATCCAACGTGAAGGCTGTGGCATGGAGAAAGCAGTATGGACAAGCTGAGTAATATACTCTCATTTATTAGCTCACAGTGGTAGCCAAACTACAAATATTCTCTCTGTAAAGAATATTCAAAAGCTTGAAACTCAATTTGGACCTACACTTTCTTGTAAAACACTTAAGTCCATTGAAACAAGAATTCCACACATTTTCTGCTTGTTTATTACGTTATTATGTGTTGTTCAGTGGTTACTACCTGGGATTCACTTGATCACATTTTGGTATCTAGATGTAATTTAGTGATCTTGACTCAATTTTATAGTAAGTGAATAGAAAAAGGCACCTCTAGAGCAAAACCCACTTTATCCTAAATCAGGTAACTAAAAAACCATCCTTTTTGTTTATATTTTGAGCCCCATTCCCTGTAAGAATGTGGTCAGTAAGGCTGAAAGCCAGTTGCACACAATTCCTATTATAGAACAGTCTGAAATACGTGCACATTAATGAAGTTTTTCTCTGGCCATCCAGGCATGCAGCAGATGGGACAAAGAAGCAACCCACAATGGAAACTGAATAAAAAGGTTCCTGCCCTCACAGAAAACCCCTTGGGGCTTGTGGAGGAAGAAAAAAAGTCTTCAATCTTCACAGGACAGGCTCTTGCATTACTGAATTTATGTATGAGACCACTCAATATTACTTTCAATCATCCGTTTGGAGAGGGGGCCTTTTTGTGGGTTTTAAGAACTACCCTTGAATTAAGATAGATATTTTTCTTTTTGAAAATAATGCTCTTTTTACGTCTTCCTATAATGAAGTCACAAATTTGGGCTGGGTCAAGGTCTTGGATATTGATCTGATTCAAGCTAAATGTCA
The DNA here is from genome assembly GCF_018139145.2 of Gymnogyps californianus. NCBI lineage: Eukaryota > Metazoa > Chordata > Aves > Accipitriformes > Cathartidae > Gymnogyps > Gymnogyps californianus. The sequence continues at coordinate 117,251,614 of NC_059473.1, forward strand.
CAGGCTTTTTACAAGACATGGACCACTCCACAGTCAGAGCTCCACATCCAAAGCAAGAACTAGTAAGTAACTATAAACAAACACATACACCCCAAAACACACACAAAAAAGGTATAGCTAAGCCTTTGAGGCTTTTGCAAAGACGCTTATAGCATCTCTGATATGCCTCACTGTTTGCAGGCCTTCTCCACTGCTTTGGTGAGGCGCAGAGATACCACTTGACAGGTGCTGTGACAGCACACTTTGCTGATTCCTCATTTTAGGTGAAAGAGAAAGATGCTAAAAGCTGAAGATAGTACTGCATGAGAAGAAATAAAAATGGCATTTATAAAACAAAACAGACAAGAAAAACACAAGAGCCAGTCTGTTCTGCAGCTAGAGGTGTAAAATCTGATCGTGTGAGGCAAAGTGCACAATGCAGTCCCAGAGCATCCAGCAACAAACTAATTCTGACTTCTATAGGTTGTGAGGCATTTCACAGTAGTGCTGACAGAGGAGAGAACCTGTACAAGTCAAGTGCATTTGCAGCTACCATCAACGTTGTCTAACTTAACTATGTAAAATCTTAACTTTCATACTGAAGAATGGCCAAGTATACTTAAATTGTTCTTGCTCAGGTAATTGTACCAAACACTTAAAAGTGATGCTGAACTTCAAGATAACACGTTGTGCATTTATGACACATGTACTGAGACTCAGAATAACCATTCCCCGGCAAGTCAGAAGCCATGTACGCTAAAAGGATCTGAAGCTCCAAGTTTTGGAGTGCTTCCACTTCAAGCATGTTGTGATCTTCAGAGATGAAAGTAGTAATTTTCTTTTAAATTTCCTAATTTTGGATTCTGAATTTTAGGTTTTATTATTATTATTATATGCCACAAGTAAAAAATTACTTCAGAAAGACAAATTAATACTTCCTCTTGCAGAATAACCAGACAACTCATGACCTTTTAAAGACAGCATGTAGTTGCTTCATTATATACGAAATTATCCTGCAAAAATCTACAATACTCCTTGTGCATACATTTGTAACAACAAATACAGAGAAAATGCTCCAAATAAAAAATGCTAGAGGAATTTCTTGTGCTCTAAGAATCCCATGCCAGTATTTTAATCCAACTGAACAACATAAAACTATGTAAAACTCAATTCTAAGCAGCTTATCATAAACATAACAGGACTTTGATAATTGATCTGTTATCTAACACCACCAATATTTTAACTGTCAGTGATTCTCTTAATCCACTGATAACATACATACCTGGCATGCCTGTAGCAAGACCCTGACCAAAAGCCAAAGCTGGATTTGCTGCTGCAGCTGCTGCAAGTGACTCTGCCTGCTGCCCTTGCTGACCCTGATTGGGAGTAAGTGGGCGCTGAGTTGCTCCAGCACGCAGAACCTGGAAAAGACCAATATGACACCCTTACCTTAAAAGGTAAGAAAGCAAGCCCATTATACACTAAAAAAGGTCTAGAACAGTTGCTTTGCACATTTGATGCCACTTAGCTCTGAATTTCATTTTGGGAATACTCCACCTTATTGGTTTCGAGGATATATACATACAAAGAATAAAAGGCATAAACTATTTTGCTGACAAATGTGACGACAAAATATCTGCCCTGCTCTGGACAGCAGAACTCGTGTACGTTGCATCAATGGTAATAAGTATAAAGCAAGGAAGAAAATCTGTAAGAGTGATACATTTATGATCTGCATTATTTATTAACTGAACGCCTGTCCTTCCCTGATAAATGCATTTGTTAACATTATTTTCAGGCAATTGAATGATGCAAGTCTGAATACTTCAGAGCTTGTAGTAACTCTTCTAAATAATTAACACTACACTGCCAACAGTGCTGTAAAAAATGCACCCACCAAGTTTTAAGAATTCACATAACACTCCATCACAGGCTTATTTTATTATGTTCTGACAGCATATCTCTGGGAATCTGATTGAAAAGCAATCTAAATTCTTGCAACTACTCTGCTTCTCTTGGTTAAAATAATCTTTTCCAGGTCCAAATTAAGAGAGAAATACAATTTACAGTATATCCCCACAAAATATCTTACATGTGATTTGCATAAATTGGATATTAATTTTATAAAGAAAGCAAAAAAACACTGGAGAGATGATATACATTCAGTTATCAATGCAGTTCACTGATGATAACAATCAGTAGAGGAAAGATCCACCTGAATATTAAAACAGTGATTAAGCTACTCTGGAACTTCATGGTAATTCAAAGTCACTTCTCATATTAAATTTATAAGAATGGCATTGAAATTAACCATATTGCTAGTAAAAAAAAAATATTTACATTCATTCAAGCATAACATCATTTTAAGATTTGGGTTTTTCCTTTGTGGAAAAAGGCCCTTTGTTTATACTGAAAGATCGTATAATGGTTTTAAAAATGCATCCAGAGTAACGACAGAAAACTAGCATTTTTTTTTAAAGTTACTTAAAGAAATAGAAATTTCAACGAGTTCTTGTAACAATTGCTTACTCTTGATTTACCAAGGCAAAAATAACATATGGCACATGTTGACATTTGTATTAAAATTATTCTGTCACAGAAAAATATGCAGGGCAATCCTCCTTCCCCATGAAGCAACAAAACTACTGATAACACCTTTATTTCCCTACTTTTTAAAGAGACAAAGAAAAATGTGTAACACTCCATTTTCCAGCTAATTAATAAAAACGCAGATCATTTTTTTCCCAAGCTTAAAAGAAAAAATATCCTCCTAAAATTACTAAAATATCTCTTCATCTCCTTATGTTAGTTTTCTAGATTAGTTTTAAACTTTACATTAATTTTTTAATAACTGTACAGGCAGCATTATCTAGACATAAACATAACAGCATATTAACCTGGATTAAAGGAACTATTTTTAATTTTTTTTTATTTTAAAAATTTGGACTGCAAAATAAGCTGAATATTTAGTATGCAGTAAGTGAATTTTTAAAGACAATGACAATCAGTAACATAAGGAAACTGAGAATTTTTAATATTTATTATATAATATTTATTATTTGATACAACACAACATCTGAATTATGTAAAATTTTCTAGAAGCTGATCCTTATATACTGAAAATGTTAAGGTAAGGCTTTAAATGCGCATCTCCTTTTTACGAAGAACATACCGGTTGCTGTCCCTGTTGTGCCTGTGAAGCTGCTTGCTGATTTGCTGTGGTATTTGCTGCTGCAGCTTGCTGCTGAAATAAATTGGCTGGATACACCCCCCATGGAACACCATAATACTGAGGTGGAACCACAGCAGGACCTAAAACCAGAAAATATGATTATTCCATCTATTGCAGCTAGTTAAAATAATTGTTTATATTGTTTGTAGGATCGCTCATTGATCTATCTTCTAAATGTCAAAACAGAAATCAGTACTAAAAAGAAATGAATTCCCATATTAGCCAACATAATACATGAATACAAATGGGTTAAAGGATTCACATCAAACCATACCTTCTCTATGAAAAAATAAACACCCTTGTGAGACTCAGGTGACAAAGAAAAAACTTAAAGTAATCAAAGCCTGTATACCAAAGAACACTCAGAATCAGTTTCCATGGTTGGAAAAAAGATCGTTTCAGAACATCACAGAATGAACCAAATTCATCCTCCTGATAGTGATATACTGAGACTTTGATCATCTATTATTCTTCCTTTCTGTATGCTTCCTTTTCTTATAAACACAACTATTGCCTCTGCCTCCCCTGCCTACTACGTCACACTCTGAAGAGTGGGCACACTGACCTCTTCCAGTCCATTGATAAAAGAACCCATAGAAGAATGAGCTCCCTGTATCACTGTATTGTACATATAATGCATTATTTATACATATATTTTAGTTCTTTCTACTGCCTTTCCTGTGAAACCACCAACTGGAGATACAGGGTTTTTTTTCCAAAATGTTATGCTCAGGTCTGAGCACTAGCTGGGACTTAAATACTCAGTAGTGTTGTTTCACAGTGATATCTATTAACTTTTTAAGAGATTTTCCTGGGCTTGGGGTTTATGTGTTGTCTGGGCCTTTTAGCACGCTGGAGTTCATCTTTATTCTCATGCCCACTGGGAATGAGAAAACCTGGAATTAGAAAATTAATGCACTGAGTAAAAACATACAAGGAAAGGCTAGCTGTCTCATCTTTTGAAAATAATACATACTACTAATGTCAGATGAAACCTTATTAAGGATAAACATTTTTACAACAGAAGAAACCCAATTGTTGCATAAAAAAGTCCAGTGGAAATACTCAGAATCCATATATAACAGAAACCGAATCCCTTCACATTTTAGTGAAAATTTTCAAACCAGCAATATTAATTTTGCTACAAGTCCCTCCTTCCTAGAAATACATTTATAATGAATAAACAGGATGGATTTCAGCTTTTTTCCTAATTTCATTCCGTAAAATTATCAAGACAGACACTAGAAAGTGTTCAGTTACCTGCTAGGGTAGCTGCTGCAGCCAATCCAGCTGCAGTGTATGGGTCAGTACCTGGAGGAGCAGCACTGATAATGTATGGGTTTGGCACAAAAGCAGCTGGAGCCAAGCCTGCTGAGAATACGCCTGCTACAGTAATAAACAGAGTTTAATTATAGCTAACATACTTAGCAAGCATCATCATATTCAAACCAATCAAATCACGAAGCATATCTGTTAAAATCAGAACTGCTTGTACTTTGGCAGTTTCTACGAGCAGGTACACCATTACAGAAATCAACACTTCTGTGTCTTCTCACCAGTCCTTTCTTACTAATCCCAAGGCCTAACAACGTTGTTTTGCTGGATCTACAGACTCCAAGGAAATTTATCTGATATGTATCTACCCACCCTTATATAGAAGGGACTATTCTAAGTCAAATTTACCTTGCCCAACTTTAACTACCTAAAAGTTACACTAGTCTTACAACTAAACCTGTATCAGACAAATCATCTAGTGTCTGAACTGAATCAGCCAGATGGAATGAATCACCTGCTAGAGATACAAATCTCTTTTCATTGACAACAGGGAAAAATCTAACCAGACAGTTTAAATCAGATACCTGGCTTTTAAACAGCCAGTTATGAGATGCTAATCTTACTTTCAAGAATCCAAATTTGATACAAGGATTGTAATGGAAGGAGACAACTGAAGAAACTCAGCCAAACAAAGCATCGCTACCCCGAGTTTCCCCTGTAAGTCAGGTTCACATACTTTCTCCAACACTGAAGCAGCAACTAGTCCAGCAAGCACAGCACATCAAACTATGCTGCTCCTTCCAAATAGGAGGCTTCTTGCTAAATTTCTATTAATATGCACATCAGAAGAGGCTACATTTCAAAGGGGCAAGATACAGCTGACTGTTCAGTCAGCTCTTTATACAAAGTAGGGGCTTCTCTGCAGTTTAGAAGTTAAAGACAGGCAGGAGACAGGACTGGTGGACTCATACAAACTTCTCAATCTGCCACACTCCCAGCTCTAAGACTGTATTAGTCAGCTACATAACACTATAGAGCTGCCACTTTAAAACCCCAGCTACAGGCTGCTGATCCTTGTCTGAACAGACCTCACAATCTAGCTAAACAAGCCAGTGGGAAAACTTAACCGTCACCATATTGCAGGAAAACATGGACACATCCCTTTGGAGATGCTGCTTCCTATTTCTGTCTGGCCTTCTGATCCTGAGAACTCTTTTTCCCTTGCAGACGAAGGAGATACGTGCACACACCTCAACAGCCTAGTGGTGGAGAGTAGGAAGGGCAGGAATCTTTAAACCTGCCCTACAGCGTCAGAATTTGAGGAGCTCCCTTCCTTAAATAAGGAATTGCTTCCATGTGCATTCCAGCCTCCTTCACCCTAAACACACAGCTTCCCCACAGCGGCAGATAAAACTGCTGTCACTGAAATACAGCCTCCTTATTGAGTTGCCAGCACACCAAGAATTTTATGCATTTAATTAATTCACTGAATTACTTCAAAGGGACAGAAAACAATGCTTGCTAAAGAATTAATTCCGTCACAAAGAAAGGTACCCGCAAGAATAAAGACCTATCTGTTTAAAAGGTGCCATTAACATGGAAGAATGAATTAATCAACATAAGTTTCATTTCAAAATCCTAGTATACAATGGTTTTTAACTGGATTATAAAAGATACTAAACTGCAATAGAATAATAGAATTGCATATTTTTATTTTAGTTAAGCTAGTGTTTCTATCACTATGTATAGCAGAAAAGCTTTTTTAGTTTTTCCTCCCATCAAAATTCAACTATTGTGCTACACAAGCAAAAATAATTTTATTTCTTTGTATATAACAGTTCAAAGTAGGCAAAAATTTACACAACAAAAAACTTTCTCTAAGGACAGGACAGTCTTATGCAGTCATTCTGAGCAGTTTTCAGGAGAACCACTAAAATGGGCCAATTGATCAGTATCTATTTGAATTAGAATATTGGGGGTAAAACTGAAAGGATTATACCAAAGCAACACACCCACTTTTGTCAGGGATACCTGCTGTACTTTACAAAAACCTCACCTATGTGTGGCTGCTGAGCTGCAGCCAGTGCGTATTGCTGCTGCTGGGCTGCTGTTAACTGTTGAACGGTCAGAGCGTTAGTCCTCTGGAAAAGCTATTGGAAAAGAAAAAAAGATGCATTTCAGTTTTCAAAAGTCAGGGCTACAGTATACGGAGATTTACTTACAAAAGATTTTAAACTAAGCTTCTATCCTAATAAGTTACTGAACTAGAAAGTTATGCACCAATATTCTTCTAGATTAAATATACATTTATTTGCCTTTCACCAAGTCACAGACAAAAGAAAATTAAATGCATTATATGCTTAAATGTCTTATTATCAGAGAATAATGCACAGCTTAAACAATCAATCTGGCATGTTTTCAAGCCCAGTACTAACCTGCTGCTGAGAACTGTAGTCAAAAAGTCCTACAGTAGCTCCTGAAGAGTCCATTTGTACCTGATTGCCAGTATAGTCAAACTGCAGAGAATCAAGACCAACTTGTTCCATGGCATCTAGATTCTGATTTTCTGGATTTGAAAATTCTTCTACCAGAGGCTTGTGGGCTGCAGGATTGGGAAGTGGACCTAATCCTTCTGTGGTGCTGGGATTGGGGCCCAAGCGTTCAGCTACTTCTGTTGGGGAGGCTTGTCGACTTCCAGGGGTACGACTGTTTGAAAGAAATTCAAGATAGACTCTTCAGTCTTAAATAAAGCTGTCCAGCGACAGAGTACAGCATTTCTATTTTAAAAGGATCTCTGAACTCAAGAGACTTTACAAACGGAAGTGACAGACTGACTTTAACAATTTTAACCAGTATGCATTGATGGCTCAAGATAAAGGACACATTTCATTTCAAAGCATGATTTTATTTATTTTTTTAAACTTTAAGACTATACAGCTCTTCAAATCACTGTGAGAAAAACAAACTAATCTTTGAGGCTGTTTTGAATAAAATGGAGTGAACTGTGGTCACCTGTAACTTTTGGGATGGTTCTTTATTGCATTTTGGGAGTGACAGGAATTATTAGAAAATGTATTGAAGAGAACTTTAAAAAAAAAAAAAAGGAAATGGTTAAGTGCATCCCATGCCAAAGAAGAGAAAGAGACAATAAAAATTCAACTGGAGAAAGACAAACATACAATATAGCAAGTATATTTCACATCTCAAAAGCAAACAATACATTTTTTACCTTAAGTAAAATGGAATAGTAACTGCCTCATTTAACATTTGACTAAAACATTTCATTTCCTACACAACTCATTTAATAGACTACACTACACCAGACGATTGGTCAGGGGGAAAAAAGTGTTCCTAATATAATCCCATTGATTCCATCTCAGTTTTCCTAGGAATAAATATAGCCTGTTATTCCAGAAGAAAATCTTCAGGATGGAGCAAAACGTAGGTGTTTTTTCTGTTGACAGGTAAGACAGAGACATGGAGCTGGAAATCGTTTACTATGCCAAACCCCTGAAAGTTCAGTTTCCAAATATGAAGGGCTGGTGGCGATTGAGATGTAGATAGCTACACTTACACATCTCTAGGTGCACTAGTGTTTAAATTCCCATCAGAGGGGATGAAAATCTAGTCAATACCATTGACAGAGCCTAGACAGCAACTCAACTGACCGATCACTAGGTGTTTACTTTAGGGTAAAAGCTGAATTGTTCTCTCATCTCCACCAGCTGTATTGACTACATCCCCACTGACTACAGGGGAATTTCTGTGCACCTATAAACACCTACAGGGAAACACCTGAAGTGAGATGTCAACAGATTCACATTCTAAACAGACTCCCAACCCTATATATGGTTAGATTTAGGGTACCTTAATGTGGAGTGGTACCTCACCTTCTGTGTCAGGCCACATTGTTTAGACTACCAATTTTTACTGGCAAAAATCTAAGTCAGCTACTAGGAAGGAGTTGTGTGAGAGAATCTATGATCCCTTAAGAGCATTACTGTGTTGGCAGAACTCAATAATCATACATTGTTTCTCAGGAAACATACAACTCCCAGTTAAGTTTGCTTTATTTGTGAAAACTGGGCTCAAATACAAAATGCCATCTTGCAGGATGAAAGTATATTTATTCCAGCAGTACACTGCCAGATCAGTATGGTATACTGCTAATTCTAAGACACAGACACAGCCTTAGTACCACCTGTTCTCCTCCCTCTTCAGGGTTCCAAAGTTTAAGTATCTGTCCCTCACTGAAGCACAAGATTAATTCAAAGAAATCTGCTAGTACTTATGTATTTGCTGATACCAACTCTAAAGACTATAGCTAGAAAGCAGTCTTTTAGTGAGTTTATTCAACAATACTGTATGATCTATTACTTTGGACAAAATACTTCAAAGATAAAGGAGTTACACTAGATTTTTTTTTTAATGTAACAACCAACCTCATGACGATTGTCTGTAACATACTGGCTACCATCTAAGTACCCTAGCTAGCAACCATGTCTTGCTCAACGTACAAAACTTGAGTTTGAAGCCATTTAATATTCCTTATTCTTCCCAAGTGACATACGGTATCAATAAAGTGAAGAACAAAAGGAAAAAAGGCGGTTATTTCAGAACATGTTTTAGTTTAAAAAAAGCTGTAAGTACAATAAAAATACGAGGAGGACAGGACAAAGGTTTTTTGTTAATACTTATGTTTACCTAATACAGGTTGCTCCTTATATTGGTGCTGTTCTGTTGCTATAGTTAAAGTTGTGTCAATACTTCAATTACAAACCTCTGTTTGGAGGGCTTTATACCACCACTTTATATGGCCCATTTAAATTAGACGGCCTTTTTTTTTTTTTGACAGAGAGGTTTACTGGCTTTGGATGCTTTTTTGCACTTGTGTATTTTTTAATAATTTCTCTCTTTAAATAATACAAAAGGTACTTTGCAAGCCACTATTTCAAAATTGAAATAGATACTGGTAAAGAAAAGCAGGACAAAATTTATTCTGCCTTTTCTACATATAATATTGAAGGTAACTTTGTTTATTATGCGTATTGCAGCACGCATCCGAAAGGAGCTAATTTGAGCTCTCTAATATGCTTGGTATTATATTCTTTTCAATAATATGTCTGAAAAATAGACTTGAAGAATCCCTCCTTAGCCTCAGGTAAATATCTTTTTTTTTTTAAAGGGTAGGAAATACTTACGTATGGGATTCAAACATGCATTTTAATATACCTGTTCAGTTATGAAACTAATGAAACCACAACTATTCGGTCACGTTCATCACATTAATATAAATTTATGAGCAGCACTCTAGTTTTCTGATATTGTTAACTCTTCTGTATGACAGTTACAAATGCATCACAGTCATTTAAAAACAAAGATTAGTCCTTTAAAAATACCCAATTTAAAATGTAGTTTAGTATTAGGAAAAAACAAGCTGGCGGTGCTGTCATATAGTTCACAGTTCAAAAGCTTGAGCTTGGTCCACTTTTTTTTTTCCCCTAAGAAAACAACCAAACCAGAACACCATTCTATACTAGGAATAGGTGACATTTAACTATGTGAATAGGGAAATACATTGTTTCTCCTTAGTCAAATAAATGGTTTCTATAAAGACTTTTGTGGGGAACTAATTGTGTTAGGCTGTGGTATCCACTAGCAAAATTAGAAGGAAAATTAAAATTCTGTAGGATTTACTCTCTACAACAACAATCAGACGCAAAAGTTAGAGTGCTAAAAAGAAGCAGAGAAAGGAATTTAGTTTGAAATTAAAAGGGTTAAAGTTTTCATCCCTCTTTAATTCACCACATTTTTTAAGTTACCCATTTACTTTGAATAACTACTATATTAAGATGAATTTGTCTAATGAGAAGTGACACACACATTAATGACACCCTAAGAAACATGTGGCACAGTGGGAAAGGGAGGATGTGAGGTAGGAAGAATCAGTCTGCAGCTGGGTAATGTTTAAAGCTGACACACAAACCAGAACTGTAATAATGCCCTTAAGAGACATGCTCATCTTCTTGAGAAACAGTTAAAAGCTTACTTAAAATCTTTGCAATCGGCATCCATTCCATTTGGCAAACCTCTGCCATTTATTTTAGTAACATCCTCATCATCTCCTTGTTTAAGATCTCTGTTTTTGTCCTCCTCAAATGGAGAAGCTTTGCCTTTCTGATCTCCTTTCTCAGGTCCATCTGTTTCAGCATCTCTAGTGCCCTGAGGAAAAAGAATCTGTTTGATTCTGAATATTGAACAGAACACAATAGGAGCACCACAAGGTGACCTAATTCTACACTACAGTGCACGTAAACAACACAAACAGTTTGTTTTCAATGAAATTGCATTTGGTGGGTAACTTGGTCATCAAGTTTCAACCACATGCAATTACTAACTGCCAAAATGTGAAAAGGAATGCCAAGATTTATAATGGAAGAGCTAACTCAACCTTAACTATAGCGGTGCTGTTAAAGCAGTAACACTTTGAATTCGATAAAGTTTATTTTATACAGTTAAAACATCTAATACAAAACAAACCCGTACGGAAACACAGAATAGGAAGATCTAGAACAAAGCCCATCACGCATTTTAAATTAAGCTATTTGCAATCTTTTTCCTATCTTTATTTAAAAGTGTTAGGAAAGTACTTTTTTTAAGACAGCTATTTAGTCAAGATTCCTAAACCACTTTCCTCTTCTGCCCCCTCCAACCAAGGAAGACAGACAGATAGCAACTACACACTTCCTTCTGAAGTGAAGAGTTTAAAAAGGAAAATGGACAAATACAGTAGAAGATATAACCATATAAGACGTAAGACCATAGTAGGCAACTACGCAAGCTTAACACACCGCATTACTTACAAAAGCTCCTTTCCTAAACCGGGAATCCAATTTATCAGCTGGAGAGGAACTTAACACATATTCTACCATGCTCACTCCAAGGCCACCACTTTCTGATCGTGGAGACAATACAGCATTTACTTCACTGTTTCCATGAAAACCCTGTCCAGGCTTTCTCTGTACCATAATAGGCTGGGACATAGAATGGTCTGTTAAAAACAAACAAATAAATAAAACTATTGTATTTTTTAAAAATACTGCTTGTAATGTTTTTGCATTTCACTACAGAGGCAATATTAAACAAGATGAAAATTAAATTAAATAAAAAATTCAAAACCCCAGTTTAAAAAAGCATTATTGGCATACAACCACCAGTGCAGTACACATTCTCATAATTAAAGGAAAATCAAATTTAATACACAATTAAAATTTATAATACTAATTTACTTTGAAATAACATTTAGTAAACATGACTGATTTTTCAATACATATACGTCAGTCACTTACGAGGAGTTCCCCATGCAGTCTCTCTCCACTCATCACCAAGGAATATTCCTTTTTGTCCATCTTTTGCTGAATCATCAGGTTCCCAAAACTTTTTGGCAGGTAAAAGCTGTTCCAAAAGAGAAAATGGTTTTATTTAAAATATGCTTATAAATGGGCAAAAAATAGCAATACTCTTAAGAGGATATGCAAGTAATTAATTTTAGATACCAAAGTCAGCTTTACATAAGGAAGCACGTGTTGCCAAGGAATAATTATAAACACTTAGAAGTTACGTTCTGTTACTGAAGCTGATGCTGTATAAAGAAATTCCTCAAATGACCCCAACAAGACTGAGATTCTGAAGTTATGAGGGACAGATACAGAATATAGAAGCATTGTGAAAAAAGCCAACCAAATTAATCCCTGTGTTAAACCAAGTCAATCCTCTCCGAAACTTTAACACTGCTTTCATTCCATGTTGGCTCAAAAGCCTGGCCTTTAACTAATACTATCATGATAACCAGAAACAGCAGCAGTTCATCGTAAAGTTCTGTTCACTTAGAAATGCATCATGTTCCAAATTTTTGAAAGTGACTAACAGACATGGTGGCAAGTCAGCTCCTTTAGATCATAGGGATCTGCTGGTTACAAATCTGTGACATTCAAATTTGAAGTTCCACATACCAACGATTTCATTTAGCTGTATGATTTCTTTTTTCATTACTACTTCTAAAGCAGACGGTTTCAAGTTAGATCAGTATCACTTTTTGTACTGTCTTCAATGACAGAAAACTTAGCGCAACATGACAGAAGCACCTCACAAACAGAAACACCTCAAATGCCAGCATTCTTTTTACTTTTATTTTACTCCTCTAACTTTTCACATCAGTAGCAGTACAACAGCCAAACTCTGCATATCGCATTTTCTCTTGAACGTGTGCTTAAAAACCTGTATTCTCAGACTATATATTACATACTTTACAAGGTCCATCAACTGAAACTACAATGAAAACAACTTGCAAAAAAAATAGGGAAGAGCTCTGAAGACAGCATTGTAAGCCATCAAGTTTTGCAAAATGTAATGTTCAATTTAGAATTTTAATTTTTGTGAATTTAAAAAAACCCAAATGTAATCTGATAAATCTTTGTTTGCAATAAACGAATACATTCTGGAGCTTTGATTCTCTTGTTACTTAAGTGAGTAAAAAACCCTTCCGAATGTCACATCTGCTTAGTATGAGCTTTGACAAAACTACTAACAAGAGTATTTTTTTAGGTATTTCTCAATGTGGCATTGAAAGAGCTCGTGAAAACAGCTTAAAGAGGAGGATAAGATTACCATTAACAGGCCACAGTAACACTGAAACAGGTGACAAGAGCTCCTGTGGACTAACTTACGGAAAGAAAGTATTTTGGCTAGCTAACTGACTGAAATCCCTGGGTTCCTTACATAAATTCATTACCGCAGAAGGACTCAGGGTGGAGGATGATAAACAGCTAAAGCTCAATAAAACTATAGGAGAGTATTATGCTTGCAAGAGCATTAAAACTGTTATGACCTGCCCTGACAGAGGCGCCCACTTTCTCAATGCATGAGATAATCATCACGAGGTGTCAACCAAACATACTTTGGAAGCACCAGGATACTAAGTTTACCCCAAATTTAAGGGATGAAGTTAGCCATCAGAGGACAGAGAAACAGATTAATGGAATCTTACAACTGCGGTTCAATTGAAAACAAAAGATCATATATTTCAGATCAGCCTATGCAATCTACTCATCCTTTTTAGCTTTATATTGTAAGAAGTTTGCAATGCTACTTATTTTTCATTTTGTAGGATAGTGGTAGAACAGAAAGCAAGCATTTCATGGTATCTATGAAGCCTTGGTTTTGAGAAAGAGAATCACATTTTATTTTAAATGCAGTTTAAGACAAATTCAAATATGCGTCCAGCTGAGATGAGAGCTATGAGAAATACAGAACTGAAGGTGTCACAACCTAACACAACCTTGTCAGAATAAAACAAATCAAGTAATATCTTAGGTGTCATAAAATGATGATTAAAGTATGCTTACCCCGAAATTAGTAAATTCCACTATCAGACAGGTGTTCAGACAACACAATGGTAAGAACAACATGGAAAGTTAGAGCAGAACACACTGCAATACTGGTTTTGATTTCAAACTCATTTGTAGGATTTCTATCAGAGGAAAAAAAAACTGTCCACTGATAGAAAGCAGCAGTAATCCTCACTGCAACAGTAGAGGTTGTTTTGGGGGGATTTTGTTGTTGTTTGCAGGGGTTTTTGTTGTTGTTTGTGGGTTTTTGTTAGGTTTGCTTTGGTTTGTTGTTTTTTTTTTTTAAACTACATACTCTCAAATTCCAAACAGATATATTCAACTGCTTGTGGTCTTCATGTACTCTCGTACAAAAAGAATACAGAATATCTTTAACACAAAACATAATGCATCATCTATACCTCAAGAGGCTAAATTTAAACTGTATCCTATTGAAGATCAGACAGATTTACAGAAAAAAATTTCTTTAAAATTTCTACACAACAAAGAATTCCCTCAAATATTTAAATAAATGGAGTTTTTAAAAGTTTACAATTTTGCACCTCCCTGACGGCCACTGATTTAGATTATTTACTTATTTTTGACAGATGATGGATATGACATACACTATGCTCTTTTTAAAGGGATATTCTAGCTATTGGATTGCCATATAAATAAGCAGCCCTAGCAGCTGTTAACTATTTCACCGTGGAACTCAAAAAAAAAAAGTACTCTTCAGAAAAACAAAACACATGTGTTCCTCTTTAATAGACAAGGAAAAAAACAACCCAGTTGATTGGTTCTACTGAAAAAGACTTAATCAAGAAGTCATCACAAATTAATACAAGTAGCTAAAATCATCACGCTTTACCCTTTGATAACATGCATTTTGCTCAATCTTTCCTGCATTTAATCCAATGAAAAACAAACTTTACAAAGATACATCCAATCCTAATTCAAAATAATGGAAAAGATTGCTGTATTTCTTACTAAGCTCTTCCAACAGTATGCTTAAAAAGTGTCTTTTTCAGTATCAGCACGATCCCTATTATGTCTTTGCCAGATGAACAAAGCCCTTTTCTATGCATAGATAATAACCATTTATGCTAAAGCTGCCTCTTAACCAGCTCTCTGATAATTAACTGCACAGTCTCGATTACTGGCTCTTGAATTAAGGATTTTTTTTTTTTTTTTACTTATTTTTAAGATCAGAAGTTATTCCTACAATTTCTCTGAATGAAGTTTTGACCCCAGAAATGGATACGTTGTCCCTAAAATGAAATTTGTGTGTGCTTTGACCTTGCAAGTTTCTAGAAGAATAGACATTATCAAAAGATTTAGTTTTATATTCTGTTTGGCAATTCATTTTATGTATGCCTGTATTAGGTCACACTAAAGGTCCTGAAGCCCACTATGCTGGCCCTGAAATAGCAAACAACAGATGCCTATAGAAGAGAAACAGCACCATGTGTCAGTATTTCTTCAGAATATTATCACGACCTCAAGGGTCATGATAGCTTTTGGGAGCTGGAGCCAGAAGCATCATCTGTGTTGAACCAATCTAACAGCTAAAGTTTTAGGAGACATTTAGAGAAAGATGCCTGCAATACAGCAGATCTCTTGCTAATAAAACTTTAGTCTGTTTCTTTACAGAATAAATTAACAAAGAATTGCAAGACAGAAACAGATCAAGGAAACCGTACATCTGGCTCATGTTACGCTGTCGTATTCCCGATACTGATTGATACCAGGCTCCATCTGAATGCAGCTCAGATGGATACCTTAACAGAAGGATTTCCACTATGTATTATTTCCAAAATGTGTTATGGTACAATGAAAACAGATTTCATACTATATTCCTTTACATTAGCACATGGAAAAGATACTTGCTTGAGGATTCACAGACAGTCTTGACTTCAGTAATGATGTGAAAAGTAAGACTTAACAGCCTCCTAATGCCAAGTATTGATTCCCAGTCAAAAAAAAAGACCAAGAAGGATTAGAATTATGAACAAGAAATTAATTTCAGTTCAGAGAAAAATCTATCCAGACAGAGAAAATGAGGAAGAGAACAACTTCCCAATAGCTAGAAGCAGATCATTTGACATGACCTCCCTTTCACACCTTTCAAAAGTAGAAAGGGCAGCACGTAAGAATGTACAAATACCAATTCTAGCTTACAAGGATATTTATGAGGACATTTCCTTTAATATTTTGGAAGGTTATAATCAAAAAGAAGGTTAAAACAGCCAAGGAGTCTATTCCAGAACTACCTTATGTTGTGCAACACATTAACAAAATTACTGAGTAAGTCAACCTAGCTATATGAACCTGTATTACCTCAAGATACCTGGAAGACACCGTTGAAATGAAAGACATAATAACCTAATAAGTGCAGGGTCACAATATAGTATCAATTTCTGATGCTATATTACTGTACCAGAACTCTGGCTTGGGGGGGGGGGGGGGGGGGGTGTTTGTTGTGCCTTTTTTTTTTAAAAACATCTTTACAGATCCACAGAATACCATGAACACAAACAAACAAAATCATAATCATGCAGAAATATCTCCCTCAATCTGCGATAACCTAAAACGAAGATCTGTATGAGCAGTCATATATATCTCAATTTAATTCCCAGGCATTTGTGCCATCCTTCACTTTCACTGCTTTCAGTCTTTCAGAGTACTTCATGGGTGGCAAAAGAACAAACACCAATATGAATTTTACCCATCCACTCTATCACACTGCTGGTACTATCACAGATACCTTACTAACACCTTTACCTTTCAAAAGGAGTTTTAAGAGCTGGGGGGTGAGGGGGCAGGCGGAAGCAAGCATATCCAATGTGGCTACTCAGCTTTCTAAACAACAGGGCTTCATCTATTATTGCTTTTTCAAATGGGAGATGGTTCAAGAAAGTCAACATGGAACCCTGGATGAAGCAAAAATTGCTGAAAAGCCAACTGATTGGTTAAATGCTTCATTAAAGTAAAAAAATCAAGTAAGAATAGCCATGTGTCAGCCCAGAAATGTTCAGCAACTAGAACATGGCATTTGGTTTTCATCAATAAGTTATGGTTTCCATAGAGATCACAGTCCTATCATCATTTTAAGAAAGTTAAGCTGAAATACTGTCACTGGTTCAATTATCAACTGAATTAGGTAAATATCCAGCAAGACAAAAGGATCAGTATTTGAAATCTTAGTTCAACGTGAATTTATTTCATTACCATGTCCTATCAGGGCAAGTAACCCTAATGCACATTGATTAATTTCTGAACACTTCAGGAAACTGCTTTTGAAGGAGCTAAGTCATCCTCCATGATCTTACTCCCCCCCCACCCCAAAGTACACCGACTTAAACCCAAACAAACAAAACCAATCAAAAAAGTAGTACGTCCCTCTAAATTATATAAAGCACTCTTCACCCTGGTTAAAATCTTCTTTTAAGGAGTAATTACCACACATTTCTGCTAGGGTACGCCAGTTTCACTTTTTCTGGAGCCAAACCTTTTTCAGATCCTAGTCTCCTTGGCTTCTCAGAGGTAGTAAGCAATTGTTTCACTAGCTTAGATACAGTGACACTGAAAACATGCCGCACTTCATAGAGCTGCACAAACTTTCAAACAAATTACCCAGTCACTTCCCCAAGAGTATCAGTCATCTAATAAGACTGACATAATAACACAGTAGATCCAGTCAACAACCATCCCAGTGTTCTTGCAAAGTACTTAGTTTATCTTCATCTTAGAACAGAAATCTTCAGTTGCCTGAAAAATCAATTTGGTGTTAAGAGAAGCTCTTTGTTTCATGTCGTATTATTTAAGACTTCTTAAATTGTATCAACATTCCCAAACCAACTGGGTTTTCAGCCCTCAATAATTACCTCTCCCATTCCCCGAGATTCTAGGGCAAGAGCTTGAAACTCATGATTCATCTCATCCACAGATCGAACCTGTAGTGGGAAAACACAAAAGAGCAATCCATTAGTTAAATATATATTCAAAAGTTGAGTTTGTAATACTCCACAAGATTTTTGACAATTGAAAGCATACACAAAATTTGCTACTCAGTCTAGGCTGAACATGAGTTTAGATTTCATGAACAGATACAGTTAGTAACCAATTTAATGAACCATGCTAATATAATAACATGTAAGAAATTCCGAGAGACTTAGAAATTTTAATCTTCATATAGCCAGATGATTTTCACAAACTATGGAAACAATGACCAATATTACATTTGCAACAAATGCAAAACAAATGAAATTAAAGATTTGGACATACAATATCCTTTGGAAAGGAGATGAGCCGTTGCACACAATGTTACTGAGTACACTTAGCAGAAAACACAGAAAAGCTCACGACAGGTCACAAAGCTACTAGCAATGCATTGCTTTTAAAATCTAGTAACTGACTGCATTATCACAATTTCTCATGCTTTCTTCCAGGAAATGGCACTCTTCCTGCTCTGTGTGTTGTCTTTTTTTGTTTGTTGTAAATATGAAAGGTATATTACTAAAGCAAGAGCTGCTGCTGCAACAAACCACCTCCTTTTCCATGGCATGCAGACATAATGCACTGGTTGCATTCGTTCCTGAGAAAATGGTTTCCACAAGGAATTTTCAAAGCCATGACAAGCTTAGAAAAACAAATAAAAAAGGGAAATTGTTGTTTCTCCTCTTCCCTTCTTTCTCAACAGTGAGATGCAGCAGGGTAAAATGGTAAAGTTATTCAAGTTCAAAGTAAAATTAAAGCTTCCCTCCCAATACCAGTCTCTCCTGAGGAGTTAATTTCACCTAGTAAATCCATCTGTTTACACTAACAAATAAAACAAAATGAAGTTACTCCATACAGCTGACAACACATTAAGATCACTTTTCAAAAAAAGACTCAAATACTAGGCAAAGAAACAATCTTGTGCTTTTAATATTCTGGCGCAAACAACTTTTCCAATTCTTTCTTAGCATTGGTAAAGCGTTAATTACCTGTCAATAGATGCTCTATTCTCAAAATTCTACTCCCAAGATATTGTTATTGCCCCATAATCATTATAAGCCATTAACTTCTGAGGTTGAGTGTGTCTGTTCTTTTGAGGAAGAAATTTCACAGCTGAAAGAAATATTCCCTCAGAAAGAACAATATTTTAGTTAAGATGGATTCTCAAACCAATTCCCAACAATTTCAGTGAGCTACTGAAGAGCAAATTTAGTTTTACAGTGAATTATTGGGGGTGGTGGTGTGTGTGAAATCAGCACCTTGACCTTTTTTCCAGCGATGCTGACATTTAAGTCAATTAGGTTGATTTTATTCTTTCAAAAACTGAAAGCAGATTTTCATGGATTCTTAAAAAAGCGAAAGACATTTTTTCAAATGAATTAAAAAACAGATTGTTTATAATTTATGTGAAAGAAGCTCTTTTTTTATTAGCTCCAAGGGATAATCAAATCTTTTTGCATGCACATAGAAAAATCAACTGTAAAAGAGGAATTATTTAGAAAGAAAAATCAGAAATTCAAATTTTGAAGACTTCTGAATTTGGATATTACAGTTTCTGAAAACAGAATTTCTTCTATAGATGGTTGAGAGAGTTGATTATCTTACCATAAGCCACTCCTGATGCTGAAGTCATGCACTTCAGTTTCAATTACAGTCTAATAGTAAATTAGGTATTTCTGTCTCAAAAGGTGGTTTTGGTCTAACAGTATCTCTAAACAGAATTTGTAGCTAATGCTTGCCAAACTATATTTACCATAAACACTACCCAAATCACTATTAGATAAAAAACAACCAAGCTTGAAAGATGTTTAAGTTTTTTGGTTGTGGTTTTTAATTTTTGGTGGTGGTGGTTTTGTGTGGAGTTTTTTTTGGCTGCAAGACCTAATACAAAACGCTTATTTTTCACAATTCAGCAAAGTTCAAAAACATGGCCACACACACTTCCTAGTCTCTAAGAAAAGACAATCCAAGAATCAGAGTAATAGCACAGCTAACTCCTTTTTTTTTCCCTGAGCAGTTCAGAGTCAACTTTAAGAAACTGAAGTTTTCTGAAACTGTAAATAAACTTTAGCACACTGAACATTGATTTTGCTCACTGGCCTCTTTCTTACAAACATGAAATTTAAGTTAGTGTTATCTATTGCTATCAGCAGCAAGAGAAACAATACAGTCCTTCTACTGTAGCAAAGAGGGTCTCCATTTCTGTTTTCATCAAAAACAGCAGCCCACAAAATCCTGTCACATACCATGAATACATGTTTCACAGATCAGTTTACAGATTTGAGAAAATACAGGCAGCACTAATATCTTCTGAAGATCTGTTTTCTTCAATGCTAGCCCTATCACTACAACAAGAGAAGAAAACATCTAGAATAATGGCAATCAAACTAGATCTACTACATATAAAGACATGCCCTCTCCCCGAAGGAGAAACTTTGGTTAGGATCATCTGTATTACCAGGAAGTTTTATTTTCTCCAATTCAGTGCCAACACTCACCTAATTCATATACTCTAGAAACAAAAATTTTTAATATATACTTTTTCTACCTCAAATTCAGAACATTCAAAAAATAATTTCTCTATTTTTATACATTCCCTGTCATCTGGAATAATTCATAAATCAAAAAGGAGGCCTACAAAACATACTGCTCAACATTCACAATTTTTTCCTGGTTTTGGTTGATTACATCTTTTTTCCTGTTTTTCTTCCTCCCCCCACAATCTGAAGACTCCTCTTTCTCCATTTACCACCTACCTGCTTTTGGGATTAGTTGCTAGGTCTAATCTTAGTTTTCAGGAGTTGAAAGCTAATAAGCCTTTCCAACCACGAGAAGCTGGCAATGGTTCCACACTTCTGATACACATCAGATCATTCCACAGGGCCCCCAAATTATGCACAAATGGGTACTACACACCAAAGCAGTCTTTAGGTGTAACAATCCCTCACACACTGCTGTTAAATAGATAGAACAGTTTAAGCATATCCATGAACTTTTCCCCTTTGACATACCGATAGAAAATTCTGATCTTTCTCCCCTTCCACAGAAACTGGATACAACACACCAGCATGTATTAGTCCATCTTTCATCACAGCATCAGGAATGAGATTTTAACACAATTAACTAATGTAATTAACAAATTGTATTTTTTTTAGTAGACTCTTTCTTCCTAAAGTTTACACTCTTTCTCTCTCTCCCTGAAACTCACAAAATAATTTATTTTAAATCTGGAGTCCTACACAAAAACCTTCCTTCACACTGTCAAAACTCCTAGTAAGAGTAGTTATCTTGTTTCTTTCTGTATTTCACTATCTCACACTATGCCCACAAGACAATCCTCAATACTGAATGCTGCAACACTCAACTAATAAATTGAGTTCATGACAGAGCTGAGCACATCTAGCCAGCTACTGACGAATGGGACAGTCCTTCCATCCTTCCCCCAACAGCTTTTACCACTCCCCTTGCAATGAACTTGGTAATCATCAAGCAAAAGGTTTGATTCAGAAGGGTTTTTTCCTTCTTTTTCCATGCATGAGACTTTCACCAGATCAGAATCACAGAATCATTGAATGGTTTGGGTTGGAAGGGACCTTAAAGATCATCTAGTTCCAACCCCTCTGCCATGGGCAGGGACACCTTCCACCTGGCTAAAACACCACCACTGCAAGACCACTAGATTCGACATGGGGAAAGAAACAAGGAGAAACTGGTCTGGAGCAAGGTGGAGTAGGAGTATCTGCTTAGTGGCAGGTAGATGATAAACCAGTAACATGAAACCATGTCCTGACATAACCCAGGACAGAATTCAGGAGGCAGACTGTTGACTGGATAGTCATCTAGGATTACAACAAGAAACACTGCTTTAAATAATATTCATTTCTGGAATCCAGGCACCTAGATCCAGATCTATGGAGAAGTACTCTCTCCAATAACCCTGCATCCTGCCAGAAACAAGCTTCTAACCATTCTCTTGCAAAAGCAAAGATCAGCCCCTTCTCTGAAAAAAAGTGTCAGAGAAAAAAAATAGACCACCACCACCACCACAAAACAAAAAGAGACAGGAAGACTTCATTTTATAAATCAAAAATGGTTAAACCAGCTAACCAGAAAGTAGTAAAGACACTTTTCCTGCATGAAGAAATTCCAAATCTCATCCCACCCCTCCCAGGTGAATACTCTAACCACCCTGGCAAAGAAAAGAACGACGCATTTTGAAGTTACAGTACGAGGCCATAAATTCAACACAAAACACCTGGCAATTACAGTACTGTGACCGGAAAGAAAAGGAAGCTTCTGTTTGCACTGCAAATGCTTGAGCCTTTTATTTTGCTGAATACTTTAATGCAAAATACCTTTTTAGTAGTTTTCTACAGGAGTGGCTCTTCTGCAACATTTATCTTCTTATGTATGATATGCTTATGGCAGAGACTTAGAATTATTAGCAAGTTTAAAACTAATTTAAGAACACTAAAATGTCTATATTTTAAAATACAATACATAGTTAAACACTGTCTTGTAAAGCCATGCCAGACACTTGGCTACATATACAAAAAGCTCATTTAACATTTCAGATGGGTAGCCACCAAGAAAGTACTAGATAAAAATAATATTTTAATACAAATTAAAATGTTAGACACAAATCTAGTAGAGATTTGTAACAAAGGACAATGAGGGAAAACTATGCAACAAGCCTAAACTGCCAATCTTCACACCTCTATCATCAAATATTGTAGTTCAGTGCTGTATATTGAAATATAGAGATTTCTCCTCTAGAATATTTTACCAAATTATCTAAATTTTCCTTATTTTGGTTTAGAAGATGGTGCACCCAGATAAAAAAAGCTGCTCAGCAGCTGAACAGACAACTACTAGAGTCACAACTGAACTATGTTCTGTACACAAGTTAGTTACAAAATACTAAATATTTTGTGTAACATTTTAAGAAAACAAGGCATTTGGTTTGATTAAAACTGCCTTTAGCTAGATGCATCTTCCCATATCTCTTTGAGGCATCAAGGAACTAAAGGTTCGCTTACTGCCAAACTGGTTAATAAAAGTTGCTGCTCCTGAGTAATTCAAAGTCAACATGTATGTTGTGTTTTGAAAAGAGGTAACATTTTTTGAGTACCATATGTAACAGTAATGCAACTGCAGACTTAACTAAATACTCCAAAATGGAGCAGTCTAAGCTCCTTAAGCAGTCCAAATAAACAAGATGTTAGGCATTTCTGACAAAAACACTGAAGCAATCAATTTTAAGTCCTAACACACATTTCCATGGTTATAATCTCAAAAGCGTAACATCTTCCCTCAATAAGTATTTAACAATTTTCATTGCATTAAAATATAGTGTTCTAAAACCAACTCAAACTTTTTGCAGGCAAGTGAATAATTCTTCAATCCCTGTATTTTAGGCTTCTTAACTCATATTCTGAGATGGAGCTATAGTTTTGCACTATATGACCCTTAATACATTCAAATGCTCTAACAAAAACAAATTTAGTTTGTCAATTTAGTTGGCCTGGCTCAGCCAATCACTCTGGATCTTAATGCTCTTCTGTTTTATTTCCTTGTGAACTTTATACTGCAAGTTTGAGAAGCAATCCTACCAGTACTGAGGACACCAACAATGAAAAAAAAAAAAAAGAAACTAGGAGATTTCAAGGTAGGGTTTCTACAGCATGCAGCAAGGGAGGAGCGGGGGAATAAATATACCCAGCAAAAGCACTGTCCAGTCTGCTGAAAAAGCTAAGTCACAAAGGGGCAAGGTGATCTTAAGAACTGACACTTGCATACACAAGACTGACCAAATGTTTTGCTTGCTTTCTTTTCAACAGGAATATCAGTAATCTGGAAGCATGCACACAGGAGAAAGGAATTTCCTAGGTTTTTATCAACAGCATATATATGAAAATATATATCAAATTATGCTGGATAGCATCTCACAAGTCACTGCCAAGTTTGGAAATTACAGATCTACTTGCAACAGACCATACAGAGCAAGCATAACAGGACACCACCTCCCTCAAAGAAAAGCACACGAAAATGAAGCATATCTTGCCACCTGTTTCAGAGCTACATGATGGTTCATTGGCCTAACAAGAAACAAGAACTTTGGGTTCCGTTCCCAGCTATAGAATGAAACATGCTCTAAGAAACAGGTAATTGCACTCATTCCCCACATAAGAAACTTACCTCTTCCTTGCACAGGCTTTCATGCCTGTCTTCCCACCCAACAAGTTCAAGCTTTGCCCTGAGAGTGGCAGAACTGTTACCACAAGTTTTTCTAAACTACTGTCAGGTGTCCTCAAGCTCAGGATTTTAATCCCTACAGTCAAATACTGGCAGAACTACCAGCCTCACATAAATTAATAATAATGTGTCTGTACTGAAACCAGATTTTATAACTATTTATAACAGTTACACTGTTTGCTCCATTTGAAGAGCTAAAGTGATACATTCCAACATAAGTAGGGCACAAAGTTTATACTAAATAACTTAGCAGGTTTCTCAAAGTCTTTTAATCATGTAAGAAATTATCCACTCAAAAGTTTCTAAGAAATGTATAGAAGAGGAAGTCAGGGTGACAGATGCTGCAGAAGTTTGTAAAATAAAAGTGTAGAGAAGAGACAGGTGATAAAAATTTTATATACAATTTTACAAAATAGAAGAAAAATCCCATAAAAACTTGTCCAATGAGTGTTTTTATAAACAGGAAATCATTTTTAAAAATGTAATTAAAACAATGATTAAAATAATATTTATCCGTACATTTTTTAGCTTATTATTTAAATGAGCTACAAGAAAAGGTAATTCTTCAAAAAAGGGGCTGACTGGTCCTTTACTGCTTGTAAATCAAACAGAAGAACTGTCTTTCATACAAGAAAATGTACAGGTTTAATCTTCAATGTGAAATAGTTTAGGTGTAATCCCACCTAGTTCGGTGAGACTCTTAACCTTCCCCCTACTGCACTCTCAGACATGTGTACATTATTCTGCATCTCTCACTCCAATGTTCCTGCATAAATATACCACAAACAAAAAAGGAAGACACTAAATATATTCAGAATTTTGGAAACAAATCTGTGAAATGAAATTTGAATTGCAGTTCTTGTCTAAACATGCTTATTATTTAATTGGTGTCGATTACTTAATATATGTACATGACAAATCTCTCTTTTCTAATTTTAAAAATCTACACCGTTCTTGTTAAGCTAGTCAGTTAGCATCACCTTCCTTTAACAGAGTAATAAGTGCTACCGGTGGTGTAACAGAAGTTTAGAGGAATTCACGAGACAAATTTCTAACCATTATTGTTCCATTCTACACTGAAAGGCTTTGTCAGTGAGCAATAACACTATACAGCTACTTCTATAAGGAAGCATGACATTAATTTGCTGCATTGCTGTTTTGAGACATCAACCTTCGTTACTTCATCATTAGCTCTTATTCAAAAACTTTATTTAGTAAGTTAAAAAACTTAAAAAACTTTAGTGCTCTCTAGGCAATATGCTATAAAAAAAGGCTTAAAACTTTGCCTTTTCTGAAGATGAAAACTGTATAAACCCAAAATTTATCTACACACAAGCAGGAACTAGGGACAATTTATCTCAATATATATTGTAATGATCAATGAAACATGCAACTTTCATTCTAATAGAGAGTCAACAAGCTTTTCTTAAATGTCTTAACAAGAATTGGAACAATTAGAATGTACAGGCCTAGAATCAAGTAAAAATTTCCATAAATTAACTTTCTACATTGCAATTAAGACTTTTTTTGCTGATGTGTTTTCTTTAGATATCTAAATTGTTTTCACTTTTCTATTTGCTACCAGAGAATCTGAAACAGAACACCCCCCCCAAAGTAAAAAACAAGCTTTAAATTTGTTTCAAAAACTATGTAATTTTTAATACCACCTTAAAAAGAATGTGATTTTAAGGAATCTCACGGAAAATAACTGATCTATAAACCATATAACTTATACCAAGAAAAAGATTTTTGTACCTACGTATACACCCCCCCCACCCCACCCCCCCCCATTAAAAGTGGGGCTGAGGAAATGACAAAAGTCCCTCGGACAGAATTTCCAGGAAACAGTTTTATTTTGTGTTATTGTGGCACTGATATCAGAAAAGTTCCTCCCACCCCCAGCAATTCTGGATATATAGTAATCCCCTTCTTCAGAGCATTTACTTTCATTTTCTTTACTCCTGAATATGGCAGATGTGTTTACCATAAGATTCATTTTTCAAGGATACAGTTTTCAAGAACACTAGCTGCAAAAACTGAAGTTCCGCCAGTAATTCTCCTGCCCAGAAGTTTCTAGCATCATGACTTCTTCTCCCTCGCAGTCCAGTACCCTTTGAACAAGCTCTGTTGGGTTTTTAACTCCAGCAGGCAAGAGGAAACTAGGGAATACCAACACAGTCTGATCTTCTCAAAGTGGGTGCTAAAACCAGAGATGAAGAAATGGAACTACCTAGTCTTTAGGCAATGAATTGAACCGCAGGTAGTACAAAAAAGAAATTCAGAATTTTTAGACTTCTCACTCCACTATGAATAAATAGTTGTTCTGAAGAAAGCTGCTGATAAAACACACAACTTCTCTGTATCACCAGCATAAAATGCCAGTAAAAAACCCAAAAGTTTCAAATATATGTCAGTCTGCTTCAAAATCTACCTTGATTCTTCGAGCCTGTAAACTCTGCATCACCTCAAGGACAGTCAGAGAACAGTAAAGCATGTTTCTTTTAACATATTTTAAAAGAATTACTATAGGGAAGCATATGTGTTTTCTACTTTATCTGTCCACAGCAGGGGAATGGACACTTAAAGAAATTGCTGTTATCAATTTTTTTCAGCTGTTTTTTAAGGATGTTCTCTTTGGACAATATGCATATTTAAACTAAACATAGATTTCTACAATTGCCTAAGAGCTGAAAAAAACAGCCAACTGTAAAAAAAACCCTAAAGACACTACTTCTAATTCAATAAGCCTCATTTCTAATTCAGTAAGAGCAGCAGCTTAGCCTTAGACATTAATATCTCATTAAATGTTGGCCAGCATAGTCCTTCAAAGAAGCAAAAAAAAGTCTAAAATAACACCAAAGACTTTATACTGATGACAATTAAGCTACTGGAAATAAAGTACGCTATTTACAACTCAAATTGAAGTAATAAAAGCTTTGTAACAAAAATTAGTTCAAAGACTGGCATTAATACATCTGTGTTACGATGGATTTAAAGCCAAATTTTTCAACCTTTTCACTTAAGAAGCCAAAAATTTAAGAGCACTTACATGTAAAAGCAGCTATCAGCACATAAACAGCAGAACTTAGGGTAGGCAGAAGCAGTAACTGTGGACAAAAGAACCCCACGTTTGAATTACCGTCTAACAAAATATAAGGAGGTGATCTTACAAGCAAAATTTCTGATTAGATGTGTAAATTCCAGGTTATTCTTTCTCATCCAAAATAAAGTATTCCCTCAAATCATTTACCCGACTATGCCTTGCCCCCCTGTCTCCCTTCAGGTATTTACCCACCACTTTGCTTTGTTCCCTGTGCATTCCAACCTCCATTGTCTTCACTAAAGAGAAAAAAGCTTTCACGTAACCCTTCCATTACCTTCACAAAGATACACAAGGTCCCTCATCACCCTGACTTTAATGTTAACTGTACCAAACCAAGGTAGTTCAGAAAACTAAATGTAGCTCCTCCACACAATAAAGCAGTGTCATACTTTCATAAGCCTCAGTTTTAATCACATGAAAAAAAGAAAGCAAACTACATTCTAAACCTGCAGATAAGAACTCAGATTAAGCAAAATAAATAACACTAACCCAAATTTAAAATATTTTTATTTTCTTAACACCTTGAATAATAGAAGAAAATGAATAAGAAAATACGAAGAAACATACTGCAAATGCAAAATGCTGGATATATAGCTTTTTCCTGAGCTTACTGGCTCCCATCACCTTATCCTGGATGTCTATGCAAAACTCTCCTAGAATGCCTAAAACAAGTTTTAGCTTTGGGACAAAACTCCACAACCACATAATAATCACGTCTGGAATGAGGCCTCACTCATAATCCCACCTAGAACCTGGAGCACATGGGAATAAAATGCAAAGAAACTTCAACTGGCTCCGTAAGCAGCCAGCTCAGGCCTCTGGTTCCCATTACATCAGGCTCCAAGGTGCACGAATGTGCATCGGCTGCTTCCAGCCCACGTTACCTCCAGAAGCAGCGCTACCATTCAGATTTATGCTACTGGCAATAATTCCTCGCGACCTGAACCGATTCTGCACAGAGCTACTGCTGTACAAGTATACAGGATAAATAATCTATATGTAAATCAAAGATAATGCGCAGTTGACCACATGCTATTTGTTTCACTGTAGTATCAAACCAGAGTCTCTCTATGCTAATTACTGAATAAGCATGAAGGACTCCGCTTCAAAGAGCTCTCAGTCTAAGCGAAGACAAATTACAAAGATTGATACAAGAAGAAACTGAATTGGTAAAGTAAGACTAAAGTAGTCATTCACATTAAGACACTCAACAATGCATAAGTGCCAGGTATTTGGAGACATCAAAGCAGGTGAAAATGCAAAGACTAACTCAAGGAGTATGTCAGAAAGGGGGAAAATGTAAAGACTAACTTAAGTAGTATGTCAGAAAGCACAAAAAAGCTGAAG
Source organism: Gymnogyps californianus (assembly GCF_018139145.2). Taxonomy (NCBI): domain Eukaryota; kingdom Metazoa; phylum Chordata; class Aves; order Accipitriformes; family Cathartidae; genus Gymnogyps; species Gymnogyps californianus. The sequence continues at coordinate 117,280,190 of NC_059473.1, forward strand.
AAAGCACAAGCACACTTGTAAATACACTTAATAAAGACACAACTAATACTACAATCCACAAAGAGGAGGTAGCAGTTCACAGCTTGATAGCATATGAGACAATATGCAGTGGGTGGGAACTGGTCAAGTATCTCATGAGCTAAAACTACCAGCTGCAGTTCGAAATGTTGGTGAAAAGGTCAGAAACTATGCAGATGCATCAAAATGGCAAATGTGATTGGAAGGGGTGATTAAGGAAAAGAGTCTCTGAAGAACAAAAGTTACATGGAATAAACTTGTTTGCTCAAGTCAGGTGACTGCAATTACTCTCCTTGTCCTGACAACAGTTACCATTAAGATGTCTATTCCATGCACTACAGGCTTGAAACTAATAAAAATACAAATCAAGTATCTGCAAAATTCAACGCTGTAATTTTCTTCTTTCTAGCTAGGGAAGTGATTTAAAGTACATCACAGAAAATGGTTCAATGCTTTTCTTTCAGTTGAATTACATGAAAACACCCTGCAGTATGTCACAAAATATTCCTTTTTAGCTATTTCAAATCAGAGAGGGGAAAGACAGACAAGTTACCTCTTTCCAGCTATGTCTGCTGCCAGAACTGTGAGAGTCACAAGCAGGTAATAAGGTGATGTCTCAAGTATGCAGGTTCCAAGACATTTAGATTTTTTAAACACATAAAAAGCCACAACCTTAAAATTCACCTGAAAAAACTTATGATACTTGCTCCAAATTATACAGCACTAGTATGATGGAAAAACCTCACCAAGCACTTAAACAAGGCTGTTTTAACAGGGCATACAACATTTTCCAAAACAGAAATCAAATGCCCTCCTCCCAGCTCTCCCCTAACCACAATGGAAAATCCTTCCAGTCTAAGATTTCTTTTCTTAGTTTGTGAGGCTTGAAAAGTTTTACTAATTTGCAAGTTTGAGAAGCTGCTTAAATCACACATTTGACATTCATAATCTGGGTTTCTAGTTAAGTGGAGCTAAAAGCTACTGTAATTAATTGAAGAAAATAGCAAAATAAATTAAAACCACTGCAAACTTAAACACAGAAAGACAACACTTACAACAAAGTTGTTATAGAACCTGTTGATTGCAGAACAGAAATAAATGATCTTCAGAACAGCTTCAGATGGACATTAACTTTACAGGGAGAAGGAGCCACCTATCAGCTAAGATAAAACTTGAGCTTTTACTATGACAGACTAGCAATAAAAGGATAGTACTTATGTACTGCATAGTTGCTCAGCACTTGAAAAAGTCTTGAAGTATCTGTTTATGAAAGTTATTTTGAAAGCACTTTAAAATAGTTACATTTCACAATTATTACTTAAATTTAAAAATAAAGTTGCAAATAAAGTTAGGAAATAAAAAAAATGGACCACAAGCTCACTTAAGATTTCTAGAGTCAGTTTTAAGTAGCATCTATAAAAGGAAGAACTAATGATTCAGGAAATGCAACTCCCACTGTAAGGTCAGGAAACAGATTATGTTGTTCCCAATTTGAATGCTGAGATTATGTTCATTGTTCCAAGGGATGGCTACATGACTGTGAGGTCTCATATGGGAAAATTATTTCCCAATTTCCATTCCACAAACATATTAGCATATCTTATTTGAACAAACAAAACAATCTTATTGTTTAAAATCAAGACAAAATTTTCGCTAGAAATTGTCCATTTTATCCTGGAGGCAATGTTAAACATTTGCACATTTTAATAGTTTAATAACATCCACGCATTTTCTCATGGCTATATTAATTCTAATAGATCCCCATGGAAGTCATGCTGAATACTTGCGAAAAACTAATATACAGAGCTTCTCCTCCATACCACAGAAGTGTTAAAAAGCTCTTGAACTCAGTAAGACTCTTTCCTTTGTTCTCTTCATCCCCCCAAAAAAGGATTCTTCTTTGTTACAGCAGCTATTCACAAAACTTCTGGACAAGTTTGTAAATTCTAACACAAATGAGTTACAGCAACTGCAGCTCAACTAAAGCTTTGTGCAAAGACACAATTTATATTCTTTTGTTTACAGCACCACTATCCTTTGGATGCTTTGAAAAGGCTGCTACAATCATAGCATTTCTCTGGTATTCTTTTGCTTATCAACTCTTGCTTCTTCAGGATTTGACAAAGGCTCTGGTAGACCTAGCTGTAGGACTCTAATGTTTTCACCATCAGTTCCTATGTTTTTCCCCTCCACTGAAGGCAGAGAGAGCAGAAGCAGCAAACAACATGTTAAAATTCATAACTCAATGTGTTTAGCTTAAACTGCTGAAGTGCTTAAATACCTTTGCCATGAGGGAGGGAAGCAGATAGGGCAGGTAGGGGAAAAGAGAGGACAAATAGCTTGGGCAATATCACACTGCTGTAGCTCTTCACTTCAGCACGTGGGAAGAACTTTTGCAAGTACTCTGACATCCAAGAAAATATATCCTGAGCTTCCCAAAAACCTCATCTCCATAACTCCAAATATTACGGACTGACTATCACTAAGCCTTTGTATCCTAGACAATTCTTCATTACCGAAGTGATGTCAATGACAAACAGATCACTAACCTATCTGCAGCCCCATGGGGATGTTAACAAAAGGATGATGCCACAGTGGACAGTGGTCTTCCTCAGATGCTGTCCTATCAAAGAGCCTGAAGTGCTTTTTTGGTCTTGAGGGAAAGAAAAAACGTGTCAAAAACCCAAGCGAGGTAGTTTTTATACTTAGTTCATTATCTTTTATATCTCTTTTCAATATTAAATATTTTAAAGGAAGATCAATGAGACCCAGGGATGGTTATTTCTAGATTAAAAAGTTTAATCCTGTCAGTCAGTGACTAGATGCTCACTACTGTTTTAATACGAAAGGTGACAATGGCGGTCTCCTGACTGAAATTAACACTTCTGGCTTTGACATCTTGTATTGAGGAGTTGCACATGCATTACCTTTCAGCTGAGTGTCCAAAGATTTTTGGATACCACCTCCCATGCAAATGAGTGCTCCTCTAGCCTCTCTCCTCCCTTATGCTGCCACTTACTTTGTATAGCCTCTCCTTCTGCCAGCATAGTTCAACTTTCCAAAATTTTTGCCATATGAGTAACTGTTGTCCATCACGTCAATTTTCTGCTGCTACAGCTGAAGCAACCATAGAAGAACACAGACAGAATGTGAATGTTAACAATATTACACATTTCCGTGCCTCTTATTCTGAAACGTTCTATGAGCCACTGATATTAGTTTTGAGTCAGAGTGGCTAGTTAATTTAAATACCATGTCAAGTGTATACTTATCAAAAAGATTTTTCCATCTCAACCAAGTGTTGAATTCCATTCAACTGTGGTGTGAACTTCCTGCTCTTCTCTTATATGTGTGTGGCACCTGAAATTTTTCGATTGCAGTCTTGGTAATTTCCAAATCAGCCTCAGTACTACCATGGAACTCCAGGATAACCCACTTGATCTTTCCCTGTGCTATCAATGGCCTCTAATGCTACTGTGTATTAATATAGAATAGAGTATTTCAGTTGGAAGGGACTTCCAGTCCAACTGCTTGATCACTTCAGGGCTGACCAAAAGTTAAAGCATGTTATTAACAGCATGAACTGCCTTTCAACTACTGACTCTTCACTGATAATTCCCATAGTTCATTTCTCAATAATCCCTTATGAGAGACACTGACAAGCAATTCTTCAGTCTTTTAACTAGAGTAAAAATTAAATACCTTACTAGACAAATAATACTAAAGATGCTGTCTTGCCTTATGCTTAATAAGATGTTCAGTTCTTTTGAAGACATTTCAGATGGCTTTCAGAAGACCAAGATAATGTTTCCCTAGTCTTCCCAGGAATTTGTTTCTTGGAATTAATAAAGTATATTTATTAGCTTCTTATTCTGACTGTTACTCAACTTCTTTAGCACTTCAGCTAATTTGAGGATTCTTCAAAATCCATCAGTGATTCCAGCCAAGTTGATCTGTTCCTCTTAAAACCAAATTGCTCACAACAACTCCTCTTTCAACTCACTTCTATGTACCAGAGTCAGTCAAAAGTATCACGTATCTTCTGGTACAGAAGTGAATACAAGTTTTTCCACGTTCTGTATGTACTTGAATCCACCTGTTAAGGCCTCAGGCTTATGTAAGTTTCTTGCCAGAAGACTACTAGGGTTTCCCAAGATAATTTAAGCAATCCTTATTTTCAATATATGAAATTTTCTTACTTTTTGTGATTATCTTTGCTTGAAAAATCCCCGCTGAATTTACAATTTTCCATTTTTGTATTTCACTTTCTATATATTTTAAGTTCCTACTGAATCAGTGGGGCTAGAGCTCCACTGTCTTCACAAAAAAAAAAATGGTTCAGTCTTGCTATATTTATCTAAAATGCTTTATTACTTTGGCATTGTCTTACATTCTTTGACTGTACTATGACATACTAAAATTTATGTAAAATTCACAGTTTTAAGATATGCTTAGATAATGTACGTTGAATGAAAGATTACAGTATCTTAATTTCTACTTCTTTTATACGTAACTATATAACAATCTGGGCAACTGGCTCTAGGTGGTCCTTCTTGAGCAGGGGGGGCTGGACCAGATGACCTCCATAGGGCCCTTCCAACCTCAACCATTCTGAGATATTTATCTACTATATTTGCTTTTATTAATTTTCTTTCCGATTTTTCTCTAAACGCATAAAAAAATTCTTTCATATATTAATCTACACAGAGATTGTCTACCCAGTACTCACAGAACACAATCACAACTAAACTCCTTCCACAGTTTGCATGAATTTAGATTTTAGAAAACTCATTTCTTTAGTACTTCTAATTCAAGAGTTGCCCGTTCTTTAAAAAAACCAAAACAGTAACTTTTGTCTTAACAAAATCCCCCAAAACACTGGTACACTGAGAACACTCAAATCAAAGAACAGAAATGGAGAAGTCTCCTGGTCTGTACTTGATTTCTGTTAGTCCATACCGCTAAGGAAGAATGGGAGCAGTGAAAAATGGCAGAACATAAAGGCAGTACGGATTACAGTACACTGGAAAACACTATTTTCACACGGGTAACAATGCACAGCAAAGTAAAAGTAGTTTCCCCTTCACTAAATCTTCATAACGTGTAAAACCATTGAAGCACTTTAAAAAACAAAGAGTAGTTCCCCTGCATCCCCTATTCAAGTTACCAGAAAACACACATGAGGTTCATGACATTTACCTGCTGGAGGAATGCAGAAATATTTTGATGGACCTAACTGATTATTAAACAAAGCTGCTGATTAAGACATGGCTCTGATTCCCACTGGGGATGGAAAGCAGGTGGCAGAAGAGAAATGCAACTGTTACTCAGCATTTACTTATCTGTGAATAATTTTATCTACACAACTTATCAGCCTTGGGAAATGCTAGTGAAAATTGGCACTGTTGCCTGTATAACAGACTGAATACTGGCAAGGAAAAAATCCAGTGTTTTCATACTTAGGAAGTGTGTCCAAGCGGACAAGTAGAATATTGCAGAATTTTATATTTACAGAACTGCTTTACAGTTTCTGTATAAGTGTAATACAGGATGTGATACAGCATGAAGCAAGATGTCAGGGGAAAAGATTTTTTTATTTTGCTATGTAGATCAATTTAAGAGGAAGAAAAAAAGTAGCAGAGTAAAACCAGAAAAAAATGCCAAAAGAAATTAAAGTTCCTCATGGACTTAAGTGTGGCACATTACAAGAGTCCTGGGGAAAAAAGCTATTCCTATTTGGAATTCAGAATGAAGTTTTTGAAGAAAAATTAGGAAGCTGTATCAATTAAACGTTTGGGGGTAAAAGCTTAAAACTGGATTTTTTTCTTCTAGGTTACTATCTGCAAAAGTAGAAAGTTAAGTTTTGATCTACACTTAATTCTACTACTTCTATTTTACCTGAACAAATTTTTTTTACCTGCAAGTGTAACAAGTAAGACTGTGTGCTAAATCCGTATTACTTCTCATAAAGCCTACCAGAAGCTAGTCCATTTTCAAACTAAACCAATTGTTTTGCATAAATTCAAACCTAATGATTTGATGATATTCTGATAAAAAATAAGTACTCACAGAAATATGAAATGCTTATATAAGTTAAATGAATGGTTCAAACTGAACATTTCAAAATTATTTTATGCAGTTTCATTTATAACTGCTTTAACAAAATTATCTGGAAGTTTGGGTTGCTACATGCTTTGAAAAACTAGCTTAGGTCACACATATCTTTCTTAAAGATGTAGATTGAACAAAAAACACAGGAACTGTTTCAATGAAAAACAAATAAACTACCTACCAAACAATCTATATGAACGCTATCTCCTGTGGGCCAGCAACGTTTGCTGGAGTAGCCACTCAACTGCCCTCCAGCCTGCCTCTGGAAGAAATACCCAACTGTGGCATCATCCTGAGAACGTCCACTGAGGGGTACCTGGACATCAGAAGCACCTGACTGCAGTTGCAGGGATGGTGTGAGAAGTGTTTCCACCTGAATTGGGCCCTGACGTTGCTCCAACTACTGTTCCAGCTGAGGCAACCCCTACTCCAACCCCACTGGCTTCCTGACCAATGTTCACATGCATCATTCCTCTGGTCTCCTGCCAGGCCACTTCATTCATGCCTAGGACACATGGAATGCTCATTCCACATAGAAATCTAAAAAGAAAAAGTCTTGATAACATAAAAGGCTTTCCCACATATCTTTAAATATGCAGCTCTTAATTCATTAGGATTTTAAAAAAGTCCAAGCTATATAAGAACAATATTCATTGTCAAAATGTTTATTGATTTAAACTTTAAATTTTAAATACCATTACCAAACTACTCCTCTAAGAGAAACAAATAAAGTACCACAGATTTTTTTACAAGACAATATATTAATGTATGTTAGAGTTCCATATATTATAAATGCTTGCCCACATATTTCCTTGCTAAAAACAATCAAAATACGATTTTCAATCATAATGGCAGCAGTTTCTTTTACATTATTACTCAGCATGATGTGTAAAACCACTAATTCCATCATACTGCTATGTCTGATTTTAGACATTTGTAGACTATGTAACGAAGTAGCACAGAAAACTAACTTATCTACATCTCATTCTTACACCCCAACCTCAGTTTTTCTTCCAAATGTGTTAAGCTACGTAAGATTCTAACACAGCAATTGACATTAAACTTCTCTAACCCACATGGTAGTACATTTTGGGGTTTTCACAAAATAAAGATTGTAGGCTCAGATTAAAATGAAGTTTGCCAACTCATTTTTGAAGCATTTAAGTCTTGGCTTGAAACAAGTACAAATGACAACAGGAGAAATATCTCTCTCTCTGGTATTGACAAAATCCTCTGCAGGAAAAAATACCTGCCCCCGAACACATACGCTTAATGATCTCCACACATTCTTAATTTAGCATAACTGATGTATTATCAATCTTTTAGTATGTAAATGGACATATATAAAACCCAAAATACCCCCTACAACCTCAACTAAGTATTTTTTGAGAGGAAATTAAAAAAATTTAATTTTCAAGTCCAAGAAACATCTCACTTTTCATGCTAAACAAGAGTGTTAAGTCCAAACAATAAAACCTGACATATATGGAAAGATATTTAATCAGAATGGAACACTTAGGTGTGAAGATGTAGACAAAAAACCCCAGTCCTCTACCCAATTCTACCTTTTTCATCTAGCCTTACCGACTACTGAATGTCCAATCTTTAGGGAGATATGTAGAGACAGATATATGGTAGGAGGATTTTTTTTAATGATCTTGAACAATCTTGGTTTTGTGAGTAACACATAAGATCTAAAGCTACTTTGTCTTAACAGTACTGTTACAGTAGATATTTGCTTATTGTCAAAATACCCTACTAATATCAGTTCTGCAACTTCTTCAGACTACGTGACTAACTCCTCATTGTAGTATGCCCAGAACTAAAGTTTAAGCAATATATATCGTAATGGAGATAAACAGCAAACAGACAGACTGGTTATTCTTAGCTCAACTACACAAAGTCATCTCCAGCGAGTCTAGCTTTGTATTTAATCAATACGCACGTGTAAAGACTTACGGAACTAAACACACCAACCCAGCTTTTAAAAATTCACTTTTCCTTTGAAGAGATTTGTGAACAAATTCTATATGAAACTTCAGACCAGCCACACAAACAAAGAAAAAATGTATACAACTAGTTCAATACATCACTCAAAATTCTTCCTTGAAATAACATGGATGAAATCTAAGAGCAAAGTTATGAACATAGGTCTGACACAACCCTTGTTTCCATTAGGACTTACATGCCGAGAGCTTTATATGGAAAGACAGACAACCAGACCTATTACCTGTAACTGAGAGTTTTGCCAACACCTCAATAGCACTAATGAAGCAAGAGGTAACCTATCTTAGAATTGTATGAAAAATTAAAATTGGAAATAATCAAAATTACAAAATCTACACCAGATTACTTAGTCCAACATACACAAATATATGTTGTAAAAATCTGCCTGTTAGAAAGGCTGCAGATGTGATATTTAGCACAGCCAGCAGAGGACAGAGGATCATATCACCACTCTAAAGTTTAGTGGAAATAGATGCATATATAGCAAAAAAGTAATATGTGGATTATTACATAGATACTTTTGCTACATTTCAGAGTTTTACGTTTCTTTCTCAACTCCTAAGATGGTCGTCATAATCTCTTCAGACATATTTCTTCTACATGTCTACAACTGTTCTTAAATGGCCATGTTTAGGGAAAAAAAAAAAATCTGTTAACCAGTGATGAAATATAATCTTTAAAGATATTGCTAGAGATGACATCTGGTCTTTATTTGTAAGCTAAACATTTCAGATACCAGCTTGAAAAGTTCTTGCCTACTATTCTTAAAGCCACAGCAGGTATTCTGAGTGGGATTCAAACTAAATCTTGCCATAAAGTTTCAGTATGCAAGCCGTTACTATAAAACAAATTTTATACAACTTGTTTGAAATTATACCCAAGCAGCTAGAACTGAATAGGTTTACACGTTCTGATGTAGTTTAAAACTCTTTTCCACTATATGACTGTGAAGTGCCTCCAACTTCATTATTAGAAGCACTACATAACTGGTATTTGTTGTTATAGAAGGAGAAAACGAGCTTTTAAACGAAAGACTCCTTGTCCCATTTCTGAGACAAGAGCCTGGGCACTGGCTTTGTGACAACAGTGGAATGATTGCATTGTGTGGAATAATCAAGAAAACAGCTATGTTATGGGTGGGGAAAATTCACATTAAATGAGGTAAGCATTTTCAACTAAATTTATTGAAGAGAAAGAAGATTGATAACTCTCTCACATACCTATACATATAATACACACAATGAGAAGTACTTATAAAGCATGTCTACTCTACATTTTATGTTGTTTCCTTTGTAGAGTTTCCATTAGAAACTTTTTTAAAGAAAATGCAATGTATTAATGCTTGTTTCACAGGAGATTCCCAACACAGAAAGCATTTAACATTCAAGAGAATTTAGGTTTCTTTTTACTGCAATGGACAGTGAATTTTTTATATAATTCCACATTCAGAAAGAAGCATGAAGACATACAAGCAGGAATTCAAACCATCTACTGGATTACTTGCCTCCGTGTATAAAAACTTGGTCTAATCATTTTGGGGTTTTAGAAACCACTGTACAAAAAAAAAAAAAGAGATGAAGTTATCAAGGAGAATGCTTTTAGAAAATTCTACATATGCTGATTATTCAATGCACACTCACATATCATTAAATCAAGGGGGGGAAAAAAATATCTAAAAGTGAACTAGAAAGTGCTGTTGAACATCAGATCTAGTTCACAGTATTCAACAAGCTGATGTCCTGTCAACATACTTGCCCCAAACTCTGTAATATCTGGCCCAATGTGAATGCTGCAAAGAAATACTTGAGAGCAAATCTTGATGAAAACATGTACATAAAGCTTTCAATGTGCACTACAATCCTACATAAGATTTAATATATACTGTCATAATAAGAGGTATCTTCATATCAAAAGACAGGTGAGTCCAACTTTTTCAGCCAACTGCTTCTTGCACTATTAGCTCAATCATGATACCAGATACAATTATGCTTGCCTCAGCACTGTGCCAATATCCCTAACACAGAAGAAAAACATTAAGTACTACAGAGCGATACTATAGAAAAAAAGTACCACTCCCTACTAATGCAGAAAAAATACTATTCAAATAACATGGACTTTTCTACATGCAATATCCACATAATAAACTGCAGAATCTGCATTATCAAGCAGTTTCTCACATGCATTTGCCTACTAACCATTCTGCTGGGACAAATTCCAAATTTTCAACTCTCTGAGCACTTCAGAAAACTGTCAGGTGATTTAGTGTCATTTCTACACATTTAACCCAAAATACACCACCACTAAATTATCATTTCCCTTTTTATTCAAGTTTCCCTCTCCCACTTACCTAACATATTTATATTCGCATTGACACAAATTGAGTTGTAGACCAGAGAAAGGCAGACAATAATTCTCTCAGCTTCTCAACAAAACTGCGACTGTTGTTAACATTTGGTTTTAAACCTAGACATGACTAAATATAGCAAAATACTATGTTTTCTATGTAGAAATGGTAACATGGGGTAGTAATTATATTTCAAATGCATTCATATCCCACATACCTGAAGAGCAATACCATCAACTCATGGTAACTAAAAAGGCCTGATCTCTCAGTTGAGATACAACAAAGACTTCCGTAAAAGAGAAACTAAAATAAATCTGAAAGTACTTTGTTAACATGTAGCATATAAGTGACAAACAATTAGGCGATACAAGAAGTTTTACCGATTCTCATTTGCAATGACCTATATAGCTCATACACGCCTACATTACTCAGAAAAAAGCATCCCAAAATCAGCTGATATAATCTCTTTATCACATCACATATAAAACATGCTACACATTTTTGCGTTAAGCCATCTTGCTTCAAACAGTAAGCCAGAAGAACATAAAGCATCCCGAGTATATTAATCTTCTCTCAAGGAATTAGAGTCCGAGGTTATGAAATACATGAAAGAGAACAATGCCAAAAAAAAAAAAAAAAAAAATCTTTGCACAACGACTGCCAAGGAGATTAAAAACCAAACTGCTAGTTGTAAGCACGATCCACTCAGGGCAGCTGGCATTTTTCTCAACTTTTTGTTATTGTAGTCTGCGCAGACACGTTTGAAGAAAAATTAAAACCTAACACTTCATTGTGTGGTATCAACTACCAAAAGCATTGGGCCTTCTCGCTCCACCCTCAGAAAGCAATCATTATCCTTAAGACCACTAAAAAAAAAAAAATAATACAAGTTTTCACGCTTTCGGTACATTTAAACAAAGCCCATTTTATCCAAATTCCGCACGCAATTGTCCGTGGGGTTGCCGAAACGACGCCCCCACGTCCGCCGGCTCCCTCAGCGCCCCACAGCACTTCGTACCGAAGCCTATTATAACACCGGGCGCTGCGTGCCTGCCCCCCGCGGCCTGCCCCGAACTCCCGTCACCCTCACGCGTGTACGCGCCCCGCTACGTCTCCCCACCTGAACCCCGACCGCCTCCCCGCCTCCCCCCCCCCCCCCCCGACTTCTCTCAGGCAACAACTTCGACCCCCAAACCCCGCTGGGATGGAAACTGTTCCCCAAGTCCCCGTTCCCCGCGGCTCGCCGAGAGCACAATGCCGGCTCCCCCCCCCCCAGCATCGCCGCCGCCCGCCCCCCTCACACCGACGGCGCCGCCGCCGCCTCCCTTCACGGCGCTCCCTCCCCACCTCGGCGCCGCTCCCCGGCGCGCCGGGAGGACACAAAGGCGGCGAGGCGCGGGCGGCCGCCGAGCAGGCCCCGCGCCGCCCGGTGACCTGCCACAACATGGCCCCCTCCCGCCCTCCTTCTCCCCTCCCTCTCCCTTCCCCTCCCTCGGCGCGCAGCCGAGGCCGGAGACAAAAGGGGGCTGGAGGAAGGGGGGCCCGCCTGCCCGCTCCGCCCGCCCGCGGCCTAGCCAGCGCGGCCCCGGCCCCCGAGGATACTCACGGGCTGGCTGGCGGCGCTGCTCGCTGCGACGGAGCCGGAGCGGGCCCTGGGACACCCCTGCCCGCCCGCCGGCCCACCGCCCCCCTCCTCCTCCTCCTCCTCCCTCTCGGCGCCTCTCCTTCCTGCCTCCCCTCCCCCCCTTCGGCCGCGAGGGGCTCACAGCAACATGGCGGGAGGGCGAGCCCGGCGCGCACGGAGGGAGAGGGACAGCGAGAGCGCGGCAAACCTCCCCCCTCCGCCGCCGCCGCCGCCGCCGCCGCCGCTCGCCCCTGCCGCCGCCACAGCGCATGCGCGCCCCAGCCCGGGAGGGAGGCAGCGAGGGAGAGGGAGGCGGTGGCCCCCAGCCCCTTCCGCCGCGCACTGCGCATGCGCCGCCGGCCGGCTGGCGCGCGCCTTCCCTCCCTCCGCCCCTCCGCGCGGCCGCGCCGGGCGGGCACCGAGGCCGGGGCTGTCCCCTGCCCTCCCGCCAAACAAACCGGTCAAAACAGGGCTTTTGTGGTTGGGTTTTTTTTTTTCTCATTTTCGTTTTTCGCCTTCGGGGAGGGGTGGCGGCGGGAGGCGGTGCCCACCCGAAGGCCTGGGGTTACGAGACAAAGGGGAAGGCGAGGCCCGTTTTTAGGGGTACCCGGTGGCTCCTGAGGGCCTGGCTCTCAGCGCTGCCCGCAGGGGAGATTACCTTGTTTTTAGAATAAACAGAAACGCATCACCATAGTTATTAATTAACTACTGTGCCGATAGTTGCTGCGTGATGATTTTGGGAAAAGAATCAATTATTTCCTTCCCTCGAGTGAGTGAAATACGGGATCTCTGATACAGCTGGGTGGTTGCCGTTGGTAAATACGGTACTGGATGCTAGTAAACACTGCTAGTGATGGTTTTTAATAGCCTCACCCAATACGAGCATAAATTCTGCTTACTTAGCAGCCCCTGAAAAAAGAGAGGGAGCTCTGCCTCTCAGTGACATTTTAAAATAATGGATTTCACAGGAAAATCCACTGTTTTGCCTTTTTTACCAGTTCTTAAAGGAGTCTGGTTAGTGAGTACTCCATTTCAGGAAACGGCATGCAGATGCCATCCACAGATGAAACCTTCAGACGAAACACGGTTATCAGTCCTGCGGCAGCTGCTCAAAACACTGCTACCGGCCGTTTTTTCTGTAGGCAGAAAGGAGGCAGGCTCTGCCAGTCCCAGGGACTTGTTCTGGGTACAGCAGGGCGAGAGCAGGCGAGTTCGGGTGCAGGAATACCACGTGTACTGGTGCTACTGCTGGCGGCGGCAGCAGTTGTGGGGATGAGATGTCTGTGACTACCAACTGCGTTCTTAAAAATAGAGATGTCTCAAAGGAAGAAACCCTTACTGTTTTCAGTATTTATAGGCATGGTTAAAAACATGAAAGTTCCCAGCTCCTGATAAAGATAGAAACATTTTCCCAAGAAATGAAAATGATTTCTTTGGCTTAATACTAGTCAGCTAAGTACCCAGATGTCTGCAGTCTGCTGCTGCTCGCGTGGCTAATCCCTGTGATCCCCAGTGTCCTGTCCCACTGCCACCTTTGGGCTGTCTCCAGGGAGGCTGCAGGGCTGAAAAGCCAATTCCTGTGCTTACTTGAGGAGAGAAGGCCTCTAAGTCACAGCCTCCAAGTCAGCCCTTCCCTTCACGCAGACTGGCTGGGACTGAAGAAAACCTTGTTACGCTCTTGGCATCCCGAACACTTAGAGCAGCTGGTCTACATTACACCAGCTCTCCAGCTCAGATCCTTTTGGGGACCCTATTTGTCCTGGATAGTTCTGATCAGTGTTTGTATAAAACATTAAATGCTCAGGAAGAACTCAACATGCATTTGATAAGCATAAGCTTGAACGACTTCTACATTGGTCTGCTTCTCAGTACTGAAAAACCCAACCTGATCACAAAACAAAAAAATGTTTAAGCACAATCAGTTTGGGATTTGATCTGAGAAATACAATTACTTAGATATTTTCTGAAGTATTTTTCTAAAAAAAGACAAACCAAAAAAATTCCACCACCACACACCTCACAATTTAATAATGGCACTAAAGTTTTTGGCTCATGCTAAACTAGTTCAAGAAAAGTCATTCTCTCCTACCTTTGTTCTGAGTGGAAACTTTAAAAGTACTTAATGCTTTAGATAGTTTAACTTGGTATCACTCCATTACAAAATGCTTTTCCTAGCTATTCCTGTTTTTAAGGAGGTGTTAACAGCGGACTGGGCTCTGCTTACACTCCAAACGTTTCAGCTAAACTCCATTAACACAGTTATGCTTTGTTTTTTCTGTGAATAAGCATCCTCAATGAAAAATACTAAACAAATACACAGTCTACAGTTTAGAAAAGTAGCCAAGGATATGGAAAGCCTGGATGCTGTTGTCTTCCTCCACAGTCTTCCTATGAGACCTTGGGCAAGGTACTTAATTGAAGAGCACTCACAGAAATTGAAAGCTGCAGTCCTAACCACCCCCACTCAGCTAGTGGCTAATCCTGAAGATGTCTACATTTTCTAAAGCCACAAACTTCAGGACCTAAAACTCTGTACACGAACAAAATTTGTCCTGCTGTGCCACAACGTCCACGTCCCCCAGCAGTTTTGACAGACAGTGCTGTTAGATCTAGCAGGGTAGCAAATAATTAACCTGTATTAATTAAAACCAAGGTATTCCTCCATGAAAATGAAACAACTAGATGTGGTAGAACTTCTCAAACCATCTCCAGAAAAGACGCAGGTCCCTACAAAAGCTTGCATTCTTTTAAAACAAAAAGTGTGCAACACCCTTCACTCCCAGGACTGGGGAGCACCCAGATTTGATTCCTTTGCTCAAGATTCACAGGTCTGACTTCCTTAGAGAGAGTCCCAAAAATCAGCAGACTACTTTGGCTGCCCTCTGCTGCAGCTGGGCTGTTCTGCAGGGAAGAATTCAAGATCTTCATCTCAGATCTTCTACTTAATGGCCTTGCTGGCCTTACAGTCATAGAATCATAGAATGGGTTGCATTGGAAGGGACCTTTAACGATCCTCTAGTCCAACCCCCAAGTCTAACTACCATCTCACTGCATAAGAGGAGCAGTCATAAATGGGTGAGCCTCAGTCGGTTCTCTGAAATAACAGCTGCAGTTAACTACCTACCGCCTTCACAGAAGGACAGCACTGCAGCTTGGAAGCGATTAGAACTATCTGTCCATGTTGCAGAGTAGGGCCCTGGAATGGTGGTTTATATCCTTAGCACGTCCCTTTTTAGCTACGTCTCTGTAAGATATGCTGATCTGGATGTATGTTTTGTGCATTTACAGGAGCAGATCCCATTCTGAAGTTATTAATTTTCCCACATACTGCGTAACAAGTCTAGACACCCAATGCACAATTCTGGATTCCACTTTGTCAACAGACATACAATTAATTAATTAAAAAATCAATGAGTCTGAAATCGTACATTCACAAGACTTGCTGCTAAATGCATTGCTATAGGAATCTGTCGGTATTTCATGTTTTAGGCCAGCAGTGACCATAATATGTAGGAGGGTTTATTGAGATAAGAACTCTGGCCCAGTGGGCCAAGCATCCCCTTTGGCTAGCCTCTCCCCAGGGCCTCAGAGAAATATGCTTATGAGCCACAGACTCTTCATACAGAGTGACTTTCCCATCCACGCGTCCTTTTGCCCCACCATTGCTTCACAAACACAGCCTTTCCCTGCCATAACCATTCACCATGCTAACTCAGGGTTGACTCTTCTGTTCTATTGCTTTTGACCATGTAACCTGTTCATTAACTCAGCTCCTGCTGCATCTCATTGTTCTGATACTGTTGCCTTAATTCCTACAAGCTTCACAGCCTATTCCTGTCTCAACCCTCTCTCTTCTGATACAGAAACATTTGGCCCACTATATGCAACTGAATCCATTTTCCAATTTTAATGTTTGAAACCACACATCTTTAAGCTTTTTTCCCATGTGTGGAAAGAACTCTTCTGAGTTACCTTAGCATCCTTCAAATTTCCCATTTAACACAAAAAGTGGTACAAAAAGGCCTTCCTTTAGTATGATTCCTGTAAACCCATTTGACAACAGCCAGGATCTCAGTGCACTGAAAAGCCCAGTCTGCTCTATTGCTCAAAATTGTGGTAGTATTTCCATTTGTTTCCCCTACCTATCTGTGCAACTAAGTTTCTTCAAGGAAGACCATCTATTCTGGTTTTGTTTTGGACTAGCTAGCAACTGGCATAACATACTGAGCTAGTGCAAATAAGAACACTTCAATTTAGGACCAACAGAAAATTCACAGCTGAATTATAAAAAATTTTGTCGCTAATCCCATTTTTGATCTTACTCATTACTATACTACTGTTCTAAAATGCGGAGATACTGACTTGCCATTCAGTTACATGATCATTGCTCCTGTAGACACGATCAGCTTGCAGAAGCTGTTCTGCAAGAGGTTTAAAGGAAATGCATGAGAGGAGGTGTCAGCGAATGGAATGCACAGCCCTGCAGCACAGATCTTCATGAGCTTGTCCCAAGAAAGAAGTGTCTCTCATGGAATTGCTTTGCTAAGTAAGTTTTATGCTAGAATGGCCAAGAAGGTGTCAGCTGAAGACTCCTTTCACAGGCAAGACAGCTTTTGTCCCTGAGTCATTCACCCCCTCATAATTGGCTGAGGTATAAACAAGCTTCATAAACATACCTCAGAGTCACAACCACAAGAGACAGTCATTGTAACACAACAAGAGTAACTAATGGCATCACTTCATGTACATGAATGTGAATAGCTTTGGAGTGGCAAAGCCAGAGATAACGCCAGCTGTTTCTTAGATTCACATTCACTTTGTTCACAACAGAGTGGCTATCAATGCTTATCTTAAGAAAAAAGCCTGCATGTCTCAATAGAAGTATGTTTTTCTTTCCAGTGGAGAATTAAGTTCCAGCAACTCTTCACACTGAATGCAGGCTGTGGCTCTTAGAACTGAAGATCGCATATTATACTCAGTACAAAGAATGAAACCTCGAAGATGAGCATCAAATTGATTCTCATTCATTTCATATATTAAGTAGTAATGAGTAAACACTCTAATTTCTAAAAAGGGAAAAAAGTTCAAAGAAATATCTCAGGCAATGGAAGCAATCACAAGAGCTCTGAATAAGAAGCAGTATTTTTTTTGCACACTTAGAATAAGATAGTTCAGCCATATCAGAACAAGGAAGAGTGGGAAGAATGCAGGGTTTTTTTTTCTCTCCTAAGGAAAAACATTCTAAGAATGCTAAAAGCATATCCATAAGTTTTAATTTTGTTGCATAAAGTCTCACCAACTTAACTCACATGAACTAGAAATTCTCTAGATCTTCAAAATGAGAAGCCATAGTACAGAGGATAAACTGGAAGAAAGATCTGCAACAGTACTTTGGCTTATATAATTTCTCTTGTCTACCTATTGCCGTATCAAATACCGATCCTCCCAACTGCAGTAGATTCTTCTGACAGGGCTCTAAACAAGCAGCCCAACACCAAGTGGACTTTTCTTAGGGTAACATTGGACATCTGTGGTCATCTCTGCTCTTGTGGTGTAATCACTAGACTGTTTTTCTTCTATATTAAGCATACCTGAAGCTCCCCAGAATTTCCTGTTCTTACACAGTGTCAAGGGGGCTGACCACAAGCAACAAGATATTACACATGACTGGACACATCATTCGAATACCAAAATGCAGCACAGCCATATTAGCTCAGAGCTAGTTAAGACCCCCATTCTGACTCACCATTATAGCATGAAGACATACCCAGTGGCCCCCATTTCCACACAGAGAACCCAAACCTTATTCTGTGCCAAACACGCCTTCAGAGCAACAAGACGTAGCGCAGTGAATATACAATGCCAGAGATATATTCAGGAAGGGAAATCCTAGCTTGCTTCCTGAGCATAAACAAAATGGTTGAGCACTGTAATACTGAAAAGTAGGTGTCAATGTTATGCATGTATTGCATAAAGTATTACATAAATAGCGACAGTGTATTCATACATATGTGGGCTTACCTTTAATTATATCTGCAGGTTTTACAGACTTCTAAAGTACCTCTTCTGCTTCCAGTACATCCCTCTTCCTAGGCAGTTAGTCAAACACAGAACAAAACAAAAAATTAATCGAGCTGAAATAATGTATTTCTTAATATTGCAAAATTCAAGTTCTTTTTCTGAGTCAGCTCTCCTTCTCTTGCTGTACAGGACCCCTGTCTTCAGCTAATCTCCTATCAGGGCCCAACAGCCGTTTGTGCATCCGCACCCTGCAGTGCTGGAGTGGGGGCCCAAGGGTGAGCCTGTGTCTGTAGCAGAAAATGGAGAAGGCAGGGCAAGAAGGAAGAGCAGCACTTTGTTTTTCTGCAGGAGCTGCTGGGGGAGGAACCCGCCACCCACCCAGCTATACCTTTGCTGTTCCTGTAACACTGGGAGCAAAGAGCTTTGCAAGTGGGAAGCAGAGATTAGCTGTTCAAATGGGAATAATCAATTCCCATTTCCCTGGCACAGGAAAAGTAGGCACCAGACCACACCCCGCAGCCTGTGGCTTGCTTTGCCTGCTGGCTTGAGCTGGTTCCAGACGGAAATCCAGTTCAGCTGGAAAACTTCTTCCCTCCTGATATATCCTGTTAGTGGACTGCAAAACAGGAAGTTTATATGTGTAAATACGAGTGCCTTTCCACTCATTTTGGCTAAGGGCTAAGAATTAGAAGACAACATCTGTAGATTCATCCAGTTTGCATTCAAGAGAACAATACTACTTCAGAGTGATTCTTGGACATCCTCATTACGTCATGAATTTATCAGCTGACTGCATCACTGACAAGGGCAATTAGGAAGCTATGATCTGGGACCAGAAAGAGTCCTCCACGCCTTTAAGCACAATTCTAGCACAATTCTTTTCTTCATACAATCTCAAATGAAAATTTACCAAATGGAATTAAAACCTGGTCCACATCTCCCACACATACTTCCCCTGGAAGGCCAGGAAAAGATGTGTAATCCATTTCATCCTTCCTTTTATTCATATCTATTTCATACTTTAACCAAAGCATACAGATAGGAATAATTACAATCTCAACACATCACTAGCTTCTCGAGAGCGTTAGTTTTTCTATAGGTAAAATTGTGCAAGATGAAGCATTAGCTGCAGAATACGTTTGTTACAACTTCATAAAGCACCAGCCAGAGATAAAAAGTGTCATAACCTATGTGACTTTTCCAGGCAAACTTTTTTTTCCTTGATATTTGGCAGAGTCAAAGTGAGGTTATAATTAAACAGAGCGTTAAAATTAATCCCTTGTCCTAGCTTTTTGAGAAGCTAGGCAGTAACTGGCACGGAGACAGGCTGAGCCTCCTTTGTCCCTGACTAAGCTTATCCCAGGAGATCAGCTTCACAATGCTCTAAGTATGGCCCAGAGACCATATCGTATAGCCTATACCTACTCCACAAACGAAATGTTCAGGCACGCAGGGGCAAAGCCTGACCTCACGCTGGCCCTGACTGCGTGCTGAAGCACATCCCACCCCAGCTTGGGGGAAAAGCAGTGGAAGAGTGATCTGCCCCACACGTGTTGACAGCAGTCAGTGTGATGCGGGGATAAGCCTACCCAGCTCCACCCTGCACTTCATACTGTGACCCAGAGGAAGCAAACAGGCAGAGGCAGCCCACAAAGCTTTCATGAGCTGCTGCGAGCAATGTTACCCTATTTTTCTTCCTGGCTGTTGTTCTCTGAGTGCTTTTCCTAGTCCCCTAGTAGCAGAGCAGGTCCTCTGCTCTGCTACACTACCAAAGCTGGATTCTCCCTCTCTTTTGCGGTGAAGAGGAGGCAGGTGGGCAAACGGCCCTTCGGTCTTTTGGGTTACTGGGAAGGAAGATGCTGTTGTGGCAGCAGTGGGGCAGGCTGGGGAAGGGAGCTGCCTTCTGTGGGCCTTAAATGTCACTTCTGGTCCAGGGTTTCATTAAAAAATAGGTATCAGTTTTGGTGAAATCTTTAAGGCATTGAGTTTACCTTCAGTTACTATGTCCCCTTTTCACCTAAGAAAGACTGGAATGATTTGAGCCAGTATTATGATGTTTTTGACAAGAATCATACAGAGGACACTATTTTGTTATGGAACGATACCTAACACAGTGAATGTAAAGTTATAGGTTAAGCTCTAAGCATGTGTTGTAGAAGTTTGTTTTAAAAATAATAAAACCATTTAGTGTTAGTGAAAGTATTACTATACATCTCATAAATGTAGGAATGCATTTCACTGATTAAACAGAATTTTGGAGCTGAAAATATAGCCATGTTTTAATTCTATTTTTAATCTTGCTTGGTAGAAAGTTTTAATGAAAATGTTTATTTGTATTCTGGTATTTAAAATGACAGCACTTATTTGATAATGATTCTGCAAAACAGACTTCATATAGGACAAGATAATCTAATCTTGAATTAAACTTAATAAATAAATGAAAAATTAATTCAAAAATTTAAAAGGAGTTCTTAAGTGTACAAACAAATGCAAAGAAATTATTGAAGCTAATTTAAAGTACTGCTAGGAAAAGAAAAAGAAAACAGGACAGGTTTGGAATGCTGTGTATATGTATAGCTATAAAATCAGGAAATACGGATGTAAACAGGAATGAAGTAAGAAATTTGTATAATTTCACCCTCGGTGGGTGAAAGAAAATGTAGCAATGGCACTTGGTACAGTAACTGCCTGCAGTGCCAAAATGTAGAATCCTGGAGCCAGCATCAGTTTAAGACTGTTGATTTTTTGTAGGTTTGGGGTTTTTTTTAATGAAGTCAGTGCTCCAGCAGCCTGGGGAATGAACCCTTACACAGATACTCTGCTGTTGCTCTCAATGGGTCACTTAGGATCTTCTTTGGTTGTATTGGTTTCTAATGTTTGCAGTGTCTAGTGGTAAAAATGCAATCCTTATTTGCTTGTTTAGCTTCAGAATGCTATTCTAATCATATCAGAAGCAGCATTATCTTTTCTAGTTTTATTATAAACCTTTCTAATAATTATTTTATATTTCTAATACAAATAGAATGTTTGTAAACTGAACTTTAAGTCACAACTCTTGACCTTTGCAAGCAGCGGTGGGATCAGTACTCATGAAAGTTGTAATTATTTTCTTTTCAGCTGTGGTTCTTATTTTGTGTTATTCCATCACTATCTTCTGTAACAGTTCTTTTATTTAAGAGTACACCCATGCAACATATAAGAGTGGAACTGTTACTGCCCTGTGCCCAGCTTAATAGGGCAGCCCAGAGGACATGCAGTACAACACTAGTAGCTTCCTCCTGAATACAATAAGATAACTAAACAAAATATTCAGTGTCTGATTGGCAACATGTGGGATACCAAATATATTTTCATGCAGAATATCTGTAAAACAAAAGCAAATCTTTCAAAGTTTAATAGTTGCAGAACCAGAATATGCTGAGCCCTTACTGAGCAAGAGCAGGGAGCCTCGAGCTCACCTTTCTGCGGCCCCGCTGCAGGCTGTCTGCAGACCCAGACAGGAAGCACTAACTCAGTTTACGGTAAGTTCTTGTTTTCTAGATTCCCTCTTAATCCCCTGGGCTCGGATCTGCTATTGTAACATGACAGGGAAAGGCAGTTACCGTCCAAACTTAAACAAGCTCCGTTTTAGTGATTATTCTTGTTGTGAAGCCTAGGACTGTCATGCATCCTCAGAAATGCCTTTTTTTCCCCCTCATCCTACTCCCAGTAGCCCAAGCTGGGTTTGTTGCTAGCTGCAGCTCACACTGGCGTTTTACAATCCCAGCCAGAGCTTCTTTGCTGCAAGGCATGCCAGGACCCTGGTCCCTTGGGGGATAACCAAGCACTGCTGGCCCCTGGGTGCACAGGGGCTGACAGCACCAGGAATGGAGCTGGTGGGTCCAGGTCATCTCCAGCAGGGTGGAGGCCCAAAGCTGCGCTGTTTCAGGGCTCAGATGTAAGAAGAGCCAGGATGCTCTGGGGAGGTAGAGGCTTAGAGTCAAACACTGTAGGGCACCCCTTCCCCAGGCAGATACCTCTAAATGAGTCCTCTTTCCTTCTCCCGTTTTCACATGGGGCACCTGGGGTGTATTTTCTCTCTACCCCAATTTTTCCTCTGGGCTCAACACCTATTTCAGAGCTCCACTTTCCTAGCCTTTATTTTCTCCCTCTTTTCAAGCAGGCGTCTCTACTTATATCGCAAGTGCAGGCCTCAAGGTCTGCCTGCAACTGCAGTTCAAAGCCTGCATTTTGGAGGTGAGGGTATTCAACTTGGATTTGTGGGTTTCCATATTCTCAAGTAGGGAACGCCATCAAACACACATCTTATGTCCTGGATGAGTTCTCTAACCTTTAGTACCTCTCATACTACTTGGTGTGGTTTTTCTTTTATTTAAAAAAAGAAAATCTTGATCCCTGCACAATTTTGTAAGTATAATATTGGTGTCTACCTCCAGTATAAATTATGGGCAATGGCTTTGGCCACTCCATCCTCAGATTGTGGGTTATTTTTAATCCCCATTCTGAGATTTGTAACTCTTTCCCAAGTGTGGGGCAGGGAAGCCAAGCCCATAACTGTGTTCCAAATACCACTCCTGGGACCTAAAATTAAATATTGCAAAATATTTGCCCATATGTTTTGTCTAGTTCTTACCACTGACATTGGCCTTTACCTTAAATTAGCTTTCTCTAGTCCTTGTAGCTATTGCTGGGATAAAAATAGCCCTAAGGACATTAAGGAGAATTTTTATTCATGACTCGAGTATACTCTATTTGTGTTACCTTAATATTGAAGAACTGATACTTATTGTAGGGTTTCTTTTTAATCAGTAATGCAAAATATTAAAACCAAATGTCGACTGAGCCACGTTTCACTGGACAAAGCTGCCTTATTGTTTAGAGACCAGTAGATGGCAACCACCCATTGCAATGTCAAAGGTAAATGAAAAGTGAGAGTTGTTTAGCTAGTGGATTTATTATGTGACAGCTTGAGCAACAAAGCTCTGCTACTCCACATAAGGAGAAAGCAGTACTTTTATTTTTAATCCTCTTTATACACATCTTTTGAAGGGGAGCAGTGAGATGCCCTTTTACGTAGCCAGTTTTGACAAATTATAATTGTGACAATCCATTTGACTAAAATATCTTATGGCTGCTCCTTACTGCTAATATCAGTCAAAAAAAGAACAAGTCAATAGAAAAAAAAAAACCCAAAGCAATCAGACTGTCTTAGCTTCCACAGGAATAGCCTCAAGTTCTTATCATGATTAATTAGATTCATTATTACTTTAGGTAGAAGCAGTTAGAACTGAGTAACAATGATCCTGGGATTGGAAATAGGAACTGACTGAGGCTATTGACATACCAGTTAATTAATCCTGGTTACCTGAGTGGTCTTACAGAAATGTTATTGACATGATCAAGTTTGAAGAAATTCTGATTCTTTCTACAACATTAGATTAAAAGTTCTTCATTTCTAGGAGCAAGAACTGTAAAGATTTGAAAAGATCCTTTCAGACCCTCCAAGAACCTTGCGTTTACACTTCAGAAAAGAAGCTCCTTCATTAAAACAGGAGAACAGTTATGGAAATATATCTGTACCTTACTGGAAGGATACTTAACTACCTGTAGTCATATTAAGTTTTCCTTTAGCATTGATTTAACCATATTTTGTGAATATGTTTTCAATTAGGATTGGTATACATAATACATGTATGGATGCACACAGAAGTGGAGTGTCTATAGTGCAGAAAAAACCAGACCTTTAGACCTCTGAAGGATTCCAGCATCACCTAACACTGTGCTTAGCAATTTTAAAAAGAATACACTACAAATAGCTAAACCAGCTAACAAGAAGAGCACTGTCACTTAGTAGAAGTAAAACAAAATACATTACTGGGATGCCTCCCTTCAAGTTCTCAAGCACTTTGCAAACCATTAACTTGAAATGCATTAACTTGCACCCTTGCAGTACAAGGTGCGTTATGTTTATTCTCAGAACTCACATCTTTGCTAGGAAGGCTTAAGAAACCTAGTTCATACAGCTAAAGTAACCTTTCACTTTTGTTAAAGCTACAGCTTGATCAGCTGTGAATTTTATAAGCGAAATGAGGAGAAATCCAGCTGGGATCCATTTCCTTGTGAATACTGGTGAGTTAGTATCAGGAATAGCTTCTAATATCCCTTACAAAACTCCCCAAACATTTATCATTATTTCCTTCATCTCATAATAAGATTTATACTGTAAAAAAACCCTGCTCTTTAGTGACATTTGAGTTCTTTTTTGCTTCTTTGAAGAAATTAAAGGCGTCCAACCCGATGCTAAAATTTGTGCAACTTTATTTGCTTTAGCATGAGAAATTATGTGACTTGTATATGTTGTTTTTCTTATGGGCCCATGAATTTTGCTAAGAGCCCAAGAGTTATCTTGGATTTTTCTTGCAGAAAATTGCAAAGCTAGTGAGATGATTCAAAAAAAAAAGGCAAAGAAAGAGAAATCTAAATGATTTAGAAGAGAAGGAATTTTTAGACAAACAATAAAAAGACTTCTCTGTTTATATTCATGCTTTTTTTAGCTCAAATGGTTGAGGAGGACAGATAGTTTTAAAGATTCAAGGTCTGCTGTTTCCATGAAGGGCTGAGGAAGGTCTCACTCCTGTTTTCCGGTACTTATCACCACAGAAGTCTGCAAGAGATCACCAAGGACAGTAACTCTCCTTCTTTACAGTTGCAGTCAGTAAAGTTTAGTTTAAGTTCAAAGGACTCCATATGGAAATTTCCTTCTGCTCAATACTTCGTACATATCACAGATCACAAACTACACCCTCATGCACTGTAACAATATTCAGATTTATAGCAGAACCCTCCCCAGAGTCTGAAATTTTACGTTCGATATCTAAGTAGGGGTCAGTGGCATTGCCAAAAGCTTGTGCTACGTTTCTCTTTGGTGTGCACTGAAACATGTATATGATAAGCAGTGACAAAGTCCTCTGAACATTATGGCCTGGTAAGAAT
This sequence comes from Gymnogyps californianus, assembly GCF_018139145.2. Lineage (NCBI taxonomy): Eukaryota > Metazoa > Chordata > Aves > Accipitriformes > Cathartidae > Gymnogyps > Gymnogyps californianus. The sequence goes on from NC_059473.1 coordinate 117,305,308, forward strand.
GTACATACCTCATACATTGGCAAAAAGTGCCCATAAAAATGTAATTATAGCCTTTTCACTGTTCTCCTCCTGCACTTTCTAAAATTTGAAAAAAACAGAATTGCCCCCTACTATTGTGCAGAAAAACAGTCTCTGGACTGTTTTTAGCAGAAAATTTCTCTGTCTTTGGTTAAGACACTGGAAATGTTCCTCGTTGCGCAAAGCCATAGCATGTTGGGTGACAGGCTTGTTTGTTTAATCACTTTATAGTGGGGAATGTAAATATGATTGAGCACTAAAGCAGGTGCTTGAGCATTGACTTTTAACCAAAGAATAAAGTATATATTTGCATCGGGATTTTGCTTACCTGATCCTTATTTCAGATGCCATTTGAAGCATAATTTAAAGGAGAGGTAATCAGGGACACAGTCCAGTAAGGTGCTGAGTGATTCTGAGGTGGTGCTGAATGCTATCCATTACCATTGCTTGCAATGAGATTCAAAGTAATCAATCCTGGCAGGATCTGAACCATGATAAATTATCCAGATAAGATGGGTAATGAAAGAATGCAAAACACGGAAGGTAAGTTTGTATTTCTTGGCAGTGTTCAGCATGACTTTTGTAATTATTAACTTAACCCTACAAGCCTGAGATAGTCCTTATTCAAATGCCTCAGTCTTATTCCATATTGTCTCCTAACAACAACATCTCCTAACATTTCCACAATGAGGAAAAGGAAGACAACAGATTCACCTCATTCATCCACAGATCTGAGTGAAGGGAAGGAGAAATTAAGACTGAAGCAAGAGGTTGGCCTGATTAGCGGAGTGTCATTAATTGCAGGCACCATGATAGGCTCAGGGATCTTTATGTCCCCTGAGTGGGTACTACATCATATGGGGAGCCCTGCCAGCAGCCTGCTGATCTGGGCAGCATGTGGTCTCCTGGCCATGTTTGGAGCCTTGTCGTATGCTGAGCTTGGAACTATAATTAAAGAGTCTGGAGGAGAATATATTTACATCTTGAGGATTTTTGGTTCTTTTCCTGCTTTCCTTTTTGCCTACACTTCTGTTATCCTAGTGAGACCAGCTGGTTTGGCAGCTGTCTGTCTGAGCTTTGCTGAATATGCCGTTGCGCCGTTCTACCCAGGATGCTCATCTCCACAGGTTGTCATCAAATGTACAGCTGCTGCCTGCATCCTGCTTTTAACTATCATCAACTGTCTCAATGTGAGGCTGGCGACGTCTATTATGAACATTTTTACAGCTGCCAAACTCTTGGCTTTGTTGGTGATCGTGGTGGGCGGATTGGTGCTGCTTGCCAAGGGACAAACTCAGAGTTTTCAAAATGCTTTTCAAAACACGACTGCAGGTATCGGGGCAGTTGGAGTGGCATTTTACCAGGGACTCTGGTCCTACGATGGGTGGAACAACCTGAACTATGTAACTGAGGAACTGAAGAAGCCTGAAGTGAGTGAGTAAGCTGGGTTTTACTTACTTAATCCTGCTGCTAATATGTTTGATTCTATCTATGATTGTGTTAAGAGGGGTAATCAAGGGGTTAGAGCATCGAGGAAAGACTACTGAGCTTTCCTCCTGGTTTGTTCTGTCTTCTGGGGCAGGACAGCTATGGATGTGTCCAGAAAGGATAAAAATGAGTCTCTAAGCAAAATAACAGCCTACCTACAAGAAAGCGCTAAAATACCCCACTGACTGGAAAAAAGCTATTAGGCAGCACTTGGATGCTTTGGGGATGAAGTTTTGTCTTAGTGTTTAGAGGATCTCACCGTAGACACCTAGATTTATGCAGAAAAGCACTCACTGCTATAATCCATAAAGGTTTCTTAACACCACATATTCCCTAAAAGACTTGATCCATAATGTATGCATCAAAAACCCACTTATCTCTCCTCATTGCATGGAGGGAGAGCTTCAGAGCAAGCCAAGCCTCACTGGAGAGGGAATCTAACTCTCTGAATGACCCTTGTCTTTAAATGTCTGCTTTTTTGGCATTGTTCTGTCCATGCTGTAGGCACTAAAGTAGCTTACTTGCATCTCACATCAGCCCTCTCTGTGCCATATTACCTCTTTTCACAGATCAGACACTACAGCAGTGAACAACCCTTTTTTAGAAAGAGCTGTGTGAGTGCAGAGTGTATAGAGTGTTCTATCAGTGCAGCACACAAGATTTTACAGATTAAATAAAAATACACAGTTAAATATTAACCTAAATGGCAGCAAAGATCCTAGGGTTACGTGGCGCTCTCTCCCACAGGACAATGAGCACTGATACTTAGACCCTCGCAGAGTGGAGGCAACAAGATAAGGAATTGCTATATCTTGTCCTACGGTGAGAATGGGGAATGCAAAAATCAGTATTTCGGGTTTTTAGATGTATACAGTTGCTTTATGATCACCCTACTGGTTGCTTTTCCCAGTGTTTTCAGCTGCATAAGGTAGTGGTTGTTGATTTTATTGAGCCTTAAAATTATCTGTGGTGTTCCAAGATAGCATCCTGTCACTAGAAAAAAAAAAAAATTCCTTCCTAGAGCAAATCTCCTTTGTGCTGCCCTGCTTTGATTTAGCCTGTAGAGAAGTTAAATGTGATGCAACACACACTGATACTTCATCTATGTCAGTGGGATGTTCATGGGAAGATGCAGCACACCAGGAGACATAACACACTAGTAACAAATAAATCAATACTAAAGTAATCAAGAAGTATGCAACAGACATCTTGGGCAGCTATGAACTAAAATCTTTTTGAATAAGATTTGGGGTTTTTTTTGGTTTTGTTTTTTTTTTTTTAAAGACTAGCTTTTGAAATGTACAACCTTACTGTTTGCCTGACATCTTTGGGAGACTGGTGTAAAAACTGCCATGTGAATCTGGATCTAAGTCTTGCTGTGTGGAAAAGTTTAGTGAGCAAAGGAGTTTGAATGAGAGACGTGGGTGGTGGCAAAGACAAAACAAACAAAAAAAGCCCAGTGCAGGCATAAATGTGCTGCACCTAACACTCTTGTCATCCCTTTTCCAGGTGACCCTTCCCAGAGCTGTGATGATTGCCATTCCTTTGGTTACATGCCTGTATTTGCTGGTAAACGTGAGCTACTTAGCAGCCATGACTCCATCTGAACTGCTGACTTCAGGAGCTGTGGCCGTCACTTGGGGGTGAGCTCTGCATGTGGCAACACAGACAATGCAGTCCAGTGACATACGGGTTCTCTCCTGAGTTTCAGGAGATTTAGGTGCTATTCCCAGTGGGAATGGCAGCACTGCATTGGTCAGGCCAGGAAGACCTGTCAGGCCATGTTACGGGGAAGCATGCTGCCTGTTCCTGCTCTGTCACCTTCAGAGCAGTGTATAGCCTTCCCCCACCAAAGGCCAAGGCTGACCACCCCGTCTGGCCCACGGTCTCCAAGGTGCACCTAGGCTGCCAAGATGGGGTGCTCTGCAGCCCACCCCTTACTCCCCATTCCCATTCATTCCCACTGGGAACCTGTGGCTCCCCTCCAGCTCATGTTTTTCCACATGGAAAGTGGCCATAAAGAGGAGGTGAAGTGCACACCAGGAGCATCTCCCCACAGATGCAGCGAGGGTGCATATCCAGACCTGGGGACTGGGAGATGCCCCACATGTTAGATATTTCCAGAAAAGTGGAGAGGACAATGTGCTGCCCCACTAATGCAGAGGCAGTGGTTTGGGAGTGAGGAGCCAACTGGGTGAATTCTGTCTGCTCGGCACCTGGAAATTAGACCAAACCAAAGTCTTTTGGTTGAGTTTCTCCATCTGTGGGGAAATGGAAAATGACACTGATCTCTACAACTCCTTTGAGAAGGAGAAGTGTTATACACGGATTGGGTAGCCTTTCGTAATTGTATCTTTAAGTTGACTTGTGCTTTTCCAGAGTTGCACAGAAACTATTTGTACCTTCCACCAACCTGAAGTGTTTGGTGATATTAAACAGGCTTTGTGCAAGAGAAAGATTTTAGGAAGAGAAGGAAGGGACCGTCATGAGAGATGTAGGCACCATCGACTTCGAACCAGATGATCTTCCACCAGAACATCCAGCCTTAGTCTAAATATTTCCAAAGACACAGAATCCATGATAGCCCTAAATGAGTTGTCTGGCAGAAACGATGACACAGTATATCCAGAGATTATGCTGCTGCTCATCCTCTTCCTAAAAAGTCAGCAGCGGCTTTGCTTCTGTGTGCATTTCACAAGATCTCCAGTTTGAAGATCTGACTGAGCTCTTGCTAGATGTGTTCTCTAATAGCCTTTCATGTCATTAGAAGCAGGAGCTTTTAAAGGTCTAGTGCTTTGTTTGAACAGGTTACAAAGCCTCACTAAGCTGCAGTTTCATGAACTTTCTCTGCACTTCCTTTCCCATCATTCCTGATTAACAAGTTATTTGTGAGCTTTCTCCTTTTTAACACATCTCCTTTTCCTGCCCGATTAACCTTTTCACCCCGAGAATGCAATTCAGGAAGAAACATTGAACTAGCAACCAGAAAGCCGGGCACTCAAAAGCCTGGAGGACAGGTAGATAGCCACAGGCTGAGGTGTAATGGCTGTGGGTCACGAGCAAAAGATGCAGCAATTCAGGCCATTAAGAAAGGATGGGAGGAGTACAAAGAAGCCAGAGGAGGACATATCACATTTAAATGCATTTATTCGCCATATGAGAATTAAGCTGCCAGAGAGAAATATTGTTAAGTGGTGAGAGGTGCAGCCACAAAAGGAGCTCATGAAACTCTCCCCAGCATTTCTTTGATGCCAGTGATTTAACAGCAACTGCAGATCTCAGTTTGCTTGTAAGAAGTTATTCGCAGTAGCCCCTGTAGTTCATTTTCAGGGTCCAAACAGCAAAGCACCAATCTCATAAATGCAAAATACACAATTGCTAAAGATTTTATTATTAATTTTGAGGTATATGTTGTTTTTCCTTGAGATCTTGTGGTCATGGAGTCGCATGATCATAGGAGATGCTCAGATTCCATCATTTTGAAAAAGGGAAAGGTTTTAGTTCTGGTTATTGCAAGTAGCTTCATAACTTGAAGCCTGAAGGACCATAACCCAGATATTAAGCTTCTAAACTACATTCTTGAAATTATTGTGTTAGATAAGCTCCTGCCATGATTTTGGAAAATCCGACTCTTGATTTTGGAACGTTTGGGATAGGTGATACTAAAAAAGAGTACATACGGCTTAAAGACATATAATTCAGATGGAAATATAAAGTGTTCTAAAAAACTTTTGAATTTTGGATTTTTGCCAATTAGATGAACAGTGTGTTTGTTTGTGTATGTGTGTGTACATGTATGTGATAATTACCCCAAACACCAGCATTTATTACTCAATTAATATTCCTCATGCTGCTTCATTCCAGAAGACAAGCTTCACTTTTAGGTGAGAAGATTATCACATCTTCCAAATATTTACCTCAAACTCTATTTGTAACCCTGCTACTTCTTCTGTTATGGAGAAAGCAAACCATAAATGTCTGAACATGTTTTAGAACCAAACTTCTGGAATTCAAACAATTGCTTTGGCTTAAGCCTGATTCACAGAGTAGCAGAAATACGTGCATGTGGGATTAAAGGGTTAAATTCTTATGCATATTGGGGAAGAGGTTATAATGCAGGATATTTGTTCAGGTCTGGTGGGAACAGTTTTTCTGCGATTTCCAAGCTAATATTGTTGGCTGTAATAGGAGTATCTCCAGGATTCGCACCACAGCATCTGTACACAAAAAAAGGGGCTTTTGCCTGTTGTGACAGCTTTGTACACCGTTGCAATGTACACGGATGTAGACATATATACACCAGGCAGGAAGAAAAGCTGCCTTTTCTGGACAAGACAAAGTTACTAGTGAGTAAATATTATGGGAACTTGAAGAAGGCTTTAAATCATTAGAAAGGCTTTGGAAAAAATTTCACTGAGAATAATGGAGGGAAGAAACCTGTCTGGTTCTAGGATGAGTAACTGATATATTTACAAGCTGGATGTTGTGCTGTGAACTCTTTCCCACCTCAGGGACAAAGTCCTGGGCAGTTGGGCGTGGCTCATCTCCCTGTCCGTGGCACTGTCTACCTTTGGTTCATCCAACGGCACCTTCTTTAGCGGAGGCCGCATGTGCTACATTGCTGCAAGGGAAGGCCATATGGTAAGTACAAAAAAAAAGAGGTCTGGCTTGCTTTGAGCAACTTTACCTTCTTGTGACACTAAAGCACAGAGGAAAATACTGTGTATGTTCAACTGGTAGAGTGATAGCTCTTCAGTGGTTTGTTTCTTGCTCAAAGACTTTCTTCCCCATCTTTTTCAAATGTATGTGTTGTCTCCTGACTTTCTCCTTCAGCCATGTAATTTCAGAAAGATACATAATTGCATCTAGCCTGAATTTTAAGAACAGCTTTGAAATGAACAACTGAAATACGGCTGTATTGGAGCACATGGCACAGGCTCTGGGGTGACCTAGCCAATATACCTGCCAGGGAGGGGAAACCTGGCCACGCTTGCGTGTTGTAAGGCACCCTTGCTCTCACTGGGAAGGTAGCCCAGCGCTGACAAGCTGCATTTGCATGCAATACTGACTATGCAAGCTGGTCTCAGGGGCTTTCCAGCCTTCCCATGGGGTAGTCCAGTTCAGATACAGCGTAGGATATCTCTGCTCTTCAAGTTTCATAGCAATTACAAGGTGACACCGAGCCTTACATCTCCCCTAGCTGGGGTTTTTAATTGGTTTTGTTAGGTGGGGCCAAATCTGGTAGCCCAGCAGAGGTCATGCTGCTGCAGCTCCATGCTCCCTGGTCCAACCGGTAAGTTCAGCATGTATTCCCAATAGGCACACACACACAAACACAAGTATACAACATATTTACACACCTACATATGTATATATATGTATATATATGTCCTGGTTTCAGCTGGGATAGAATTAATTTTCTTCTTAGTAGCTGGTACAGTGCTGTGGTTTGGATTTAGTGTGAGAATAATGTTGATGATAACACACTGATGTTTTAGTTGTTGCTAAGTAGCGCTTAAGCCGAGGACTTTTCAGTCTCCCATGCTCTGCCAGCAAGCAGGTGTGCAAGAAGCTGGGAGGGAGCATGGCCAGGACAGCTGACCCAAACTAGCCAAAGGGATATTCCATACCATAGAACATCATGCCCAGTATATAAACTGGGGGGAGTTGTCCGGAAGGGGCGGATCGTGGCTCTGGCATCGGTCAGTGGGTGGTGAGCAATTGCACTGTGCATCACTTGTCTTTTCTTGGGCTTTATTTATCTTTTTTTTCTTATTTTCATTACAAGTATTACTATTGTATTATTATTATTATTATTATTATGTTAGCATTATATTTTATTTTACTTTAGTTATTAAACTGTTCTTATGTCAATCCATGAGTTTTACTTTTTTTTCCCAATCCTCCTCCCCACTGGGATGGGGGAGGGGTGAGCAGCTGCGTGGTGCTTAGATGCTCGCTGGGGTCAAACCACAACAATATACATATACAGACAGCAGGCCACACAAATCTACATGTACAGACACGCTCAGCGCTCACACAAACACTAGCACAAACAGCACCAAGGGCCTCATCATGTTCCCCTCTCCGGCTGATCAGAGATCTGTTAGCAGGAAATATATGTATAAACATAGGTACAACGTGGGTCCCTCCAGCAGCTGGGCTCAGACATTCAGTCTGCCCAGTAGCTGCCCCTGGATCCCAGTCCCCCCAGTTGCTGGTACCTGGGCATACAAGCCCCCGAGGCTGCTGTCCCACTCCAGCTGCTGGTATGGACCCCTCACTCACAGGCACACACCCCCACACCTAACCACACTTCTTCTCCCTCTCGGTGCTTGGGCTGAGCTGGATTTGTCCTCTTCTGTTTTGAGCAGGCATGTTGTGTTCCTCCTGGACCTTTCTGCTTCTTTGGTCCTTCCTCCCCACACCGTCTGGCATTTCTGCTCTCAGGTGCAAAGGATACCACTCTGGACCAGCACCACTCCTTGTACATAGGAGGGAAGCTTTTATGTATATGAATGACTAGGTTGGTGGAGACGACTGGGTCGGTAGTTACTGGTTTTGGTGGTTACTGGTTCCACAGCTTGTCTTACTGATGACAGTGTCTGCTGTATCGTGGCAAGCTCTGTGCTAAGCCGTTCACAGATGGTCTGAATTTGACCATACCGGACTAAGAGCTGAACGCTTATGCCGTTTCTCAGACACTCAGCTCTAGCAGAAGTCCTTGCATGATATTTTTGTTGGAAATAAAAAAAAAAAAAGAAGCCTTTCTCATTAAACTTTCCCAATGAACCAAGCAATAAAGAGACTAATAATTCTCTCCATGTTCTGAAACAAATCCTGGTTTGCTTTGTGGTTAGTTGCATAAATATTTCAGGAGTAGTCCTTGTCTGATTTTCCAGTCAGCCCAAGAGAAGCCAAGTCCCAGAGAGACGTGACAGAGGGCAGAAGAGTGGCACCATGCACAAGGTCCTGATGATGATCAGGAAAGCTCTGATTTGACTCAGCCTCAGTCTGTCACACTAATAGTTTGAAAACCTCATCTTGCCTGCCTACACTGAGCATATTTGATATGAAATCAGTGAGACACAACAAAAATATCCTTGAGGGAGGTTTCCATGTTTACACTCCTTGGCGTTGAACTACTTTTATATTATGCTTATTTGATGATGAGGAGTGGCTCTGGCTGCAGGCAGAGCTCCCACCAGCAGCTGAGGGGGATAAGTAAGGATCTCCGAGTACGTGATATGATGGTATATTGTTTTGCTTTGGCTTTCAGCCAGACATTCTGTCTATGGCTCATGTGCGATGCCTCACGCCCTCCCCTGCTCTGCTGTTTACATCTGGTATGTCTTTAATAATGATAATATCAGGAAGCTTCACCAGTATCGTGAACTTTTTCAGGTATGTATGTGTAGCGTGCCTGTTTGCATCCCTTGTGCTCCTGGTTTTTGACATTGTTTTAGAAGTATTTTCTTTTAATATTTTTTTGAGCCTGGGCTATTGCTTTCTAACCAATATTGTGGCGGGGACGGGGGGAAGAAAGAAAAGAAAGAACGAGCTTAGGAACCAGCATCTTTGCAACACATGAATACTTCTGTCACTATATACTTAACTGGATGTGATTCATCCTCATATTGAAATGAATCTATAATATTCAGATCATTCTAAAGTTCTCATTGTTTGTGCTGGAAAGGAAATGAGTGGAAGAACTACTAAATTTATAGCAATATTCTCCTTTTTAACTGGAGATATGAACATCTGGGACCTGCAAGGCAGGCCTGACATTCCTGGATGATCTCACCCTAAATGTAATGCTGTCTTTTTTTCTTTTTTTTTTCCTTTTTCTTCCAGTTTTGTGGCATGGCTTTTCTATGGCATGACTATTTCTGGTCTCCTGTATTTAAAAATCAAGAAACCAGAACTGCCAAGATCTTACAAGGTGAAGCAATAACATAAACCCCTTAAACCCTTTTCCTATATTGCCCAAATTACTAAGAGAGCATTATGAGGAAAGAAGGAGCACTGGGGCTGGTTGCTTATAGATTTAGTGTGGTTGTCCTTCCTTTTTTAATTTCACGTTTTGTCTCAACAAAGTCAACAAGGGGCAAGACAGTGTGAATATACAGGCATAAGTCAAGGTTGAATTCTCTGTCTTGATAAGCTAATAATGCACTGCCCCCTCACTGTGGAAAATATATCTAGCATATCCTCTTTTTTCCTAAGAGATTTAAGAGGAAAATGAAGGATGATTCTGATCAACAATGCAATCACCTGTTTATGTTCTCAGAGCTTGGTCACACTCCTCAGAGGGTAGCCCAGGTGTAAGAACCTTGCAGAGGACAAAAAATTCAGCCAGAATGCCCCAAGTCCTTTGAGATGGCCAGGGGACAGGTTTGTTCCCCACAAAACAGCTAAGTGGAAGAAAATCAGGATTTACCTGTTCTTCCTCCTGGTGCCATGAGCGAGTTGAGCTGCAGCACTTCCTCAGTGACTGAGGGAAATATTTTTACAGAAAAGATCCCAGGAACAGGGGACCCATGAGACTATGAATGCAGGACAGTGACTTTTCCCTGAGACAAGCTGAATGAACATCCTGGTTTTCATGGGGTTCCTCCAGGAGACAGATGACAGGCTGACACTGCCAGGCTGTGCGAAGCAATATTGAGTGTCCTATGGGGCTTAGCATGAAGAAGAGCAGTGCTCTATTAAGTCTTCCAGTCATTGGCTTCTGTGGCTCTGTCCTGAAATTAGGATGCTGGATGAGGACGTTCATCCAACTTGTTGGCTGAATGGGCTTTAAGGAAAAGAAGTTCTGTTTCTGCAATAGTGTTTCATACGCTGTATAAAAGTACCACAGTCCTCCAGGCCAGTCCTGTGAGGATGTCAGCCTGCTGCAGCATTTGGCTTGATGGCCTAACTCTTTCCTTAACTAGAAGCTCATGTCTGAAGGTTCCAGGTCAACTGACAATGTATGGCTGATGTCCTGCAGAATCTGTATGCATGTTGCAGGTTTATATTTAAGGGAAAGATTTCCCTTGGTTTGAAAACAATCATTTTTACTAGCATTTTGCCAAAAGTGTTAGAACACAGTGGGGAGGGAGCAGAGTAGAGCATCCCACTAAGGTAGATGAAGCCAACGGCAGATCTTCTCTATGCTCTCACAGGTAACCATGAACAACATTTCCTTTGGTCTATATCAGTGCCCTTGTGCTGGATAAAAGGCACAAAAGTAAAAAATGGAAAATCTCAGCTTGAATGCTCAGTTTTTGTTGTGAAATTGTTTTGTCTTGTGCATTCACTAGCCTTTGAGGGAGGATGGCTTCAAATTTAAATTTAAATGCTTTCTGACCAAACTTACAGAAATAGCCTCTGAAATTGCCTGTCTACCTATCTGTCAACACATGAATAAATCTTTTTGCCCAAGGGTGCTAAGGTTCAGTTATGTGATTTGTACATGTTTCTGTGTGTTTTGTCTACAGCTCAGCTTTTGGATGCAAGGTAGTAGGGAGAGCAAGAACAGACCTGGCACTAAAAACAGTAGTTTGCATCTTCAGCTCTAGGAGGGCAGGGAAGACCAGGGGTTAGGGTGTGTGGTGATGGTGTAGCTCTTGCAGGGATGTTCAACCTTGGAGTTGGGGTGGGCTGGGAAACAGGATGTCTGGATTAATTGGGATTTCTAGGTAATACCTCAGGTTGCAGCAGGGTTTAATCTAAAAAGCCTTCTGCAGAAGTTTCAGGGTTGTCCAGACCCACAGTGGCCCAGGATTACATGAGTCTTTACGCTGATGTTTTGCTTTCACAGGTCCCAATTATCATCCCCATAATTGTGCTGATGGCAGCTGTGTACCTGGTGTTAGCTCCCATTGTTGATCAACCCCAAATTGAGATCCTCTACATTGTCGTGTTCATTTTCAGTGGCATCATTCTTTATTTCCCACTGGTTCGCTTCAAGTGCCACCCTCTCTTTTTACAGAGAGTCACTTTACATCTCCAGTTGTTCCTGGAAGTTGCTCCTACCACCAGGGATGCAAACTGAGATAACGTCCTCCTGGCGTATGGCTGCCTGCCCCTCATGGTTTATCCCAGCACCTTGGCTTTCAAGGCTCGGAAAATATTCTTCTGTAAGGGACAATGAGTAGAATGAAAGTGTCACTAAAATGTCTAGCTGAGAGGGATTAAAGCCATGACTCCTCACGTTTCCTTAAAATTTTGGGGACATGTTTTTCTCGTTTTCAGCTCTGCCTTGGCAGATTACATACAGATTCCAAAAGAATATGTGCTTTTGAATTTTCCAATCCAAGAAGAACTGTTCGTCAAAATCTTAGCTCTATGATGATATATATACTATAGATGATGAGAAGATGAAAGGATTAAGTGGCTTGCTCAAAGTCACACAGGAAATGTGTGGAAAATGTGACTGTTTCTCCCAAGGTCCAGCCAAGCATCTTATCACGTAGCCCATCCTTTCTCTCTGTGCACCTGTGACATATGAACAATAATAATGAACACAAAAAGACTTAACACTTTGGATAAGTAGCCCTTATATATTATTGGTTTGTGTATGGATATAGGGGAGCTGAAAAGCTGCAAGTATCATATTTTGCACCAATCTCATTTTCTATAGATATTATTGTAACAAGATGTTCTTTTTATTTATGTTGCCTAGGGTTTGCAAGCACAGGTGTTTATAATGCCAAAACAAGATGCTGAAAGCTCAGAGAATGCCAAGATAATTACAATAAAATGGACATTAAAATGAAGTGAGTTGACGTGGTTGTTTCTGTTTTTCATCCAAGAAAAACAATTCCATAGAAATTTTACTGCATGAACACAAACAATCAGCATCAGGCTCATCTCTCCTTGGATGGAAGGTTTAACTACAGGCGTGAGTGCTTATATGTGCGTACACTCATTTTTCAAAATGATTGCTTATCTATTTCAACCCCAGCATATGCAAATCAGAATCTCTCTTTTCTTCATCAGACATTTGCAATAGAAGTGTCAGGAAGAGGCAGTGTGTCCTTACCGTTCATTACCACAGCATAGTAACAAACGTGATGCTGGGCAGAGCTCTATAGCTGCCGTTGTGTGTACAGGTCATACTGTAAGATCATGTTGGTCCTATCTGTCTCTGAAGCTCCAGATCCCTGTGGCCTGTGCTTAGCCCCTTCCTTCATGGACTCTGAGGAAAACTGGACTATCAGCATTGCCCTCAAGGTAATCATAAGATTTATACTTCACCTCAAGACCCTGAGTATAACTGAATCCCATGCTTCAGCTGGCAACCTGCAACCACCGGTCGCGAGTTTTACCTTGGTGCACAAAACTGAATGTATTCTGGGTCTTTTCCTGACTTCCTCAGAGGCACCAGAGATGGGCTACACCTGGGGACAGTGTGTGAGAGGGTACAGAAAGTCCTCCTTTGGTGATTTTCTGATAAGCCTTGCTCATATGTCCAAGTTGAAGTGATTGTCATTGTTTATGGTTGAGGAGAAATTTCCCGTTGGGTAAGACAGAACAGAATCCATAAGGATTTTAATTTTCCTCTGTTGCAGAAACACAGTTCACCTGCTTGGATTGGCTGGGTTTATCTTATCAGTTCACTGCCAGTGCAGAGGGTTTTGTGTTCAGTCTCTCCTGCTCTTTCCTGGGACATAGGGAGTAATCAAGGCCCCACTGGAGCCTCTCAGCAGTGCTAACTTGCTCTCCAGGTCATCACGCTGAGGGAATTGTAGAGCTTCTGTTTTCAGAGATGAAATAAATACAGCCAACTCTGGGAATCATAGACCATTAAAGTGTGGGTTGGAACTGACCTCTGGAGGTGTCTAGTCCAACTCCCTGCTTGGAGCAGGACTATTCCCCACACTAGATTAGGTCACCTGTGACTCTGTCTCACCACATCTTGGAAAACACCAAGGATGGAGAGCCCACCATCTCTCTGCACTGCCCTCCTGATAAAGAAATTTTCCCGAAGTCCAGTCTGAACCTCTCAAGCCACAGCTTATGGCTGTTGCCCTTCACTGTATCATCTGCTACTGCTGAAGAGGTTGGCTCCATCATTTTTGTAACTCTCCTTCATGGAGTTGTAGTTTGCTATTAGATTACCTCTTATCCTTCTTTTTGCCGGACTCAACAAGCCCAACTCCCTCAGCTTCTTCATGTAGGTGACGTGCTCTAGGCCTCTAACTATCTTGGGAGCTCTCTGCTGGACCCTCCCCAGTTCCTCTGCTTCCCTTTTGAGCTTGAGAGGGGTCAGAAAATTGGATGCAACGTTCCAAGTGTGCCCTCACAGGTGTCAAGTCTACAGGGACACTGATGTCCCTTGATCTGCTGACCGTACTTCTCCTAATGTAGGCCACTATGTGTAACCCCAGCTCCTTTCAGCCAGTCAGTTCCCAGCCTGTACTGACGCATGGTGTTATTCCACCCCAGATGTAGGACTCATGCTTCTCATTGCTGAACTGCAGGATGCATCTGCTGGCCTAATCCTCAAGTTTCTCCAGGTGCCTCTGGATCAAAGCTCCACCATTTGGCATGTCAGCCACTCCCCCTAATTTAGTACCACCTGCAAATCTGCTGAGAGCACATTTTGTCACATCATCCAAGTTGCCCATGAAGATACTGAACAACATTGGCCCCAGGTTCAACTCTTGTGGTACTTATTACCAGCTGCTGACCAGATGTCAAGTCACTGATGTAGCCTTAGCTTGCTATGTAAGGTACATGATTCTAAAAGCTTCAGCTGACTCAGTGGAAGGCAATGGCAAACCCCTATTTTATACAGTTGGTGCTAGTATTATAAACTTGGGATAGGCTGTGACAAATCTACCCATCAGGATGACTCAGTCTAGCAGTTTAGAGGGATCTATATCTTGCACTTTATCATTTATTGACTAGTTAGTTGAATATCGTCAGGGTCTTTGTGCATGTGACTCATTCCTCATGAAGAAAGGATTTTTGCTAAAAAAGGATGCAGACCCAGGGTCATACAATAAAAGGGTGGTCCTAGGTTCATGAACTAGCAGTGAGACTAACAGGTAGTGAAATAGCCCATTTGTTTTTAGAATTGAGCTACCATGTCAGATTTGTCGTTGGAGGCGGTGAACGCTATGGCTTCAGTGTCTGGCAGATAAATGATCATCTCTTTCTTCTATAGATTGGTCATTAATTCTTATTGTTTAATTTTATGGACCATGACCTGGTTTTCATGCAGTGAGACGACAGGCAACAGGGGAGCTGAGAAAAGGGAAAATGAGAAGTAGATTGAAGGAGAATTCCTGTACGTGCAAGTCTTGGCTTGCGTGTCTGAATTACCTATGTAAAATCCAGCCATGGACAACACCTAAGCAGCAAAAACACATGCCCAGAAGTTCAGAAATGCCAGAATAAAAGTTGTTTGTTCAGCAGTGATTCCTTTCCTTTCTGTTTTGTATGTTCTGGGCCTGTCTTTTAGTGCGTAATCTATTTTTTCCACGACACGTCTCTGTCATTAACAGACAAAGTAGAGCAACAGTTCAGTATTTTGCCTTTTCCCGTTGCTCAGTCTGTGGTTGCCATACTTCATCAACAGGTGACGATTCCTCTGAAGAGACAGCTCCAGAATGAACACAGATTTTCAGCAGAAGGTATGAGCCCTGGGACAAGGGGCATCATCACAGCCCCATTGCTCCCTGTTCCTGAATTAGGGATTCAGAGCTGTCTCAGGGATCTCTCAGAGTATTGGTCCTGCTGTCCCCCTCCCTTTGCTGTGGCCTTACTCCAGGGGTCTGCATGCTCAGCTTTCCACTCACATCCCACCCTGTTTAAAAGGAGGCTAATGAGACTTAAGCCTTGCTGAGCTGTTGTGAAGCTTAGTTCATTCATGATTGTAAATAAAAGGAAATCATCTTACCAAAGAGGAAGGAGGACGGTCAAATGATGCCAATAGTCTTCTTTCTCCCTAGGCCAAGCAGCTCCTTTTACCTATAATCTATATTAAGTGTGTAAAGCCTGCAGAAAATACGCAGGGTTTCATTCTGGCTGAAGGGCCACTTCTGTAAGTCATACCAGCTGAGCCACCACTTTGGTGTCCTTGGATGGATGCCAGTCCCTCAGGGCCATGTGGGCACCTTGCAGGCAGGAGCCATGCCTCACGCACAGCGAGAAAGTGCAGAGAAGGCTGGATGTGCAGCATGCATTTGAACATGCCCAGGTAATGCTGCAAAATATCCCAAGGATCGGGGTCCCTGGGATCCCCGAGACCTGCAGAGAAGCAGAGAGCTGTGCCCCTTGGAGTGAGCTGAAAAGTTTGGGCCGGATCCTGCTGGGGGTTCGTATCAGGCTCCCCACGTACCAGGCACAAGCATGACTGTGGGTGAAGAAGCATATGGTGACTTTTCATCCCCTCAGTGCTGCCTGGACTCCAAGCTACCATGGGGTCAGAAATGGTCCTTAAAAATCCCCCGCAGCCCTCACCAACTTCCCAATGGGTTGTCTCACCCCGATCTCCCCCAGCACCAAGCCTTCCTGCTCCTCCTGCCCCGAGGGCTGTGCTGCCAACCTGCCCAGCAACCCCCTGCCTGTTTTTCCACTCTCATTTAGTTTACTTTGTACAAAAAATACCATTCCTCAGATTTGCAATGCAAAAGACCCCCCAGGCAACACCAAAATACTTTTCTCAGGAGACTTGAACGTGGGCTAAGGGCAGGGATCGGGTGGTTGGGAATACTCACGGTACAGGTGAGGCTGACAGGGAGGGAGGCGGGCAGGGTGGGCATGGCACAGCTTTGGGCTGAAACCTCAGCTAACACCTCGGCTTCGTTAGCTCAGGCACGTGGGTGTGCACGTCCCCACCGTGCCCCGTGCTGTTGTCCCCAAGGCGTGGGTGAGCATCCCACTGCCCACGGGCAGCTGTCGGAGCTGAGGGTGTCAGTCTGGGAGCTCCAGGCCGTGGAGATGATTTTGCAGAGGAAATAGGTGCCGGCAGATGGCAGTGGCAGCCATCCGATGAAGAGCTCGGTAGCATCAGCCTCTCCCCCCGCGCCTGCGGCAGGCAGCGAAGCAGGACAAACAGCAAAGCTGCACTCGGGTGTGCGGAAGAGGCCGAGGAAGGGATTCGCTCTCATGCCAAGGGAGTTGTTTCGTGGTGCAGCCGTAGGCAGCCGGCGTGCAACCCCCTGCTTACCCAGAGCCTGCTCTGTGCTACCACGGTATGGTTCGATTCACTGAAATAGCAGAAAAGCTCACTTTGGGGGCAGGTAAATGAGATCAATCAGCTTTGCTCATGGTCAGACAAATGCCAGCTCTGGTGCGAGGGAGAAGGGGGATCCTGTGGCTGGAGGTGAGATGGGGAGAGGGAGCAAGTCCTGCCCTCCTCAGCAGTGGCCTCCTGGTCCCTGTGCCCGTCTGCCCCTGCAGCTGTACCCCAGGCACCCACAATCAAGCACTCACCAGAGCTGCCTGGTGAACAGCATTGGGGAGACTTCTCTTGGGCTGCAACTATTGCCCTGCAGCAACCTCTCCCTGCCCCAGGACAGGGGATTCTCCTAAGGGCCATTGCTATTTTGCTTAAAGCAGTAGTGGTTGGAAACAAAGACAGCTTATCAGGCCTAAATCAGCACGAGTCCTTATGAAGTCAGGCAAATTCATGAAAACTGAATTATTCATGGCTGTATTCGAAACATAACCATTCCCCTGCCATGTTGGAAATCCAGATGAAATGCTTTCGTGCAGCAGCTGGATACCCCCAGAGGTACTTTTGTAGCGCACTTTAAAAACCCAGCTCTTTGTCTTGTCTTGAGATCAAAGCTGTTTGGGAAGCAGGAGCCGCCTTCCAGAGCGTGCAGGACCTTGCCCAGCCAAGCTCAGGGCTTGCTGGAAACCCACAGGGTAAAACTCAAGACTCAAGTTGTGTAACTGAGCAAAAAGTGAATCTGACTTTTTCATTTCACTGTCCAAGGTGAGTGCAAACAGATAAACACATGGGATAGTGGCAAAGGGTCAATTAGATGTAATTTTTCCGTAGCTCGGTGCTTTGGTAGAAGAAAGTTAGCATTTATTGATGATGGGTTGGTCCGTAACACAGAGAAGCTGTAGCTGTGAATTAGGACCTGCATTTTGCTAGGTGCTGTACATATGCAAAAGCCCCCTCAAAAATGAAACCTTTTGCTAGATACCATCTCAGCATAACTGCACCATACAATGCCTGAACTGTGCAGAAGAAACACGCTTGTGTTTTCAGTGGATGCAGTTTATGTCCTGGAGCCCCAATTACTGTGCAATTCAACGCGCTTTGGATCACACATGCAAAGCATGACCCATGGAAATGCTTTGTAGGACAGTGTTTCCTCCAGGAGTGTTTTCTTAGAAGAGGTGGGACTGGCAAACGAACTCAGTTTTCCCTTTCCAGCATTCCCTCAGGTAGGACAGCAGGGGAGCGCATTCCTCGCGGGGCAGAAGAAAAACAGAATTATCAGTCCACCAGCTCAGCTTGTCCACAAGGATGTATCTCCCTCCTCTGCCTCTCCTGTAGGGAATACCTGGGTCCATGCTCATGACATGTCAGCAGCCACAGAGATGTCTTGTATTGGTACAGCTTCAAGCAGAAATGGAGATATGTAACCTGTATCATAAAGCTTGCAAAGCAAAGAATACATGTAAAAACAATATACCCCCTTTCTTTTGTAAGAAGACATAGAAAAGAAAGCGCAGAAAGGGGAAAAGCTTTGTCTGTCTGCTCTGAAAATGTCCCAGGCAGATGTAGTCAGCCAGTCATGAAAGGCATTAACTATAGCTAATTAATTTGCTAATAGCACTTTGAATATTAGTAGGTTACTTCGATCTGGTAATGACGCTGTTTCTTTGTTACTGCTCCAAGTAGTGAATTCTCCAGGGTTACGATGCTTTATCTGGCTTTTCTCAAGCCACTGCCCTGGGACCCATGTTGCCCCTGGGATGCTGAGCATCCTTTCCATGGGAGGATCTGCACTGTCCAGGACACTATCCCAGCATTTTGTGTGGGCGGCTTTGGCTTAGACTTGGGTTCTGTCTTGAGGTTTGTTGAAAAAACCACAGGGATTTTGCCTGGTGGTGAATGCATGGCCCAAAGAAACAGTCAGGAGAAGAAGGGAGAAATGAGAACAGAGCAGGGGGTGAACCTGGATGGCTTTTTGGAGTCACTGGGAGAGACAGACCAAGAGATGGAAGAGCCAGAAGTTTGTCGGAGCAGGGACAACTCTACAGCCTACAATGCCATTGGCTGGGGAGGGCTCAGTTTTGGAGCTACCAAATAGAAGGAGGAAAAGTATTTGGTGGAAACCAAGGTGAAGGAGTGGAGGGAAGGGGGAAGATTAACTCAGTGTGCAAATGAGATGTAGTCTTTTGCATCTTCATATTATGAACCAAAGAAAACAGACATTTTCCCACCCAGCATTGCGGTATTTAGTATCATTTCTTACGTGCTTGGCGAGCAGTAGCTAGAGATGGTACTTGAGGCTGGAGCCCCTGTGTGAAGTCAGGCACCATGATGGGAGTTGTGCCCCAAAGTGCCTGCAGTCCCCAAAGCACATGAGACAGAGAGCAGATTGTCCTGGACCAACGCTGGAGTGATCTGCTGCTTCAGGGGTGGAAATCTCACTTCTCTCCACCATGACACTGAAGAGGTCCCCTGGGGAGGTCCAGGTGGACCTCCTGGCCCCTCTTCTCCTCCCAACCCTATAGCCCTGTTTTTTGCTACTGACCTCCCCAGGTGGATGGTGGAGGCTGCCAGGGATGGGCACTGAGAGTGGGGGTGTGCTTAGGTTACCTGAGCTGCTCTGTCATTTCTCAGTGGGAGGATGTCACTGTCCCTCGAGTGCTCCCTGTGCACCTGCTGAGCCACACAGAGCCTGTGCTTGACACTGCAACGGGCCCCGCGTATGCTGTTAGTGCTTCTCCGCTGAGCAGCGGGAACGCCGCACGTGCCTTGGTTTCCTGCAGGAGTCTGACCTCAAGGTTTGTGTTGTCCTCTCTGCCACCTGGTCTGGTTCCCCTAGTGCAGCCATGCACTGTGTTATCCCTGGCTGGGGTGTGTAGGGGAGGAACAGGCACAACCACCAGTAATGCAAGAAAATCAAACCTGGTATAAAACCTGCATCATTTTAATCACAAAGCCTTAAAACCACCCCTCTGTTGCAGCAGTGCCATTTTGGGGGCAGACGTGGCCAAACTGCCCCTCACTTACTGCTGAGCTTCTCCTGAAGGCAGGTCCCTCTGAGGGACACACAGGTCTCTCTGAACTTCTTCCCCCAAGTGAGTTTCAGCCCCTGGTCCCATCCCAGACTTTCGTCTATGAAAACACAGCCAGATACAGCTCCCTGTCTCTCACAGGCTGGGTGGGTTGCGGGGAGCTTTCAGTCTGATGCATCACCAGAGACGACGGAGAGCAAATGGGATCCAGATGTGTCCTCCAGCATGAGGCTTTTCTTTTGGAAGGAATTTTCCCAGATCTTTCCCCAGATTTTGCTGTCTGGTTTCTCTCTATGACGTACAGCTGCCTGGCTTCCCTCCAGCTCCCGGCCATCAGCGTCGGCTTCCCAGGGGCAGAAGGTATGGCCAAAATACTGCCTGCTCCCCTCCATTGCTGCAGCCTGCTGCCTGTCCGTCCGCCACGGCCAGGGAGCAGAAGGCTGATCCTCTCGGGCACCCTGAGCTGCCCCGGACCCCTGCCAGCCCCTCACCCCGCTTCAGAAACCCAACCATATCCTGGGCTGCATCAAAAGAAGCATGGCCAGCAGGTCGAGGGAGGTGATTCTGCCCCTCTACTCTGCTCTCGTGAGACCCCACCTGGAGTACTGCATCCAGCTCTGGAGTCCTCAGCACAGGAAAGACATGGAACTGTTGGAGCGAGTCCAGAGGAGGGCCACAAAAACGATCAGAGGGATGGAACACCTCTCCTATGAGGAAAGGCTGAGAGAGTTGGGGTTGTTCAGCCCGCAGAAGAGAAGGCTCCGGGGAGACCTTATTGTGGCCTTTCAATACTTAAAGGGGGCTTATAAGAAAGATGGGGACAGACTTTTTAGCAGGGCCTGTTGCGATAGGACAAGGGGTAATGGTTTTTAACTAAAAGAGGGTAGATTCAGACTAGATATAAGGAAGAAATTTTTTATGATGAGGGTGGTGAAACACTGGAACAGGTTGCCCAGAGAGGTGGTAGATGCCCCATTCCTCGAAATATTCAAGGTCAGGTTGGACGGGGCTCTGAGCAACCTGATCTAGTTGAAGATGTCCCTGCTCATTGCAGGGGAGCTGGACTAGATGACCTTTAAAGGTCCCTTCCAACCCAAACTATTCTACGATTCTATGATTCTTCCTTGGGAGTCCCCAGCACGCAGCCTGCCTGTCGTGAAGACAACAGGGCACTGAAGTCCTGCTGTATTAACCTGAAATGATGCTTCAAAGCACATAGAGAGTGGAGAGCGGAGCCAAGAACTGAGCCTGGGCTCCTTACAGTCTCCCTGCCCTGCGCCAGAAATGATGATGAAACATTTATTGATTGCAATGAAGTATTGCTGCACTGAGAGAGCTAAGGCAGGAGTCCACGTGGCTCAGCATTTCAAATCCTTTGCCTCAATATTTTTCCAACTACCAAAATGTATTTTTTTTTCTCCCAGGCAGACATTTGGCAGCAGAGTTAAATGAACCCTACGGGCTGTTATAACTTAGGCCCATCTTTGGGAGCCCAGTGATGCATGAGAAAGAGCTCTGTCTTTACAAATTCCTAAAAGCACATATGACTACTGCATCCTGCTTTTCCATTGAGACTTCCAGACATCTTCCAGCAGGATCACTGGGTGGGTTGCGGGCAACCTAATATCAGCGCTCTGTCATCTTGTCTGTTTATTTGGTGAATTCAGATTTTCATACATTAGTGCAATAGAGAAATTCAGCAGAGAATTCACTTGGGCGAAAAAAAATATGCCGGGGACTCCAAGGTTGAGGAATTTAAATCAAACTCTCTTTCAATAAATGCAACCCATTAAGAGCCTCTTGATTGTCTATTTGAATATTTCAATTTAAAATCCTACTTAGAAATAGTAAATAAAATATCCTTCAGTTCTGCAAATTAAATTTATCCTCAGTTAAAGTCCATTGAGAGATACCCCTAGGGTGAATTTGCCCTACATCTAATTTCTGCCCTGGGGTGTTTTCATAGCAGTCTGAGTCATCCAAAGCTCCCAAGCTGAATTAATTTCTGAATCTCATAGTTGACATCCCACAGACAAAGCCACGTCTGTGATTCAGAAAAGCGCTGATTAATACCGAGCGGGAGGAAGCCAGGCACTGCTGTTTGCTCCTGCCCGTTTCCCCCCAGCTCACTGGAGTCAGCCTGGCTTTCTGCAGGTCCCACAACATGCTGGCTGGCGCTGGAGAAGGCAAAGACCTGGCAGATGGGATGGGGAAGCTGTGTGCATTGGCAATGAGGGTCCTTTCCCCATCCCAGCAGCCGGCAGCAGCTGCTCTCGAACACATCTCCAGAGGCAGCAGCCAGGACTTCTGCTGCAGCTATGCTCCCTGTAAGCCTGGCCAGCGCTCCTTTGCTCATGCTACCGCGTGTCACCAGTTTCATCCCTCCCTGGGGTTCAGCTCCAGCCTCTCCAGCCCGTCCTGGCCCTGCAGGGAAGGTCCTCCCACACCTTATTGCTTTTATCTGCCGGAGAAGCACTGAGCTCCATTAAGAGGGAGGAGACCCTGCCTCACAGGGCAGCTGTGGATGCCTCATACCAGAGCCTCATATGGCAATAAGCAATGGTCCACGGCCAGCAAGTTCTGCCGCAGGATTTCTCACATCCTCTGCATGCTGGTGAGGTGTTGAGGAGCTGCACGCGTCAGCAGCGATGCCTCAGGCAGCTGGATTTTTTCAGCATTTTTGACTTCTCTTTTCCTCTGAGCATTCAGCCCCTTTTTGGGGACCAGGCAGAGGCACTGCCCCTGTCCATGGAGAAGAAATCCTGGTAGGGACACGGCAGAGTCCCTGGCGAGCTCTGAACTCACAGTCCCCTCATCCTCCTGCAACTTCAGCTGGGCTTGGAAGCATTTCAGCTGCAGTGAGCGGTGCAAGCCCGGCTGTACCGGGGCTTTGCAGCCATTGAGCAGGTCCCTGCACAGCTGCCCATGGCAGGGCCCTCTAATGGGTGGTGAGGTGGTTCTCCTGCTGTACTTTGGCACATAGGCAGATGGTGCCATCAAGATGATTAGCAGCACTGAACCCAGTTTGCCAAGAGTTTATTGATTTTCCAGAAGGGTAACAAATTTTCTCCTTATGTACCAGCACCAAGCCTGAAGTAATCTGCTATATAGCAGGAGGAAAATCAGCTTTCAGCGTGATTTAGGGAGGGCTGTGTTGCATCCAGACACATACCAATATGATCTTTCTTGAGTGCTGTTGCATACTGCCTTAATAATTAATTAGAGATAAATAACATTTATGTTTAACACTAATTTGTAGCTGAGTTAGGGCAGCAGACTGAGTGCCAGGATCGGGTCCTGCACTGGGTGGATGGCTTCCCAGTGAGTCACAGTGAGTAAGGATTGACCCTGGGCTCTTCCTCTCCCCGGGGGTCTTTGAGATTGGCTGTATGACCGCATAGAGAAGTGACTGTGGTGCTGGCACTGTTAACCTCTTTTCTTGACAGATTGAGAATCTGGGAAGATCTCTGGTTAGCAGAGTTTACCAGACGTGATGGTTTGCTCTTGTCTTAAAGCATTTGGGTTGTGGCCAGGCAGCAGCAAGGGACCTCATGAGACCCTGCCACCGCTGGGAGCTCCTCCCTTTCCTCTGGGGTGGTCCAGCCCCTTGTGTTAGGCACTGTACAAACACATTACAAAAAGATGGTTCTGAGATTGCAATCTCATCTCTTGATCCATATGGCTATCATCACAGAAGGGTGTCAAAAAAGCCTGATAGGTGTTACCATGAGACTTTTCCGTATCCATCTAATTATAAAGCCAAGTCTGTCTTGTAATGGGAATCCAGCTGTCTGGGTAGTAGCAGAGGAAAATAATAAGTTTGGTTTCAAGATGCTGGATGCTGCTCATTCCCAAGCCCTCAGCTTTCCCTCTATGGCTCCTGCTTGAGGCTGAAGCATTGGCTCAGCAAAGGGGACCATGGCGATGCTCTAACAACCGTGGCAGGGGCTGACCAAGTCCTGTAGGCCTTGAGCTCCAGTTGTTGCGGAAGAAGCCAGTGTGCCCTTTCCAATGAGACTGGGATGGAGAGAAGCAAAAGTCTGAGCTGCCTCTATCGTATTTCAGAGCACCATCATCTGTTGGCAACTTACTACTAATGCAGCATATACCATGTTTACAGCAGGTCACTGGAAATGTACCTGGACCCATTCATCGTTTTTAATAGCAAAGCAGTGCTTTAGTGCAACATTAATTTAAATTTACTTTCCTGCAGAAAACTGGTGGGCAGGGAGCCTTCCAAAAGATGCATTTTTATTAGCTCTCTCTTCTACGTTTGGCTGCTGATAAATATTTATTTAGACTTACCCTGCCAAAGGCTTTAAACACAGCCACATTTCACTTCCTTCCAGGGGTAAGTGGTAGCAAACAGCGGTCAGCGATGGGCAGAGCCTGCGGGCCAGGCAGCAGCGGGCAAACCCTACAGTGTCTTCCCATGGTGGCTGGGGAGTGTGACTAAAGCCTCACCACACAAACACAAAGGAGGTCAGAGGCAGGGTGGGGGGAGGAACCCCAACAACCCGGTGGGGGCATGAGCCCCCAATGCGGCCCCTCCCAGGGCTGTCCCAGGGGAGCCTCAGCCCTGGGTCCAGGGGGACACCCAGCACCCTGAGCTAAAGGGAAAGGCTCTTACGGATCGAGGGGGGTAAGTTATTGCCCCAGGGGTACGGGACACATTATGGGATGCAGAAGAGTTGCATCTTGGGATTGCACAGG
The DNA here is from genome assembly GCF_018139145.2 of Gymnogyps californianus. Taxonomy (NCBI): domain Eukaryota; kingdom Metazoa; phylum Chordata; class Aves; order Accipitriformes; family Cathartidae; genus Gymnogyps; species Gymnogyps californianus. The sequence continues at coordinate 117,329,734 of NC_059473.1, forward strand.
ACTTACTATGAGATGTTTAGGGGAGTGTTGTGGTTTAAGCCCAGTCAGCAACTAAGCACCATGCAGCCAAGGGTGGGGAAAGGGAGGGATCTGCGTGGTTTGGGAAGGAACAAGTGTGGGAAAACAGAGCGATAAGGCGATAAAAGGGGCCAGTGGCATGTAAAGAGTTGGCTTGTTGGTATGTCTGTCTGGCCATGCCCTGCACCTGGTCAGCAGTGACTGTCTTCTCATTGAACTCTGTTTCAGATGCTTTTCCTGGGTGAGAGACTCTCTACTCTGTGTGCACATGTGTGTTTGGGGGTCTAGGTGAATCACTGGTGAATGTCAAGCCGGACTAGCTGGTGAGTAGGATAAGAGGCTTTGGGAGCCAGGTATCGAAGCAACCGTAAGCCTGGGCTGGATGCTGGAGGCACCAGCGGTCTGTGCATTGGCTACTGGAGGGACCAGGAGGTCCTGGCCAGCTACTGGGGAGATCGTGGGGTCTGGAAGTCAACTGAGAGACCTGTTTGTGTGTGTTTGTGCAAAAGCCAACTGGAGATGAGAGGATCCAGGGGCCAGCTGCTGTGTAGGCTGAGTGTCTTGGGCCAGTGGCTAGAGGGCTCCACGTTGTATATATGTCTGTGTAACTATATATACATTCTATTAATGGACTTTCATCCTGATCAGCCAGAGAGCAGAACAGGATGAGGCCCTTGGTGCTGTTTGTGTTTGTGTGTGTTGAGCATTTCTGTGTTGCTGGCCATGTATATACATAGATATGTGTTGAATGTGCATGTTTGTTCTCATGTGCCTACTGGGAATACATGCTTAGCCCCGCTGCCAGCTGGACCTGGGGGCAGGGAGCTGTGGCAGCCTTGCCTCTGCCAGGCCACTGGATTTGGCAGCCTGTGACAATGACCTGTTCACTTGGGCTAGCAGTTGGGTTTGAGCCAAGGATAGCCTCTGCAAAGACTATCCTGCTGCCTGAGCAAAATGATTGAAAGGGAGAATATTGCTCTTTTTAATGCCTTCAAGCTTGCAAACTCCCTCTCAACCAAAGTTGGATGATGACAGGCAGCTAAATCTCCCGCTCCCAGCACCTAGGCACATCCACCTTGTGACACTGCTTAGTTCAGACACACCTGAGTTCACAAAGTCGCTCCCAACGGCATAGGACTGCTCAGAAGCCAGTCACTGGTGTGATTCATGAATCAGATGTTCCTCTACCAGTCTGTCTCCTCAATGGGCACAGCCCAAGGGATGTGCTGAGACAAGTCCCCCCCCAAAGCCATCTTACCCTGACACAGGAGGTAGCTGGCATAAAGCATGTGTTCAGGAACTGAGCAGATTGAAATGTGAACACATCAACAGTGTGGAGGTACTTTCAATGATGGACAAGTCCACTAGCAGAGATGAAGCTGAACAAAGAGGCTTTCAAGGCCTTAGGGACAGCTAAAATGTAGTTTTGGCAAATAAAGTTGCAGTCCTTCTGCCTTTTCATATGCTACTCTGAGCTGCTGTGGAGGAATACCATGATCCAGCCCTGTATTTCCATCAAAACGTAATAACAAATTACAGGCTCTTGTATCAGTTTGTCATTCTCCGAGTGATTGCAGAGATACACCCTAAGCTGATGAATTATTTAAAACAGATGCAGTACATTTCAGAAAATGAATTTGATTAAGTGGCAAGATATTATGAAGAAAACTGAGACAAAAGCCTAAGAGAATCTATTTTCATAAAATATAGCATGCTTCCTGTCTGATGATAATTTTGAGTAAACAGACGAATTAGTAGGTAGACTGATAGATTGTCCACTAGGAAGATATATTTACACAAGAAACTAATACAAAATGGAGAATGGTCTTGCTAAGGAAGACATATTACCCTCTCTACACTCCACCCGTGAAACAGGCAATGAGAAGGAAATAATACGTGGGGCTTCTTTTAGTTTCAAACTTCTCTTCTTTCCAAAGCCCTGTACGGTGTGCCGGGCGGGTATGTTTTTGCTAAAGCACTACTGATATGTCACTTTGTAGATGTTACTGAAGCTTACAAGTTCTGCCTAAATCTCTGTACAAAACACATTCTAGATTGTTAGGGCTTTCGTAGCTTATCACAATATGTAGAGCTTTATGGGGAGAAGTCAGGTCCTTTATCAGATGAGATCTGGATGAGGTGTTTGAAGACATGAGCATCCAGGAGTGTCGTGGTTTAACCCCAGCCAGCAGCTAAGCACCACACAGCCGCTCCCTCACTCCCCCCACTGCTCCCAGTGGGATGGGGAGGAGGATCGGGAAAAAAGGTAAAACTCATGGGTTGAGATAAGAACAGTTTAATAACTAAAGTAAAATAATATATAATACTAAATAATAATAATAATAAAAATAATAATAATATAATAATAATAATAGTAATGAAAAGGAATATAACAAAGAAAAGAGAAATAAAACCCAAGAAAAGACAAGTGATGCACAATGCAATTGCTCACCACCCGCTGACCGATGCCAGAGCCACGATCCGCCCCTCCTGGCCAACTCCCCCCAGTTTATATACTGGGCATGACGTTCTATGGTATGGAATATCCCTTTGGCTAGTTCAGGTCAGCTGCCCTGGCTGTGCTCCCTCCCAGCTTCTTGCACACCTGCTTGCTGGCAGAGCATGGGAAACTGAAAAATCCTTGACTTAGATAAGCGCTACTTAGCAACAACTGAAACATCAGTGTGTTATCATCAACAGTATTCTCACACTAAATCCAAACCACAGCACTGTACCAGCTACTAAGAAGAAAATTAACTCTATCCCAGCCGAAACCAGAACAAGGAGCTTGTCTGTTTTTTTCCCAACAATGCTTGTCTACAAACTTGTCTTGATGACATTCTTAGGCATGCAGGCTACTACAACACTATTGCATGAAATACATAAACTATCTTTGCACTGAAAATGGAAAATTGGTCTCACATATTGTCTTATTATTTTTATGTACTGATTTTCTTTCTTTCTCTTTATTTCTATTGAAAGACATCAATATCATTTAATTGCATATTTGCTTCACTGAAATCGCAAAGAAGCTCTTATTTAATTGCAATGCATATCATCACATTCACCTAATATAGTATAAATTCTCCTGCTGTTTCAATTGAACATCTGTCTTAAACTGTTGTGGTGGGGAGTAAACAATGTATTTCATCTTAGAAATGGCCCTACTGAATGATACATGAATGTTCAGTTAATTTCCATCTTCTCTTCCCCAGTACTTCCTTCCTTTGCTTTTTATTTTCCTTAATAAAAAGTCATATTTAATATTTAAATTCACAAACGTAAAAAAAATGGTTAAAAAAACAGTTTGTGATTTTCCTTTCCTCTCCCTCTCCCTCTCCTTCTTCTTCTCCCCTCCCCTCCTCTCCCCTCCAACACTGGAAGAAAGACTTGCATTAGAGGATAGCAGTTCTGGCTCAAGTCTAGCCTGGATATTGACTGCTGGCAGTTTGCTTCTATATGGATTCATCACTATTGATTTTTGTTCCAAGTTTAAGATATGGGCACAGCGTCAGTCCCATACAGACTTTCTAGCTCTCCCAGGGCTAACATCCGAGCTCTTCACATGCATGAGTACAACCACCATCCCAGCAGGCCTGGGGGTAGGAAGCCTAACATCACCTAAAGGGTGCATGTGCGCTGCAGGCTGCAGAGGTTTCTGAAGATACAATCTGAAATGGGAAGGATGAACTAGCACCTGTCGAGCTCCATGCTGCTATGGGGGGACTGCTTCCTTCCAGCTACTTTGCAGTGCAGACGTGCACAGTCTCTTCTGTACCGTCATACAGACCGCAGCTTGTGGTGGAATAGAGAGGCAACCCCAGATACATATGTCTTAGGCTAATATCCTGACTACTGGGCTATATCCCCTTCTTTCTGCATTGCAGGCCAATGCTAAAATACAAAAAAGGAAACTATACAGTCTGTGGATTTCTCATGGGAGCCAGATGCCCTAAAATATGGCCAACTGTCCAACAGATTTCTTGAACAGCCATATAGTAACCTGCTCTTGCAAAAGTGCTCTGAGACAGATAAAGAGGAAGAGCATTTGGATTTTTTGACAAAAGTGGCAAAACAAGAATTTATACAGCTTTAGCAAAAGGATGATGAAAAACCTCCCACGGATTTCTCTTTCCCAGTTGCAGAGCAGTATACAGTGGAAAGAGATTGCCAACTTTTAATTGCACATAAAAACAATAAAAAGGTTACTGTTAAGAAATAGAAACTAAGATCAGTGTAACAACAGTTTAATTCAGAGATACGTACAGTGAATACTAGGAGTGAAACCAGTTACCCTTATCCTGAACAAAGCACTCTTCTGGAGGAAAATACTTGTTTATTAAGATTAAAAACAAACACCAGTCAATACACTGACCAGTGTCCTACCAAGCAACAGGCAGCGTAAGCTCAGGTTTGCCAAAGTGGTCTGAACTTTCCAAGTAGTGGGAGCAGTAAGTGCTTAGCATCTTTGCAAAACTGCCTCTCTCCAATACCCCACATCAGAGGCACCTGAGACACCTGTGTTCTTTAACTTATCTGCAGTCTAATCCTCCCCACCCACACATGCACATATAAAATGGAAATAGCAATTTAAACCTATCTACATAAATACAGCTCTTTGAAATGCACTAATGTATGTTACTCCCTGAATCAGGAGAGCACTTACGCACAGCACACACTCACATCTAAGTTGCATGGGGAGAAGAGTTCTAAGGTTTGGGTACAATATCAGATTGCATCAAGGGGATTATTATAGACAGAGAGGAGAGGAAACTGAAGTTAAGAATGGTCCAGGAGGCAAAAGGGAAAGGGCATGGAAAACAAGTCAAGAAAAAGAAAGCTCCAAGAAGTAGATGGTTCACAGTTACTATAGGCAGCAGTTTAAGTTTCTCGGTTTTGAAAATGGAAATAACACCTACTTACCACCAACAGGCGGGTTGGTAATTCATGTTGAAAAGTGCTCAAAGATTCTTGGAAGAAAGGTACTTTTGGAAATGTAAAGTGTCATCCTTGAAGCATTTGTTATTATGCCACAGTGTGATTGTGGACTTCAAAACCACTACTAAAAAGTGATGTAGGAGGAAAGCAGCAACCCATCCAATAATGAATACTTGGCCAACCCCAGTATTTCTACCTGTGATACCATCAATAGACAAATACTGGTGAGAAGAATGGGTAAGAAAAAAACCTTAAGTGTGTATTTTACTAGGTCTCTCACCTGGAAAAGCTAGTTTGCTAAGTGTACAACTCCAGGTGGCATAATCAGTTTAGAAATTTGTGTTTATTCTCATTTTGTTTCCCCCTGGGAAGCTGTAAGCAAGCTGCCAGAGTGATGAAACCAGCACCGAGGAAGTCAGCAAAAGAAAGTGATAGACTTCCATGTTCCCCTAGTTCATGAAAGTTATGCTCAATTAGTCCTGTACCTTTACTTCAGGATCAGAAGGGGTTTACCTTAAAACGTTTCTCTGTCCACTTACTGTGTTACAGCATGCGCCTTCAAATCCTGCAGGCACATTATTTGACCGCTTCCACACCTGTGCCTTTAACGTCAGTCCATAACTCAGTTCCTTGGGCTGCCAGCAATCGGTGCTTCACAGAAGGGAGGAGTATGGAGATGCACCCAGTGTCTTTCCATTTTGGTCCGTCTCTGTGCCTCTCTGAGATTTTCTGCTTAGGTTGACAGCATGTCTCAGTCTCTTTCCAGATTGTTAATGACTTGCAAAGCTGAGAGCGTGGTTGTTGGCATTCCCTTTACTTCATGTCTTCTGCCTGCAAGTGCTAAGGAAAGACAGAAAGATTTAAGATACATTCATACTAGAAGGACAAAGAGGATTAGAAAGTGAAGTCTGGCCTTTCTACTTCTCTAATTTTAAGGTAGGAATTCTATCAAGAACTGGATTTTCCTACCCCAGAGCCAGGCTGTTTTACCCCAGTTTATTTACCTGCACCTGAAGAAGACGTGGAGATAGCACTGCCTTCATTGTACCCTATGCTATACGTTGCATTCCTTGATGCATTTATGGAACCAAGCCGAGGCCAGCTCTACAAATGAATCCTAGAGAAAGTCAGACCTGTTCTGCCAGTCAGAAACTCACTGCTATTAGCACAGCAGACTATTGGATACGTATGTGTGTGTGTGTGTGTGTGTGGTGACACCCTTCCCTAAGGACATCCTTCAAGGAAGTGTATGGAAGTGAGTGCATGCTAGGAAACCTTGTCAGCACAGCTGCTTGCCACTAAGCCTTGCTACCAGGAAGCTGGGATTAGATTCACTGAACAACATGTTCTTGTCCTTGTCCCAATAGTGCTGTTTTAGGTTCCCGTTCTAGTCTGTGTGCATCTCCCTTGACCAAAAAACCTCTGTGGAGAACTGTAGCTTGGTCATTTCCATTTCTCAAAACCAGTACTCAGCTCAAATCTGGAGTTGTGCTCTTCAGCCTGTTTTGGAGGTGGAGAAGGAAACCAATCCAACTTTTCAAGTGTGACACTTTGCAGATATAAGGGATTTTTTTCTACTATAACATAAAAGCAGCCCTTATAGCACTGTCGTGGTTTAACCTCAGCCAGCAACTAAGCACCACACAGCCGCTTCCTCACTCCCCCCACCCAGTGGGATGGGGGAGAGAATCAAAAAAAAGTAAAACTCATGGGTTGAGATAAAGACAGTTTAATAGGACAGAAAGGAAGAAAATAATAATAATGATAATAATAATAAAATGACAATAACAATACTAAAAGAATTAGAATATACAAAACAAATGATGCACAATGCAATTGCTCACCACTCGGTGACTGATGCCCAGTTAGTTCCCGAGCAGTGATCCACCCCCCCCGGCCAACTCCCCCCAGTTTATATACTGGGCATGATGTCATATGGTATGGAATATTCCTTTGGCCAGTTTGGGCCAGCTGTCCTGGCTGTGTCCCCTCCCAGCTTCTTGTGCCCCTCCAGCCTTCTCGCTGGCTGGGCATGAGAAGCTGAAAAATCCTTGACTTAGTATAAACACTACTTAGCAACAACTGAAAACATCAGTGTGTTATCAACGTTATTTTCATACTAAATCCAAAACACAACACTACATCAGCTACTGGGAAGAAAATGAACTCTGTCCCAGCCGAAACCAGGACAGTATCCACCCCTTATTCTTGTCATGGTTTAACCCCAGTCAGCAGCTAAGCACCACGCAGTCACTTCTCCCTTCCCCCTCCCAGTGGGGTGAGGAGGAGGAAAGGAAAAAAAGTAAAACTCATGGGTTGAGATAAGAACAGTTTAATAACCAAAGTAAAATATAATACTTTGGCTAGTTCAGGTCAGCTGCCCCAGCTCTGCTCCCTCCCAGCTTCTTGCACACCTGCTTGCTGGCAGAGCATGGGAAACTGAAAAGTCCTTGGCTTAAGATAAGTGCTACTTAGCAACAACTAAAACATCAGCGTGTTATCAACATCATTCTCACACTAAATCCAAAACACAGCACTGTACCAGCTACTAAGAAGAAAATTAACTCCGTCCCAGCCGAAACCAGGACAATTCTATACCATCTACGTCATGTCCAGGTCCCACATTTTACGATACATTTTCAATTAATCACCACCACTTTTCCTGTCTTTTGATGCATACACACAGAGATATCATTCCCTTAATCTATAGGACTTTAAAATGTCTGTTTAAATGTCCCTTTAAAATGTTCATTGAGTTAATTTAGTCCATGACTTTGGGCTCCATCTGTCATAACAGTCTTTCTGGGCAGGAGGGATGGTGCAAAGTCCGCTCAGTCGGCAGAGCAGGATCGGGCTTCGGTGCAGTGAGGCAGGCGGGTGACATTGGGCGCAGCAGGAGGACGGTGTGTAGTGTTGGATTGTTGCATGCTGCAGTCAGTTCTGGTTCCATCACTACTGCACTTTGCTTGGTTTTACCAAAGTTCATTCTTCATTCATCGGGGTGATTCTTACTGTAATACCATTCATATAGCATATAACAACTATAGTAGTGATGACATACAGTGGCAGGGTTATACAGCAATTAAAATCATACAATTTAATTCATTGGCTATTCTCACCTAAAATCAAATCCCCTTGAGGCACACATCGGACTTCCCTGTCCTTCTGCATCACCCACCAAGTGCACCCAGGTCCTTGAGCAAAAGCAATCCCACAAATGGGTTTGCCTTTGCCTGAGGCAGGAGTAACCCAGACTGTTTTCCCTAGCATATTTTTTATGTGCACTATAGGGACTTTATCCCCTTCTACAGTACGTAAAAGTTTTGTTTGGGCAGGGCCAGCCTGACTGGCAGATCCTCTAGTGTTGACTAACCAGGTGGCCTTTGCTAAATGTGTATCCCAATGTTTGAAGGTCCGACCACCCATTGCTCTCAATGTAGTCTTTAACAGTCCATTGTATCGCTCGATTTTCCCGGAGGCTGGTGCATGACAGGGGATGTGATATACCCACTCAATGCCATGCTCTTTAGCCCAGGTGTCTATGAGGTTGTTTTGGAAATGAGTCCCATTGTCTGACTCAGTTCTTTCTGGGGTACCGTGTCGCCATAAGACTTGCTTCTCAAGGCCCAGGATAGTGTTCCGGGCGGTGGCATGGGGCATAGGATATGTTTCCAGCCAGCCGGTGGTTGCTTCCACCATTGTAAGCACATGGCGCTTGCCTTGGCAGGTTTGTGGGAGTGTGATATAATCAATCTGCCAGGCCTCCCCATATTTGTATTTCAGCCATTGTCCTCCATACCAAAGAGGCTTTAACTGCTTGGCTTGCTTGACTGCAGTGCGTGTTTCACATTCATGGATAACCTGTGTGATAGTGTCCATGGTCAAGTCCACCCCTCGATCATGAGCACATCTATGTGTTGCATCTCTTCCTTGATGGCCTGAGGTGTCATGGGCCCACCAAGCCATAAATAATTCACCCTTATGTTGCCAGTCCAGATCCACCTGAGCTACTTCAATCCTAGCAGCCTTGTCTACCTGTTGGTTGTTTTGATGTTCTTCAGCGGCCCGACTCTTGGGTACGTGGGCATCTACGTGCCATACTTTTACAACCAGATTCTCTAGCCGGGCAGCAGTATCTTGCCACAGTGTGGCAGCCCAGATGGGTTTGCCTCTGCTTTGCCAGGTACTCTGCTTCCATTGCTGTAACCACCCCCACAGGGCATTTGCCACCATCCATGAGTCAGTATAGAGAGCGAGCACTGGCCACTTTTCTCGTTCAGCAATGTCTAAAGCCAGCTGGATGGCTTTCACCTCTGCAAACTGACTCAATTCACCTTCTCCTTCAGCAGTTTCTGCAACTTGTCATATAGGACTCCATACAGCAGCCATCCACCTCTGATGTTTTCCCACAATACGATAGGACTCATCAGTAAACAGGGCAAACTGCTTCCCATTTTCTGGCAGTTTATTATACAGTGGGGCCTCTTCTGCATGTGTCACCTCCTCCTCTGGTGATATTCCAAAATCTTTGCCTTCTGGCCAGTCTGTGATCACTTCCAGAATTCCTGGGTGACTGGGGTTTCCTATTCGACTTCGTTGTGTGATCAGTGCAACCCACTTACTCCACGTGACCTCAGTTGCATGATGTGTAGAAGGGACCTTCCCTTTGAACATCCAGCCCAGCACCGGCAGTCGGGGTGCTAATAGGAGCTGTGTTTCAGTACCAACCACTTCTGAGGCAGCTCAAACTCCTTCATATGCTGCTAATATCTCCTTTTCAGTTGGAATATAGTGGGCCTCAGATCCTCAATATCCCTGACTTGAAAACCCTAGGGGTCGGCCTTGGGTCTCCCCTGGTGCTTTCTGCCAGAGCCTCCAGGTAGGGCCATTCTCCCCGGTTGCGGTATGGAGCACATTTTTAATATCTTGTCCTGCCCAGACTGGCCCAAGGGCTACTGCATGAACAATGTCCCGTTTAATTTGTTCAAAGGCTTGTTGTTGCTCAGGGCCCCATTTAAAACTGTTCTTCTTCTGGGTCACATGATAGAGAGGGCTTACAATCAGACTGTAATTTGGAATATGCATTCTCCAAAAACCCACAACGCCTAAGAAAGCTTGTGTTTCCTTTTTATTAGTCGGTGGAGACATAGCTGCTATTTTGTTGATCACATCCATTGGGATCTGACGACGTCCATCTTGCCATTTTATTCCTAAAAACTGGATCTCCTGTGCAGGTCCCTTAACCTCACTTTGTTTTAAAGCTGGCAAAACCGGCTTTCAGAAGGATTTGGATTATTTTCTCCCCTTTCTCAAAAACTTCTTCTGCTGTGTTGCCCCATATGATGATGTCATCAATGTATTGCAGGTGTTCTGGAGCTTCACCCTTTTCCACTGCAGTCTGGATTAGTCCATGGCAAATGGTGGGGCTGTGTTTCCACCCCTGGGGCAGTCGATTCCAGGTGTACTGGATGCCCCTCCAAGTGAAAGCAAACTGTGGCTGGCACTCTGCTGCCAAAGGGATTGAGAAAAATGCATTAGCAATATCAGTTGTGGCATACGACTTGGCTGCCTTTGACTCCAGTTCGTATTGAAGTTCTAGCATGTCTGGCACAGCCACACTCAGCGGCAGCGTGACTTCATTCAGGCCATGATAGTCTACTGTTAGTCTCCATTCTCCACTAGACTTTCGCACTGGCCATATGGGGCTGTTAAAGGGTGAGTGAGTCCTGATGATCACTCCTTGGCTCTCCAGTCGATGAATCAGCATATGGATGGGAATCAGGGAGTCTCGGTTGGTGTGATATTGCCGCCGGTGCACCGTTGTGGTAGCGATTGGCACCTGTTGTTCTTCGACCCTCAGCAACCCCACAACTGAAGGGTCCTCAAAGAGACCAGGCAAGGTAGACAGCTGTCTAATTTCCTCTGTCTCCAAGGCAGCTATACCAAAAGCTCACCGATACCCTTTTGGGTCCTTAAAATACCCTCTCCTGAGACAGTCTATGCCAAGAATGCATGGGGCCTCTGGGCCAGTCACAATGGGGTGTTTTTGCTACTCATTCCCAGTTAGGCTTACTTCAGCCTCCAATACAGTTAGCTGTTGGGATCCCCCTGTCACCCCAGAAATACAGATGGGTTCTGCCCCTTTATAGCTTGATAGCATTAGAGTACACTGTGCACCGTTGTCTACTAGAGCCTTATACTACTGTGGGTCTGATGTGCCAGGCCATCGGATCCACACAGTCCAATAAACCCGGTTGTCCCTTTCCTCCACCTGGCTGGAGGCAGGGCCCCTCTAATCCTGGTCAGAGTATTTGTTACTCCCTTCTTGTAGAAATGACTTAGAAGTCCCTTCAAGAGGGTCACAAGCCCTTCTACTCTGTCTGGGGAATTGCCTGCTGGAAGCTGGAGCAGCATTTTTCCTGGAAGAATCGCCTTTTGTGGTTGTTTTTCCTCGCAACTCACATACCTGTGCATCTAGGGTCAAGGTAGGTTTTCCATCCCACTTCCTCATGTCCTCTCCGTCATCATGCAGGTAAAACCACAGGGTACCCCGTGGTTTGTACCTTCTGTATTCTCTCTCTTGAGCAGAGGAATGCTCACTCCTAATAGCTGAGATACTGGTCCATACAGGTGAGGAGTAGGACTTTTCGATCAGTTCGATCAGTTTTTCGGACTTTTTGGACAGTTTTTCCACAGCTGAGATGCAGGCTCAGAGGGAGGAAGAGAGATTTTCTTCATATTGCTGGAGTTGGCGAGCCATTTCATCCACCATCGGTGCCTCTTCGTCTTTCCAGGTTAGTACTGCCAATGAGTTGGCATACGACGATGGTGTGCTCCGTACAAACTTCCGCCACATGGGTTATGTGCATTGGACTTCGTCTGGATCTCTGGGTAATTGTACATTCTCTGGGTCATAATAAATCATCTTGAGCATGGCTAATTCCCTCAGGTACTGGATACCTCTTTCCATGGTGGTCCACTTGCCTGGTTGACCTGCAGTGGGATGGGGGAGAGAAATGGGAAAAAAAAAAAACCAAAAACCTTGTGGGTTGAGATAAAGACAGTTTAATAGGACAGAAAGGAAGAAAAATAATAATAATGATAATAATAAAATGACAATAACAATACTAAAAGAATTAGAATATACAAAACAAGTGATGCACAATGTAATTGCTCACCACTCGCTGACTGATGCCCAGTTAGTTCCCGAGCAGTGATCCGCCCCCCTCGGCCAACTGCCCCCAGTTTATATACTGGGCATGACGTCATATGGTATGGAATATTCCTTTGGCCAGTTTGGGCCAGCTGTCCTGGCTGTGTCCCCTCCCAGCTTCTTGTGCCCCTCCAGCCTTCTCGCTGGCTGGGCATGAGAAGCTGAAAAATCCTTGACTTAGTATAAACACTACTTAGCAACAATTGAAAACATCAGTGTGTTATCAGCATTATTCTCCTACTAAATCCAAAACACTGCACTATATCAGCTACTAGGAAGAAAATGAACTCAATCGTAGCCGAAACCAGGACAAGCACCCACACAACAGCAACAAAGTAATCTACTTACCTTTCCACATGATGAAATCCAACAAAATAATATTCACTCCTCTTACAAAATTTGGCAGTGCCTGTAGTGCCTCTTTCTCCTCCTTTTCTGATTTAATGCACATTGGCTAATAATCTCCAGGGCTGTATCAACACCTTCTTTTGTCTTGGCAGAACACTCCAGGTAAGCATATGCCCCAATGCTGGCAGCTAAAGCTTTTCCTTCTGTAGTGTTAATTGGCTTGTTGCCTGGAGTAGTTGGTTTCTTCTTAATACCTTCATCATCCCTTAGTTCTATCTTGGTAGCCACCAGAATAATAGGTACTGTGGGGCAGAACACTTCGATTTCTGGAACCCAAAAATCAAGGATGTTTTGCTGTGAGTTAGGCCTGTCCACGGAGAAGCACATTAAAATAACGTCGGTGTCCTTGTAGAACACTGAGCGGAGATTTCGGTAACTGACTTCATTCTTCCCTGCCACATCGAAGAGAATTAGTTTCATCTCTTTCCCATCTACCTCTGTGTCAGTGGTGTAAGTGTCAAGCAGAGTTGGCTCGTAGGACTTGGGAAGCTGTTCGTGACACAGAGCGAAGAGGAGGCATGTCTTACCACAGCAGTCATCTCCAACTACAGTTAGCTTTCTCCTAAGAGCAGCCATTCCTTGAAAACCAAGATGAAGTACAAAATGGATTATTCCCATGCTGGGCTTTTTTTTTTTAGCTTTTGTGCAGGGCAGAAGGAGGAGAGGGGAGAAATCCCATTAGTTTGGAATTCTTCCCCTTATCTCCTTTTTTCTCTCCATAGTCCTGTCTTACCTTTGTTCCCTATTTTTTCCCCCTTTTAATTTCTCTGGTATCAGAATCTTCTGAAATTGTGAGTACCTTGCTCTTGACTATTATTATAGATCAAAAAATGAAGGCATAAACCAAGTCTGGATGTAACCAAGACTCCTGCAGTGCCCTATATTTCTGTTTTATCATCTCAGACATTGTTTATGGTTAGCGTTCAGTTCATAACAGATTTCATTTTCTAGATTGAATGACTTAATTTTGTGAGTGAGATGGAGTATAAAACACTGTACTGAACAACTATCCAAATAGGTTTTATTGACTACATTTTTCCTGCCATGGTCTGCTAGTGGAATTCTACCAATGGTGATAGCTATCCTGTGTAAGTCCATGCTGCTTTTGCTCATAGATCTGTTCTCATGTGGGAGTTAAGAAAGTGTTCTCCGTCTTCATATATTCACAGTTAATTTATATGAGATAGAAGTTTGTTAGACTTACAGGATAGAAATTGCCAGCATCAACCTTCTTCTCTTTCTTGATGTTCAGTATTAGATTGGTTTCTTCTAATATTGTTGCCTCCTCAGCTTCCTTAGGTCACTGGTTCCCCTGCAGAGAGAACTTAACCACCACTCTTCAAAGACTGTCACGATGACAACAGTATTTAAAGGAACAGGTTGATGTTTCTTAATATAGCCAACCAATCTACAAAGAGAACCTGATGACATCATTGTTTTTTAAAGCAGCTTACTTTACTGGCAACAAAGTGGAAGTTACACAATTCATTAATAACTCACAGCATGTTTACTTTAGAAATTTCCTTGTTCCTATTGCAAATGACTCATCCTGAGTCTGCATTTCAGTATTGAGTGTGCCAAACTACTTGTGTGTGTGAGGCTGACAGTACTAAAGTGTAAAACAGCAGTAGACCTGCCAGACAGACCCTCAAGATACCCCTTTCCAGATCTGCTGAGGCATCGTAGAGAAATGAATTGCAGAATCAAAGAACAGATGAGGTGGGAAGGGATCATCTAGTTCACCCTGCCCTGCTCAGAGCAGGATCAACTACAGCAGGCTGCTCAGGACTGTGTCCAGTTAGGTTTTGAATATCTCCAAGGATGGAGACTCCACAGCCTCTCTGGGCAGCCTTTTCCAGTGTTTGATCATCCTCAAAGTAGTGAAATGAAGTCCATCAACTGGAGAATCTAAAAAGAAAGAACTGTTCAGTGTTAAGGATACTGTCTTGAACTCCAGAGATGAAGACTGAATTCCCTGCTATCTTGTTGGCATTGGACAAGTTATTTCAAGTTCTTCAACTGAGATGAGTGTTTTTAGGTCTAAAAATTTTAGCCTAAGGATGAAGAACTTGTTTTTGTTTAATTTGAAGTCAGCTGGAGACCTGAGGCCACTTTAGTTTTCTGTGGTGGTCTAATTTTACTTTGCCAGACCATATTTCCTGAGTCCTATTCAAGTATGAATCTGATAGTCTTGCCATAGGAACTTGAGAAAATTAAAGTCATCAGCTTCTGACATGCCCCACTTACTCCCTGGAAGAGCAATGCCAGTGGGTCCATAGAGCTCTTTAGGATCATGAAGGCATTTCTTGTTTGGGATGATGTGCTTTCACGTGCCTAAAGCTCTGTATGAAAATACAGAGGTCTTTTTCACTTTCCTGTTTTGTGCTTTGGCATTCCAGTTTCTAGATAGATCAGTCTGGCTTCTCTGCTGAGAGCGCTGATCACAAGGGGATCTGAGAGTTAAATTCTGGTTCTCTTCAGGGACACTGGAAAGCAATGGACCCGCTGCGCCATGCAACAAGTGGTCTGGTTCCTATATATGCCAGAAACTCTTAGCAGCTTAGAGAGACAGATACTTACCACTTCTGCCTGTCCTCCCACATCTACTCAGAGCTTTTTCGCACTAGCCTGTAAACTGCTTATATTTAGCTAGTTCTTGCTTTCCTTACTTCACTGAGAAGCTTTGCCTGCATGAGGACTGCAGGATGCTTGTTGCTAGTGTTACAGTACAAGTCAGTGTGCAGGACTCAGTATGCCATTACTGGCACATACGGCTCCCTCAGCACGTTATGCCACAGCAGGCAATGTACTTACTTGCCTACTTATTGACAAAAAGGAGAAAGATTACCTTCCCCACTGAGCTTTCACGCTTTTGGTACAGATTTATGCTTGAACACAAATTATCTGAATTACAGACATGCCCTTTAGAAAATCTGTTCAGCAAAAAGAGCAGGGGGGGAATATAATCTGGAAACAATCTCCAGTAATTGAGTGGAATTGTCTTCTCAGCAACAAAAAATGCCAATTGGATTAAATCAAATAAAAAACAAAAGGCTGAGTTTTAATCTCAAAACCACCAGCACAAGCAATGAAAGCAAAGAAGTGGTGTCTTCTTTCTTCTACTTCATACTTACTTCATCAATCATACAGATGCATGTGGTGCAGCAGAACTAATGCTCTGCTTAGAGAGTGCACATTTAGGGATTACTGGAAGTGAAGTTTCAGCTTGCTTAAAGAAGTATAGTTTAGCATATCATGCAAATTTGATCAGAAAATATAAAAGTTACAACATAAAGTTCAAATTCAGCCCTAAAATATGTGAGCTGGCTACACTCCCTGGTGCCTTCCAGACCAGGACCATGCTTGAATACAGAATCGATCCTGTACAAAATCCCCAAGGAGAGGAAAAAGCCACCTCATCCCAGAGCTTCTTTTAATTATTTTCTTTCCAGGTTTTCCACCTCTGCTCTCAGGCACCACCCCAAGAAGGAAGCCTAAGCACTTCCACAGATCATTATCCACTGTGCTCATTTAGAGTACCGCACCCGTGCCTCTTTCTGCTGCACTTGCAGCACTGCTGTGCTGGTCAGATTCCCATTTTCCCTGATGCATCGATCCAAGCAGGAAGAGAAAAGGATTCCTATGTACAACTCTACCCCTGATTTCCACTGTTCTTGAAACTGGCTCACTTCATGCTTTCATGTATGGGCTGAAGAAAGAATGCTCCAGAGAGGAGAAGCAAATATATATAATTGAAAAGACAATATAAATTAAGGGCCTCCTCACTTCCCCTCAAGACAGCTCAGGGTAGGTACCACATAGTGCACTGATATTTATGGGCTAAATCCACTGCAGGAGAAAGGTGGCATGTAGCAAATTTACATTAAGTATGAAACCCAGGCCATGATCAAGTCCCAGGTATCACACATTTAAGTATAAATGTGTGATAACCATAGTGCCTTAGATGTTCCCTATAGAGTCCATTGCTGGAGTGTACCCTAGGACAGTGAAATGAGTGTGATCTCCGCCTGAGTCACAGGGCTGGGTCTCCCGATACAAAGCCTCTGAAAAAAAATACAAAGCATTTGAAACCCTAGGTCAAGGAATTACATAGACTTTGCTGCAGTCTTCCTTGCAAGGTGACAGATGAAACATCAGGCCCTTTGCCTTCAGCGTAACTGTGTGGAAGACTACAGATGCAAGACTTCACTAGAAAATTAAGCAGTCATGGCTCAGACCTTAACGGGGTGCTGGAACTATATCTGTGCTGTTCAATTACAAGAAGAGTCCCTGCTATGGGTTTGACTCGGGTTAGCTGGACCTTTGTAGAGTATTTCCTCAGCGTATTTTGGAAGTTGGGACCAGTAGACAGCTTGGATGAGGCTGCCCTGCTTTGAAGTCTAAGGGAGTTAAAGAGTATGAATGTGGGCCACTTGGTTTGCTTTCTCTACAGCAAGGCACACCCAGTGCTAGCAGCACTCTGGGTGAACAACAGAGCCGTGTGCTTTGAAATGAATAAGCTGCATATTTCCCTGCCTTTCATGGCACAGTGCAGATGAGATGATCAACATAATTGCTCATTCGGATGATTCTTTTTTCTATTTAATGAAGTGTTTTGCTCTTGAAAAGACAAAACCAAATATCCAGGCATGATTCTTCGTTCCACCCAAAAGTCAAATAAAAACGGATTCAAAAGCATATTTAAGCAGCACCTCTCACGATCTATGAAGCACTTGCAGCTTTTCCTGCTGCCACCCCAGAGGTGGAGCTTTCCAGCTTTGGAGCCCTAAGGAACGCGGGCACCCACGCCGGCAGGGTCGCCGCAAGGTGGCACTGAACTCCAGTGAAAAATCCACCATCAGTTTAATAGCGCTGAAGAGCTTCAAGAGACTTCGAACAGCAAATTGATTTAGAAGACTTACATTATACAGCAAAGTAACTCTATCTGCCTATCAGAATGGCTCTACATGCTTGCGATCATATTTATAGAGAAAATAGCTACAAGCCGCCAGTGCCTCAGCACCAGAAGGGCGTGCTGGCATGGGGAAGACTTCTACATAGGCAACTTTTTTTCGTTTCGTGAAGAATTTAAAACTGTGAGCAGTGACAACAAATGTAAAGGGACAATACAAATCAGAAATTTAGCCCGTTAAAAGGCCACAGGTACTGTAGAACACCGATGCCTATGACTACACTTTATTTCTGGGTTTTTTCAAACAGTTTGAATTTATTATGTTCACTTCACATAAAATATGCTGTACAAACTATATAAGATCAAGGTATAAATCCATCCACCACCATCCAGGGACATGCTCTTTTGACAGGGAGAAATGGGAATTAAAAAAATCTCACAGAAGATGAATTACATTTCAATGTCTAGGATTAAGTGAACCATAAGTGAACCATTCGTCCTATTGACACACACTTCTGTAACAGTCTGCTGCAAGTAACTTGTCAGGCAATTTGATATATTCAGTGATGCATTTGGTCTTCAAGTGGATATTTTTAAATACAATTTTTAATAACAACCATATTGTTCAAATCACTTATTTTTGTTCCATTCATTAATGCCAGTGCTGGCTAGCAAAAGAGGACACTTTGGATCCAACCCTGAGAGGCAGTAGCCACAGGACATGGTTTAGGTGAAAATGCTTGCAGGGAAAAAGCTTGAGACAACACCCAGTTAAACAGCAATAGCTGCAACAGGGACATAGTGAATCGCTACCAGTAATTTCACAGTGTGAGACTTCAAAACGCACAGCTTTATTAATGCACCCAGCGTGAGCCATCTGTTTATATTAAGGTACTTACACCCTATCCTCCAAGCAATCTGAAACTCCAGTCTTTTGCACTCATTTATTTTCCACATTCATTTTTTCATTACTGAGACTTCCGATCTCTCTGTAAATTGAGACCAAAAGGCCATTTTAGTTCAAGTCTTCTACTTCTCCCGGTTTATAATTCCTCCATTCCCTTTTGGCCAAAAGCTGGCAGGAGAGAGGCTCAAGCATGATGAATTTTTTCCTTTAAGGAAGGGAAGTGGTTGAGTCCTGCGTTTTTCCAGTAATAACCAGCGAAGGCTTTTGTTTTATTTAAGCGCCTGCAATAATCTCAGTACCACTTTGCTTGGGCTTTAAAGACTGCATCTGGCACGCAGCGATTTTCCCTCTGTTTTTCTCGGTTGCTCGCCCAGCCTCTTAAGACCAGTCATCCGAGCGGCGGGGCTGGTGGCGGCGCAGCCGGGGCCACGGCAGGGACCGGAGCGGAGCGGAGCTGCCCTGCCGCAACGCCGCCACCCTGGGGCCGGGAGAGCGGCACAAACCGGGGGGGGGGGGGGGGGGGCGGGAAGCTCCTCGCCGGCGGCACGGCGCGGCCGGGCGACCCGCCCCGGGCTCCTCCGGAGGTGCGGCACCGCTGCCCGCCGAGCGCCGTGAGCCCCCCGCGGAGCCCGCCTCACAGCCCCGCCCCACTCGCCTCACGGCCCTGCCCCGCCGCCCCCCAGCCCGGCCTGCTCGGCCCCGCCGCCCCTCCGGCCCGGCTCCAGCCACCCCACAACCACCGGCCCTGATGCCCCCCGCCCGGCCCGGCCCGGCCACCCCCGGCCACCGGCCACCCCCCGGCACGGCACGGCCCGGCCCGGCCCCGCCACCGCCACCGCCACCGCCGCGGGCCGGGCGCCGCTCGCGCCCCGCTCCCCGCTCCCCCCCCCCCCCTCCCCGCGCCCCGCCTGCAGTCCCCCCGCCAATCGCGGCGCTCTCCGCCGGGGATGACCTCACTCCCTGCCTTCCCATTGGCCGGCTATATTAAGAAAGTCGCGAGCGCCTTTAAATTGCGGCGCCGGCCCGCAGTTTGCGGCAACAGCAGCGCGGAGCGGCAGCGGCAGCGGCAGCGGCAGCGGCAGCGGCAGCGGCAGCGGCAGCGGCAGCGGCAGCGGCAGCGGCAGCGGCAGCGTTTCCTCCGCGAAGGGCCGAGCCAGGCGGGACCGGCGGCGCTCGTCCGCGGCCGTAGCGCTCCCCTGGGGCAGGGGACGGAGGCGCGGTGCCGGTGCGGGGAGAGAGGAAGGCGCGCCTGCCTGCCTGCCTGCGCGGGCCCGGCTCGCCACGGTGCCCTGTGAGAAGCGAGAGGAAGGGGGAGGCGGCGGCCGCGGGGAGGAGGGCGCTGCCATCGTCCTGCTGCACGGCAAGGCCAGCTTGGCGAGCCTGGCCATGGCCGCCATCCGCAAGAAGCTGGTGGTGGTGGGGGACGGTGCCTGTGGCAAGACTTGCCTCCTCATCGTCTTCAGCAAGGATGAGTTCCCTGAGGTCTACGTGCCCACCGTCTTCGAGAACTACGTGGCTGACATCGAGGTGGATGGCAAGCAGGTGGAGCTGGCCCTGTGGGACACGGCCGGCCAGGAGGACTATGACCGCCTGCGTCCCCTTTCCTACCCGGACACCGATGTGATCCTCATGTGCTTCTCCGTGGACAGCCCGGACTCGCTGGAGAACATCCCGGAGAAGTGGGTGCCCGAAGTCAAGCACTTCTGCCCCAACGTCCCCATCATCCTGGTGGCCAACAAGAAAGACCTGCGTAACGACGAGCATGTGCGCAACGAGCTGGCCCGCATGAAGCAGGAGCCGGTGCGCACCGAGGATGGCCGTGCCATGGCCATTCGCATCCAGGCCTACGACTACCTGGAGTGCTCAGCCAAGACCAAGGAGGGTGTCCGGGAGGTCTTCGAGACCGCCACCCGGGCAGCCTTGCAGAAGCGCTACGGCACCCAGAACGGCTGCATCAACTGCTGCAAGGTCCTATAGGGTGCGGCCGGAGTGCGGCGCTGGGCACAGTGCCTGGGTCACCTGTTGGCAGGCGGAGAGGAGCTGGGTTATGCACACACACGGCATCTGCCTGTGCCCTCCGCTGGGGGCTGGCAATGAATCGGGGTGGGGGCTAAGGGAGGGAGCACGCTCCCTTAGCCTTGGCCAAAAAGGGTTGTGCTGGCTCAGCCATGGGGACCGAGGGAGGGGGGGGATTGCATGCCCTGAGTCTTGGAAATAAAGTGCGGAGAAGCCTTCTCCTACCACCAGCCCCTGCGAGTTAATCACAGACTCTCAACAACAAAAAGCTGCTGAGGCTGGGCTGAGCAAACATTGTGCCCGGCTCTTCCCCTTTGCCCACCACCTGCTGCTCCCAGCTCCCAGACAGCCTCCTCTCTTTTGCAAGAGGAGAGCGGTGGAGCTGAGATGCTCGAAGGGACTTCTGCCTCCTGCCTGCACGTGCCTCCCCCCGAGGCGGGCTGGGGAAGGGGGCTGCATCTCCCAGGCTGCCTGCAGCATCCTCGCCTCTCCCACAGATGTTTCGGCCTGAGCCTGACCTGCTGTGGAAGTTAGTGCCCTGAAGACCGAGACTGGGAGGGGAGGGTTATCCCAAGCAAAGCCTGTATATATCTTACCTTTTCTGTCTTGTGCAAACTGGGGTAATGCAGGGGGTGCTTATTTAAAGTGAGGTGGGGAGGGGGTGCCCAGCTGGGACTTGTGTTGTGCAAAGGAACTTGCCCCGAGTGACTGATGCCTGCTGATAACGTGAGCCTTGAACTGACTCCAGCTGCAGAAGCCACCAGGCTGGAAAGTAAAGCTGAACTGCTCTGTCCTCCTTGCTGGACATCCTCCTCCTGACAGGCAATGCAGGATGAGCAAGGGGGAAGGGGATGATATTGCCATATTATGATCTTGGTGCCTGCGCCTTCCTTTAATGTTGTCTTCTGCAAGTATGTTGATTTGGGTTTATTTAAAAGTTTATTTTCAAAAGAAATTACTTTGCACAACTTGATGGATTTTTGTTTTTTTTAAATTAAACGCTCAATGCACTTGTCATCTGCATACAACACTGTAGCATTGGAAACATTCTTACTCAGTAACCTCATCTGGGTCTTGTTTTAAATTGATTTCAACACAAGACAAAATAAAACCACTGTATCTTTTTGCCTTGGAAAAAATGGGTGAAAGCACTGTTCCTTATGCAGTTAGTACGTCAGACTTTAGTACTAAAGGGCAGTTTAAAGAATCTACGTTTATTTAAAACTTATTTTCACAGGGTAGCCAACCGAGGTGAAAATAACTTGGGTTTCTCTGGTTCAGAGAACAAATGTATCCATTTATGTTTGTTTACTTTTCTCCCTCTTCCTTCAACAGTGGTACTGAGACTGTTTTTGTTTTTAATAAACTGACATGGCAAAAACCGAGATGTATATGATGTTTACATAAAATTATGAACTGTGTATGCAGTTTTTTATGTAAAATATTAAAAGATTCTATGCTGACACTTGTGAGAGCAGTGTTGTGATTTATGGAGACTGTCCTCAGCTTGCAACAGTACACCTGGATGGTGTTGAACTAGACCAGAGTTTGCCCCCTGCCTGCAAATGCTTCTATTTGTATTTTCTCCACTGGCCGAAATACCTGTCTGGCAGCTTTCAGAGGATGGTGGTTTTATTTTCCTTTGGGGGTGCTGCTTCCTTAATTTTTCTGTACAGATGGCATGCGGAAGTGTACTCAAAATTCAAGGTGGTGACTAATCCATCCTTGTTGCTGCTAAGCACTAGAAGCCTCCGTACCTTGTGTGTGGTGAGCTTGGGCTCAGGCTCCCGGTGCTCCTTCACCCTCTGCCCTTGCTGCATGTTGGTGGCTGGGGTGAGGTTTGGCCTTGTAGAGCAACAAAACAGGCAGAA
Organism: Gymnogyps californianus; assembly: GCF_018139145.2. Classification (NCBI taxonomy): domain Eukaryota; kingdom Metazoa; phylum Chordata; class Aves; order Accipitriformes; family Cathartidae; genus Gymnogyps; species Gymnogyps californianus. The sequence goes on from NC_059473.1 coordinate 117,352,017, forward strand.
AACTGAAAAGTAGCAGAGGCAATAGGGCTTATTTTTCAAGCGAAATATTTAGATAAAAGCAGTTTTTATTAGTGACCTCCCCTTTGCTTGGAGTGAATACCCCTGTTTGCTGCAGCAGGACATGTGGACAGGCTTTGCTCGCTGCTGAATCAGAAGCAGGAGGCTACGCTTGTGCTGCAGCACAGTGGTCTCCTAAGCTGTCTAGCTAGAATTCCTAATTGCTGGCCTCATTAATTCCCATAGCAATGTAAAAAGTCTAGGCTTCTCCATGTCGGGGATCCCCACCAGGGCATTGTGCCTGCATCTTCCCTCGCTGTCTCTGTGCTTTGAGGTGTGCTCCCTGCCATAGCTCAGCTGCCCGGGCAGGTACAGGCAGGAGCATGAGGCCCTGCGGGTGCTGCCTGCAGCAGTGGCTCCTGGCAGAAGAGGTGGCCTGGTGCAAAATGCATTACATGATTTTTGCTGAACAATAAGGCCTATGCCCAAAGTGCTGATGTCTCCCTTTTTTCCGCCCTTTTTCCTGAAAAGCTCCCTTAGGTACCTATAAGGGAAATCTCAGGACAGTTTTATATTTTTGTAAATCCTCTCGACTCCTTTTGCAGAGGTATGAGAAAGGAGTCGAGCCTTTTGTTTTTCTAGCCTATGAATATCTGCTAGGGTGCACTGGATTGTTCAGAGATGTTAACAAATACCAAGGCAAGCAAAACAGATTTAGTGGCTTTTGCTCATTCGTTCACAGAGGGCTCTGCCAGCTGCTGACTGAAAGCAATGGGGCTTTTTTGACAAACATAGAAATAGCGGGCTCCTTATTCGGCAACTGGAAAGTCAATCAGAAATAGTGTGGAAATACCTGGGTTTGCATTTTGAAGACTTCAAATGCTAGAGTATACGCTCAGTCCATGCCATGAGTTTATTGCGCTGTTTCCTATGATCCTTAATGAAAGATAGTGGCATTTTCACTTAGACAATTTAGCCAGGATTTCTTTAAAGGTACCTAAGTCCCAGGTTTTGGGTATCCGTCTCGAAGGATTTCAATTCTCCTGAGATTCAAAGGGTGAGTTTCTTATCTTCGAGAACCCTAAAATCACTTTTTGGTCCTAAAACATAATTTGAAAAAAAATCTCAGTTTTGGATGTTTAAAGGGCCACAGCTAAAGACCTCATTCTTGCAAAGGCACTCAAAGCCTGGTTCTGTGCAGCGTAACACAGTTCTGCGCAATATCAGCCAGTGATGTTAAAATCAGCATTGGAAAAATCAGGATTGCAATAGCTGCAAAACTTATAAATTCTGTTAGACTGCAGCAATAACTAATCTCAAAACCCCAAAGGAGAAAGTGCTAATATTTGTATTTTAAACACTGGGAAATGAGTTAGCATTGCATCCCTGTATAATTAACTATACCAATATTTTCCACTAAGGTGCTTACAAGGTAATTACATTCATTATTTCCAGTCGGACCTTTGCCCAAGTCAGGGCTACAGCATCTGGCCCAAGGGGGAAAAGCTGCAAGAAAACACATTTCAGTTTTAACTGAGCGTGACCTTTCTCTGCTACTTGTGAAGCTGTGAGTAAGCCGACAGAGTGAGATCACCATGTGGGAGTCCAGCCGTCGGGGTCAGATGGCGGGATCAGAGCCATAACTCGTTTTGCTCCGTGCCACATTGCTACGCTTGCTCATTAGCATCACCGCTTTGGCGCAGGGGGACAGGAGGTGCGGCTCGTCCCACCCTCCTTGACTCAGCCATGCTGACATGGCCAGGCTGACGCCCCAGGGCCACACTGGCTGCGGTGTGAGGATGTCGCACTGACCAACTCCACCCCACAGCTGCATCTGCCCAAGTTTAACACGGAGGGTCTGCCCACCGCCAGGGCCAGCCAGGCGCCCGAGCTCGGGGCAGGCCACCCCACGACCAACACCGTGCATTCAGACAAAGGACTGGTTCCATGCGGGCCTCCCCTTGCTTGTCTTCATCTGGTCCCCTAGCTCGTGTTCATCTGGACCCAGTCTGTCTTCTGTAACCTTTTGACTGGAGAAGTGGTGACAGGAAGCAAGTTAGTCAGAGCATCAAAGGAAGGTCAACAACCAACTCATCCACAGTCCTCGTGCACACTGCTGGGCACGCGGAGACTTTCCCGGCTGTGTCCACATGCCCGCACAGATGTCCCCAGCTGAGGAAATATTGCACCTTCCCTTACTCTGTGCAGACCAAGTTCAGCCTCTGCAAAAGGTGTGTCTTCTGGTGGGAGCCAGAGCTCCACTGAGTGAGTTTGTCCCGTGATGATCCAGTGCAACCTTAGCAGCAAATCCTGGAAATGTAGCAAAGCCTCACTGAAAGGCCTGTTGGCCTCAGTCGTCCTCAGTTCAAGTGAGGAGCCCACTTATGTACTCCCGCCCCGAGACAGGGCTGGACCCCCTGACAGTGTGAGGGTGTCTCATCTGGGCAGCCTGAAAATGAAGCCACCCAGGGAAGGTCAGTATCACCTTCTCCCCTTCTGGAGATACAGCAACAGCAGTGGTGAGCAGTCCTTGCATGATCAAATGGGGACTCTGTTTAAAAAGCATTCTCAGTAGGGTATGCCAAAAAAAGGATAAATCATCTCTGGTGGGAGAAAGACGTCAGTAAAAATTCTTGGTTGTTTTGGCAAAATGCTTTTTAACGCATTTATTATGCATTGAAATTAAACTGCTGTGTTTGCCTTTTTTTTTTAAAACTCTCATGCAACTCCACATACTACAGTGGAGTTGCATGAGTGTAAGCGGGAGCAGAATTTGAAGCAATGTCATCTTATATGGCTTTCTGGTTTTGCAGCAATAACTTAATTTAGCTCCATTTGCCTTACAGTGTGTTGGACAGGTTGCAAGTCTGTTTTAGCAATTCAATAAAGAATGGACACAAACTTGCTGCAATAAGAAAAAAAAAAGTACTTTGAAGAAGTCCACAAGTATTTTACTAGAATCAGTGTCACTAATTCACTCACAGATTTTATTCCTTGACTTCAGAAAGGAAAAAATGCCCAGTTTCATCCTTCAGATTTTAGTGGACTGTAGCACTAGTGAATCCAGTTCTTTTGGTTTTGCTGGTTCTGTAACAGTATCTATTCACAAATAGAAATCGCATCAATACTCCATTGACCTAACTTAAAAGATCTATCTAAGACAAGCCATTTGCCCCTGCAGGTACAAAGAACTGTTTGCAGGTCTGGGTAAACCCAGTCTGTGTGTGAAGATACAGATGTTCCAGGTCAGCAACTCAAAGCCTTCTTCACAGACAGGCAGACAGCAGAGACGGTGGGGTGGAGGAAGCTGATAAGCATCTACTTCAAGGAAGCTGTTGAAGAAAGGCTAAGATCCATTGCTGGAGGATTCTCTTTGAAACCTTGTGGAGCTCCTTGTGGACATCTTTAGCTGTGGAGTCCAAGGGAGGGAAGGATTTCAGCTCACTTCAGCAGTCTCGAAGTTATGTATCTCATGTAAGCTAATTGTCCAAGGTCCCTTTACAGCCAGCAGGCAGAAACAGGCAGCTCCAGAGGACCTCTCTCCACTGCTCGAGAAGGGGCATCCTCACCCTCTGGAAGGGCTTGCAGGTGAAGCTGTGTGATACGGACTTGGCAACACCACTGCCTGCTCACCTCCCACCAGCCCGGCTCACAGCACAGCAGGTCTATTCCCTCCGGGAGCATTCACCCCCTCCAGTTTTACCTGACTAAAAGGGAGATCATGTGCAGTTTCCATGCCCTGGTCAGTCAGCAGGAGGAGCAGGGTATGGTCCCACGTGCAGCTGGGCACATCCAGCTGCTGTTGCAGGGAATCAGTGGTTTCTCTGCCGGGCTGGTGAGCTGAGCTGGATCGGTGTGGGGCTCATCCAGCGCTGGCACCGGCATTGGGCCGGGGCAGGCAGGGAGGTGTGGGAGAAGCGTCATCTAGGGAGGGAGTCTGAGCAACTTGCTACAGCTGGGCGAGCAGCTCCGGAGAGGACTAATTAGGGTGAGAAAGTTTGTGAGGACGGTTGTAGCCTCAACATCATCAAGCCTGGGATCTGGAGGCCATGTGTATATACCTATATGAACTATATGAGAGACACTGGAACAGGTTGCCCAGAGAAGTTGTGGATGCCCCATCACTGGAAGTGTTCAAGGTCAGGTTGGATGGGGCTTTGAGCAACCTGATTGTGGTGGGTTGACCCTGGCTGGATGCCAGGTGCCCACCAAAGCCGCTCTATCACTCCCCCTCCTCAGCTGGACAGGGGAGAGAAAATAAAATGAAAGGCTTGTGGGTCGAGATAAGGACAGGGAGATCACTCACCAATTACTGTCACGGGCAAAACAGACCCGACTTGGGGAAAAATTAATTTAATTTATTACTAGTCAAGTCAGAGCAGGATAATGAGAAATAAAACCAAATCTTAAAACACCTTCCCCCCACCCCTCCCTTCTTCCCGGGCTTAACTTTACTCATGATTTTCTCTACCTCCTCCCCCCCTGAGCGGCGCAGGGGGATGCGAAAGGGGGGTTTTGGGTCAGTTCATTACACGTTGTCTCTGCCACTCCTTCCTCCTCAGGGGGAGGACTCCTCACACTCTTCCCCTGCTCCAGCGTGGGGTCCCTCCCACGGGAGACAGTCCTCCACAGACTTCTCCAACATGACTCCTTCCCACGGGCTACAGTTCTTCACAAACTGCTCCAGCATGGGTCCCATCCACGGGGTGCAGTCCTTCAGGAACAGACTGCTCCAGCGTGGGTCCCCTGTGGGGTCACAAGTCCTGCCAGCAAACCTGCTCCAGCCTGGGCTCCTCTCTCCACGGGGCCACAGGTCCTGCCAGGAGCCTGCTCCAGTGTGGGCTTCCCATGGGGTCACAGCATCCTTCAGGTGCATCCCCCTGCTCTGGCATGGGGTCCTCCACGGGCTGCAGGTGGATATCTGCTCCACTGTGGACCTCCATGGGCTGCAGGGGGACAGCCTGCCTCACCATGGTCTTCCCTACGGGCTGCAGGGGAATCTCTGCTCCGGCGCCTGGAGCACCTCCTCCCCCTCCTTCTTCCCTGACCTTGGTGTCTGCAGAGTTGTTCCTCTCACATCTTCTCACTCCTCTCTCTGGCTGCAACTGCTACTCCCCTGTAACTTCTTTTCCCTTTCTTAAATACATTATCCCAGAGGCGCTACCACTGTTGCTGATGGGCTCGGCCTTGGCCAGCAGCAGGTCCATCTTGGAACCCGCTGGCATTAACTTTATCGGACATAGGGGAAGCTTCTAGCAGCTTCTCACAGAAGCCACCCCTATAGCCCCCCCGCTACCAAAACCTTGCCACGCAAACCCAATACACTGTTCTAGTGAAAGATGTCCCTGCCCATGGCAGAGGGGTCAGTCTAGATGATCTTTAAAGGTCCCTTCGCATCCAAACCATTCTGTGATTCTGTGTCTTTAAGGATTTGATTTGAGTAGCCTGATGTAACGAATGAACATTTTTTTCAATGCCACTAGAGGAAGGGAATGAGTTGCTTTTCCCCCTTCTCCCCTACCCACTTGAATTTTTCCGAGTTCATGTTGAGAGCAAGGAATTTTCTTCAAGTTTGCTCCCAGTGACAGTGGTAAGCCACAGTCTGTGATAAGCAGCAGCCAGGTAGATTAAGTTTCATGGCCAGACACTCATGCCCTGCGCAGAAGGACAGACCTCTCTCCAATTCTTCAGAGGGTCCATGAAGCGAGAGGCTTTGCGGTTACCTGTATTATCCATCCATAATTCAGCAGCAAGTACCATTTAGTATAATAATAACTACGGGTATATCTGCTTTTCTTACACGATTGAAATATCAAACTGTCATGGTTTAACCTCAGCCAGCAACTAAGCACCACACAGCCGCTTCCTCACTCCCCCCACCCAGTGGGATGGGGGAGAGAAATGGGAAAAAAAAAAAAAAAAGCCTCATGGGTTGAGATAAAGACAGTTTAATAGGACAGAAAGGAAGAAAATAATAATAATGATAATAATAATAAAATGACAATAATAATACTAAAAGAATTAGAATATACAAAACAAGTGATGCACAATGTAATTGCTCACCACTCGCTGACCGATGCCCAGTTAGTTCCTGAGCCACGATCCGCCCCTCCCGGCCAACTGCCCCCAGTTTATATACTGGGCATGACGTCATATGGTATGGAATATTCCTTTGGCCAGTTTGGGCCAGCTGTCCTGGCTGTGTCCCCTCCCAGCTTCTTGTGCCCCTCCAGCCTTCTCGCTGGCTGGGCATGAGAAGCTTAAAAATCCTTGACTTTTAGTATAAACACTACTTAGCAACAACTGAAAACATCAGTGTGTTATCAGCGTTATTTTCATACTAAATCCAAAACACAGCACTATATTAGCTACTAGGAAGAAAATGAACTCTATCCCAGCCGAAACCAGGACACAAACTCACGCTAAAAGGTGGGGTGTAAGAGTGGGGGTTAAAACTGGAGGCCCTGATGCAATACCTATACTGAACTGGAGCAGCATAGCAGGAAGAATATTAGATAGGTGCCTACAGCATGTACTAAATGTATGTGTACTAGCCTGCTAGTCTGTGTGGGTTTTGTGTGTGTGCTAAATCTTGGTTCCAAGTAAAGGGGACCAGTGGGTGGGATTTTGCGCTAAAAGCTTAATTCCGTTGCTTTTAGGCTATTCATCCTCTTCTGCATTCAAAGCTTGATGTGGCAGGGCTGGAGATAGGAATTTGGAAACAAAGTGGATTTCCTGGTGGGCTCGTTTGCATGACAATGTCCCCTTCCCTCCCGGCTCCCAGGAAGGGGAGGGTGGTGGCAGTTCAGGGAGCTCCGGGGAGGTGGGGAGGGAGGGAGGTGCTGGCAGGGCACAGCCCTGGAAGACCCTTTTCTCCTGCTCCTAAGCTTTTGTGCAGTGGCTTTTTTTTTATACAATGAGGTTTGACCCTACAGTCCTTGCTCTGTGGGGCTCTTCCCTCTGACTGCAGCAGAACAAGCCAGGACTGCAGAATCGGGTCCTGCTTTGCAGGATTCTCTGGGGTTTGACGGCAGCAGTCTGACCCTTCCTGGTGTCAGCCGATTTTCTCCTCCCATGAAAACAGAGTGAGTTTTAGACCAGGGCTTTTCATAATGTATGTGCATAGCTAGATGCAGTCACACTATCTGTGTAAAAATCAAAAAAGATGAAAATCCAGCCTTCTGCATTCAAGATTCTTACAGGACTAAATGGGTGCTTGTATTTTCAGCCTCATCATCCCTGAAGATATCAAGGAACTTCACTGCCTGGTGTGCAAGTGTAACTGAATGTCAGTGGTAGAAGTTATACAGCCACCCTGAAAGATGAATATATTCTTTTCTTTAAATCCTGAGGGGAAAATAATCTGTATGTTTTGGTCTTAAACCAACCATACCCTCATGAGCATCTGGAAGAAACTCCAAGTTTCAGGCTACTCTAAAAGTACTCACAATCCATTTTCATTTTCTCTGACAGTCAGGCGGGAGGGACACTAAAACTGCCAGCATCTAGAGGACCAAGGAGAATGAATGGGAGAGAGCTTGTGTCAAAACAGCCTTGTACCAACCTGTCTTCCCATGGTGAGGTGATGGGCAGGAAGATGCCTGTCACTGTCATGTTTGCTCCTTATTGAAATGTTCCCAAACAAGGTGCCCTTCAGCTAGGGACAGAAATGAGCTCAGTCCCTCCGGATGGTAATAGGACACTTTGCATTGATGGCGATTGCTGCATTTCACTCAAAACACTCCTAAGGATTAACTAGAATGAGATGCTGGCATGACAAAGACACACATATACTAGTAAAATGGTAAAAAGGGTAGCAAATTGTAGTAATTACCTTGCAGCTAGGAATTTAGCAAAGGTATGCCTAATGCCTGGGCTCCTTGCTAACAACCCGCCTTGGCTCCCACACACCGGTGGCCTCTCCTCTTAGGTGGGCTCACTGATTTAACACTGTCATGTGAAATTCAGAGCAACTGTTCTCAGCCTGTATTTAGCTGGGAAGATTTCAGACTGGAAGAAGGGCTTTGGTGCCTGAAGGCTTCTCTGTCTTTTCCAGCTGTACCACTGGGTTTAATAAAAAGCCATTCCTTCTCTGCACATTCTTCATCTAAGAATATTCTTAATTGTTCGTCGTGCCAGGGAAGCAGCTAAGGATGACAGGATGCTTCAATTGCATGCTTAGACTGACATGGCTACAGCAGTGGTACTATGTATTATGAGACATCAATTTCAGCCACTTTTTACTCCCCTTAGCATAAGCATGTATTTGAAACATAAACTTCTGAAATTTTACGTGTCACATACTAGGCAAAGGAATAAGCCGGACATATTTCTTCCATGTGATCATAAGAAACTGGTGTCTGCAGTCATTTAAAGGAGTCGAAGCCTGGCCCTTGAGCTCGCTGTAGGTATCTGCCAGGTTTAGGGACCCCCATTCCTCTACACACCCCTGCAGAAATGCCCATTGAAGGTTTCTTTCCTAGCTTGTCCCCTAATTGACTGCTACCTACACCCTGCTGAAGGCTGTGCAAGTGCCGTGGGGGCCCGGGGTAGCTGCCGTGCTCTTGCCTCTGGGCAGCTGATGGTGGGTGCATTTGGTGCCAGCCCCCCTCCTGCCCTGGGGGCATGCTGTTGTGCAGGGATGGGGGGGCTGGTGCACAAGCGCCTTGCAGGGAGGCAGGGTTCCCCTATACTATAGAGCAGACAAGGTGTAAATACTGCATTGATTCACCCTGCTGGTGATGCTAAGCTTGTGAACTCTTGGTTAAACTTTGGATTATTGGTTTATCTCAGGAGGCCAATTTATCAGCATAATCATCCCATTATCAGCATAATTGCATGACTGTTGTTGCACTGGTAAAACTCCCCGTGCGATTAGGAGCAATGCTGCCCTTTTGCAGGTTAGCTCCCTCCAAGTAGGAGCGTCCACGTGGCAAACTATGCCAGTGGGATGAGGACGTGAGGGTGGAAACACCAGCACACTCCTCCGCAGGCAGCAGCCGACTGGCCTGGAGCGACGATTAAGCTGGAGACGCAGCTCAAGCTGCAGTGGCTGAAAATTCACTGCAAAAGTTTCTTGTTTCTCATTTTGCTCCTTTGATCCGTTGAAAAGAGATCAAGTTTCAGGGGAAAATCAGCCAGGACAAGCCACAGAGGGCTAGAATTACTGGCATGTAAAGAAGCAGGGGGAGACAAGATACGTTTCAGGCTGCAGCCGGTCCTTACTCAACTAAAGCTTGAGCCCAGGACTGATGGAGGGCCACATCGGCTGCTCTTATTGTTAAAGATACAGATGTTTAAAATTAAAAGCAATTGTTTATTAGGCATTCCCAGATGGCTATTTCATAAAGTAGTCACACACCAGTCTCAGAGCTCGCAGCTCTTCCACTGTCAGACCATGTTAATTTTGTACGTGAATGGTTTTAATAAACCCAAGAAAAATATGCATTCTCACATGTTAATTTTGCAAGGCAATCCAGCAGCCGTGCTTTAAAAATTAACAACAAAAAAAAAGCAACTCAGAAAGTGCTCACATGCCAAAATTTGCCAGATTGGCGGATGAAACGAATGGGGGAGGCAGTGGCAGTGGGGCTGGGCTGTGGGGCTGGTGGGCTTTTCCAGCCCTGGTTAGTGGACTGGCTACGACTCGCCTCTTGGCATCACTGCTGGGTGGCACAGAGGATCGCTGCGTGCTCTGTGAAATGAAGCGGGGGCCGTATCCAGGCTTCAATCACCAGCTTCTCAAACCTACTACCAACAAACTGAAGCAAATTCAAGTAAAGGTTGCGAAAAGATTGCTTTCTTGTCCAGAAACATTTGTTGGACAATCTACTGATTTCAGTCTTTATGAAATTATAATAATATTGTCCTTACAGCCAATGTGTGTTATTGTTGTTGTTGTTGGGCAGATAGATACAACCTAATCATATTTTAAATCTTTGTCCACTCAGGGTAAAGCCCTGGTGGATTTGAGACTGTAACGTGTTTCTGGGCGAGGGAACTATTGCAGATAGGGTTATCAAGGTGTCTCAGCAACACTGTAGATAACACAGATGGGTGATATTTTTCTGGACAAAAGGTAGGTCTGCAAAATCATATGCAAATAGCTATGTTAATGGGATTTCATCCATAATATTGGCAGGATTTAAATTTTCCAGAATTTGTGACTTTCATAACTGTTCTGCAGAATTCTCTGACATCTCTCATAAAGCTGTTCAGCCTTTTTTGTATTTTAAACAACTTCGATTAGACAAATCCTGTTGTGCTTGAAAATGATGCTATAAAAATAATTAATGGCCCTGAAGTAAAAAAAAAAAATCAACCCACAAAAAACAGCAGTTCTTAAGAAACCATTAGATGTTTTCAGCAAAAATCTCCCAGTGCGAAAGGCGTCACGCCAGCAGTCAGCCACACTGTCTGGGCTACCACGGTGCTCTGGGACCGATTCCCAGCAAGTTGAGTCCCTTGGCTAAGGGTTGTAGATCCTAGAAAGTAGCAGTCCTGCTTTTTCTAATGATGCTTCGTTTGCTGAGGAGTTTGTTAACCCCTTCCCTTCCCTGTGACCCAAAGCTCTTTCACCAAGACGGTGGGTTGTGTCTCTGGGGAGCAGGGCACTGAATGGCAAAGCCTAGCCCATGGTGAGAGCCAGGGTTGTTGTTTTTATTTTTCTTTGCTGGATGTGTTATTTGCCACCAAGCAGAGGTTTGATCAACCAGAAGCTGCCTGTGAATTCAGCAGAAATTCATGCCAGTGTTTCATCTGAACTAATGTCACTGTTAGCCCACCCTTGGACCAGGCGACCTCCTAAGGTCCTTCCAACCTAAATTATGCTGGTTCTGTACATCAAGGGTTAGCTGTCACTCACAAAGTTGGGAGGGGGTCAAGCTCATCTTTCACCTATTAGTCCCTGGGTAGACCTATGTTCAGCAATCTCTCCTCTTTGAGGGACAGCTTCGATGTCAGGGTGACTGTCCTACCCACCACGCTACAGCTTACATGGGTAGTCACCAAGCCCACATGATGAGAAGTGACCTCTTTCCATCCTGCTAAAACTCTGAGGGCATTATTTAAATTGAGGGATGATGAGTGAGTTTCACAGGCGAAACAAGGACCAGAGTATCCAGTCTTCACCCACATGTGACACGAGATGAGTGAACTGAGCTGTTAGTGCAGAGGAGAAGACCTTCACCCAGCTTGCTCTGTCCACTGACCAGGGCTTCTCCAGACCCGCGGCTGTGCCCTGCGCTGGGAGGACATTTCCTTACTGGCCACTGGGGTTTGAGGCTGGGATCACTCCATGGCGTGTGCTCTTGCACCTATTTCTATACAGCTCTACCATGGGCCTCGTGTGCTTGCACATCACAACAGGCAGCGTTTGCAGGAGAGGTGAAGCAGGAAGGTCCATGGCTGGGGCCAGAGCCGCTTCCACAGCCCATGCAGCTGAGAGTGCCCTACCTGCAGTCAGGGACCCACTGAGATGCTCAGGCCCCTCGCGGCGGGGAGCAGCATGCTGATTTCTGGTGTAAGCAGAGCCCGGGTGACTCCCCATTCTCAATGCATAAATACAGCTTTGATTGCTGACAAACTGAGACATGCTGCATGATGCTTTTGTCTTCCGGACGGCAGCCAAACACCCAGTGAAATCTCACTCAATTGCTGCTTTGCCACGTAACAGCGTTTTCCTCGCATATTCCCCATGCAACGTGCAGTGCTGACAGCATCCTGGCTGTCATGCGTATCTGGACAGGGATCCACGTGCTCGAGCCGTGGCTCCTGCTCTTGTGCTGCCCCCTCGGCAGGACAGGACCACACGGGATATCAGCCATTCAGCAGACACGGAGGTCAGGAGTCCCCCCCAGCCCACCCACCACACCAGTGGGCACACACCAGGCCAGCAGCCCCTTCCCATCCAGCCACAGCTGACCCTGGTGTCCCAGGCGCTGCCCCTTTGCATGGGCATTCGCAGCTGATGCTGCACCTGAGAGCCCTGGTCCTGGCTGCAGACCCCAGCTGGATCCTGGCTGGGCTATCTATGTGCTCTCTCCACCCCAGGGCATGCTAATCCCCTGTGATTTTCCCATATTATCAAAATCCCTCTGGAACTCAGTCAGATTTTAATTTTTTTCCTCCCCTGACCTCTACTTCTGACATCAGAAAGCTGCTCTGAGCATCACCTCCTTGCACTTGAAATCTGATCTCCAACCTATTTGTTGCTAATAGATGCCCATTTATTAATATGCTAAGATTAATGAACCTTTTCCCTGGTATAGGAAAACCATATTGCTAAATTACTGAATACATGTATCTCCTGTCTGTACAAACTGAGAGGAGCTGTTGGATCAAATCAGTTCTTAAATGGGAAGCATTTAAGACTCTGCGCTGAGAAGGTTGTGTTTGACACTGGGATTCACGTCTTGCTTGTGCACTTCCCAGTCATTCCTGTCTGACCCTGACTGTTGTCCCTCATCCCACTCTTCATAAAGGAGTCTGACTGTTTTAGAAAGAAGGTAAATGTCCTTTGTCCTGGAAAGCACCTGAGTTTTGATCCTTTCCTAAATGTTCTTGGAAGAACTGGAGCCTGATGGATGCTCCCACCTTTACAGATGGAAAATTTTCAGCTGGACTTCTCCTACGGAGATGTTTCAGTCCCTGTTTTTCTCTTGAGCATCTCTAGAGGAGATTCATTGTCCCTGTGATGCAGCAGCACGTGTGCAACATTTCCCAGTGTAAGTACGAGCAGACAAGGACTATTAATTTTGAGTGTTACTCCCAGCTTTTCTTTTGGCTTTACATGGAACCATCTTACCTGCGTTTGACGAAGCTTTTGTTGCAGGGAACAGTACAGACACAAATATAGCACACTCCCCTGCTGCCGGGGAAGGCAACCAGGCTCAGACATGGTTTTGGGGGACAACTGAGGTAGCTGCAGCACAGGGAGCTGCAGGCTGTCCCCCCCCAGACGCAGGGGCACGTGCACGTGAGGATGCAGTGCCACTGAGTGCTGCTCCAGGGCTCCTCTGAGCAGCATCGTGTCGATCTGAGGGTGCACCATGCTCCTGAGCCCCCGTCACTGCCTGCCCCTCGAAGAACGCCTCTCACCAGCAGCGAGGCCAAACCAGAAGTGGGGAAGGTGAGAGGGAGCTGAGTCACTGCTGATTCTCACGCTCGGCTCATTTTTGTGGCCAAAACAACTGATTTTATTTTCCATAGCTGTCAGTCATAGAAAGCAGCTTTGTTTTTCTGTTTTAAATGAGGAAGCAAAAACGGTGGTGAAAGCCTGCAACTGCCTATTAGTGATTAGGACTGATAGAGCTAGACTGCACCTGCAGAACATTTATTCCTCCTACACCTTCAGTAACTCAGCTTCGTACTGTGAGATCAACAAATTACTCTTACAAAACTGCGCTGTCAAGCCTGAGGTGTGTGTCCTCTCCCTGCTCAGGCTGTAGTCACTAGCCTAACGAAGGGATGCTTCCTAGGTGAGTTCATGGATTAAGTGTGTGTAGGGCTCTGCTTGCTTTTCAAGCTTGCTCAACAGTTTAATCAGCTCTGGAAGCAGTTTGTATGAGCTTTTTTTTGTTTTAATTCTTTTTAAATTATATTTTTTTTTTAGCAGAGGAAAATATTCAGCCCCTCCAAAGCCAGCAGTGTTCCTCCCAGGCTGGAGAGGATTATCAGCCAGGCACTGCAGTGAGCAGCAAGCAGCTGGTGTGGAGGGAATGTGGGGTGTCCCCTCCTTTCACATCAAACATGTGGCACGCCTGCCAAACTCCCAAACTGCCTGATAACTGGATAAGAAATGTCACCTTTACCTGCATCTCTGCACAGCTCTTATCTGGCCACAGACATTAACGGCACCACGCTTGCCCTTCACCCGTGTCATTTTTGGACAGCTGAGGAAACTCTCAGCTCTCCCTGTTCATGTTTTCTCCCTTGTAGATAAGAAGTAAACGAGGCCGAGGAGGTCCCAGGGACACCTGACTCTCCTCCCTCTCCTCATGTTCATTTATAGCTGACTCACAAAGGTATTTTTTTTCCCCTCTCACTATTTCTTCTCCTTTTGATGATCAAGTGCCTGCTGTTTACAAGACCCAGAAAATGTGAGGCAAAGGAGATACCACCATGTTCATCAAATGAACAGCCTGAAAGGTTTTGGACTTGTGTCTGTTGATCTTATACTTACATGTATTGTTGTCCTGGCTGCTTTTCCTCCTTTCAGGCTCTTTAAATCATGCTCTTGGTGTTTCTTACCACACACAACACATACAGAGCCACCCTCTTCGTAGTAACCCCAGCTGGCAGCTAAATATTTAACAGTCGGACAGCATCTTTTTTAGTCATAGAGCTTGTATTTCTTGGGAGTACCCAAACTTGGGGTTTCTACACAGTTCATTTAATCCAGCAGCTGTTTTTGGTCTCTGGGGCTGTCACTGAGTCGCGGGCTCTGCCACAGCAGCTCGTGCTGGGCTGTCAGTGGGAGGGTTTGACGCTTCAGAAGGGTTTTTCTGGTGAAAACCTTTTTCTCAGGAGAAATAAGCTGGGCGTGAGATGTCCCCTCAATCTTTTCACGCCTTGAGGCTGGAGGGTTAATGTTCCTTATAAACGTTTCTCATTACTGGCTTGGTTGTGCCTAACACCCTCAGCCACCCTGAACATCTGCTCTGCTCTGCATCCTCCTCGGCAGGCCTGGCTCACACACCCTTCTGGGATTAGTTTCATGTGAAAACTGTTCGGGACAAGGAGGTGATTTAGAAATCCCCTGAAATAGCACTATCAGTGCAGCTCAGAGTGCAGAGGTGCTACACACGTTAGCTCGTCTCCCTCCCATATGGGACTAGCTACAACACATTTATGCTTGCATCACTGCTTCTACAGTACAGGGTTTATATTTCTTTTTGAGTGCCAATTTTGTCTGCAGACAAGGCGGAGAGCCTGACTCCAAAACACTTGTGGCGCTGAGTTAATTACGCATGATGTAGAAAGCATTTCCTCCTCCACTTGCAGTCCCTTCTGCACCCCTTGGTTTTGTGTCCCAAGAGTTTAATGGGTGCAGTGGCAGCTGCTGCTCAGCTCCTGGCTCTTGATGGGGATCAGAAGTTGCCGGCAAGGGCTGCCTTCAGGCACAGGCACCTGGAGCAGCAGCTGCTGGGGCAGAGGAGAGCCACCACCGCGAGCTGCCTCCCTTCCCTGGGCTCCAGCCCAAGAAAGCCAAGAGGGTTTACCTGGGGAGCCGAGGATGGTCAGAGCCAGCACCAGCAACACCCCAGGCTCATCCTCACTTCCCTGCTCCCTGATGCTGTAGGGTTTCCCTGCAGGTCTCTCTCTTTCCCTGTTAGCCCCTTTTTCCTGGAAGGGACAGACCAAGCCTTGTTTTTTCCTTTTCCTACAGGCAAAATTCAGCTGTGCCAACATCTGCCGAGATGCTCCATTGCAAACTACTGGCCTGAAGTTGTGTTGAAGGAACAACTAAACTTGCTTGGTAGGCATCATAAGGCAGCTTGCCATTGCTTAATTTTTTTAATAAGCTCCTTTCAGGCAGGAGAAGTGTGGCCTACTAGTGCGTTGCTGCATGGTGTCAGGAGCCCTCTGCTCTGCTCCTGGGCTTGCTGCTGATTCCCTTGGGCAAAGCACTTCATCCCTTCAGGCCCCCTCTCCTCTTGCACAATTCTTACTGTTTCCATCAGTTCAACTGGTATGTAAGAAAACTGGTTTCTTATTTTTTGGAGGGCCCAATGTAAAACACAGTTAAAAACACTCATGAGTTAATGCACTTTTCACAATCAAACCCTCCTAAAGTTAGAAGAGATTATCCTAACTTTGTCTCGCTGGTGTCTAGACCACCATATCTACAGCAACGCTACTGCTCCTGCATGCCTCTCCATTTCTTCTCTGCAGCCATAGCAGCACAATGACATTATTAAAGGCATTGCAAAACCCAGCCAGGCTTGTCGCTGCTGGACAAGGAGCCGCACTCTTCTGCGAGAAACATTAGGACTCAGGAAACTCGCATGGAGATATTTATAGTATGGCTATAATCCCTTCCTGGGAGGGAGGGACACTTATTTCTGAATACCAGAGAGCAGAAATAGGCCAGCTCTGAAGGTGAAAAGGTATGAACTTCTATTTGGGGAATACTGCATGACTGGAGTTGCATGAGAACGAAACTAGCAGTGGGTAGAGCCAGCACAGCCTCTTCTGCCTCGGCTCGCAGTATCTTTGGGACCTCAGGGCCAGATTCTGCCCTCTTTGTTCAGTGCTGAAAACTGACCTGAATATAAGGAAGGCAGAATCTGGTCATTGATTTTGGATTTCACCCCATTTTTGTTCATTTAACTAGATCTGTGCTAGGCCCCGAATGTTCCTCGGACGAGAATCTGAGAAGTTTTAGGTGCTGATGCAAAGTGACAGATCTGCAACTTGCGATCAGAACGAATATCCAGGACTGTGGTGGAGTTTCACCCTGCATTTGTGACAGCGGATGAAATTATGTATTGAATACTTACTGCCTTTCCAATAGCTGTGCTATTATTGACTTGGACCAAAGTAGCAAGGGCTGCTAGCCATTTTCACAATTCTGGCTTTTAATCATCACCAGCTTGTAAATTCCTCCTTCAGAGGCTGAACCTGCTGGAAAGATTTCCAAGGAGCTGACAGAAGTGTTTTATAGAAGCAGCCCCTCTTTTCTCCCGGGGAATTAAAACCCTATAAGTCTTCATTTTACTTGACATTCCAATTTGCAGCTTCAATGCCACAAGAAATGCCTTGGTTTTCAGTTTAGTGATGAAACTTGTGATATGGCAAGTGTAATAGAAAAATGAAGACCTGTAAAGGCCTAGTTAAGCTTTCCTTTGCTAATGTACATAGCCAGCCAGCCAGGAAGAAAAACCTCTCTTCAGCTGAGATATTTAGATATATACTTAATGTCAAACATGAAAGCCATGGAAATGCAACTGTGGTGTCTGGCTGCAAATACTGCGGTGAGCCTCGAACAGTGTGGCCGCAGAGCCTGATGGCCAGCCCAGACCACCTGCAACTGCAGCCCGAGCGCAGAAGAGGACGGTGTTGGCTCGTGCCCTCAACCAGGCGGCCGTGGTCTGCAGGGGCTGGTGCAGCAGCAACGTCTCTGCTCCATGACCGTCCAACACAGCTCAGCCTCTGCAGCGCTCACCTAATTCTTTATCAGGCCCGGCCTTGCAGCCCAATTCCCATATATGCCGTGTCTTCTTTGCCTACTGAAGTGACTCCCTTGCAGTCTCAGCAAGGACTCGCAGGCTTGCCATTGTTCTGACGTGTTGCCATGCCCCTGTTAAACACACTCTGTGATGGGGCAATGCTGCTCCAACATCCAGTTGCTTGGTGGACATCTAGGAACAATATATCACGAACACAGATGCTCTGTTAGGTTGGATTGATCATAACGGAGGGGAAAAGGAAAGTGTAGAAAGCCTTATCTGTCCTCGGAAAAGGTGTGCTTTGCTGCCCTGTTTTACATTCTCTGCCTGTGGGGATGAGTGCCCTGTTTACCAGCTGGAAGAGCTGGGGTTTGCCAGGGTGCAGCTGGAGAGACCAAAGCCTTACACTCATATTAGAGCACTTCTTGCTCTTCAGTCTAGAGGACCTTCCTCAGACCCAAGTGGCTGTGCCGAGAAAGTTGCAGTCACACAACCATGGTTGCAAATGAATTAATGGCTGCCTTCCTGGCCTGAGGGATTCATTTTCTTTTGATCTCCCTTCCTCTTCAGTCCTCTGAAATTTTTACAGGGAATGACATCTAAACTAAAAAGGAGATAAGTTTAATTGTGGGGGAAAATGAGCTCCTATAGGCAAGATTTTCCCAAGAAGCCCCAGAGTTGGCCATCTGGGGGCTTTCCTCTCCATTGCTTGGCATAGGGATGGTTTGTTACCTTGAGTAAGAAGGGGCAGGATTTGATTTGATCCACAAACCCCTCATCTCTCCTGCAATAGCCCTGGGCTGCTGTAAGCCAGCTGGAAGGCAGGGACATCCTACTGTGCTTCTGTATTATTTTCTTCTCAGCCACTGGCAAATCAAAGCCCCATAAGGGCTGACTTTTTAGTCAAAGAGGGGGTGCCCAGGAGGCAGTTGTGCCATGAATGGAGATTTATCTTTCACCTTTTGCTCATGTAACAGGGAGAACTTGATGCATGGAAACATCCCCTTTCCTCCATCATCTCTTGAATCCCTTATTTCAAACCTGCAGAAGGCTTTTTAGGGATTCCCTGCTTTCAGCAGTGGGCCTTTGGGATTGTGTGTAGGGATAGAACAATTTTCTCTTGGTGCTGGCTTTGCTCTTTGTTTCAAGGCTGTCCAACGTGGGAACAGCACCAGTGCAGCTGGCCCTTGCAAAAATGATCCCTCTTAGCAGAGGTGCTTTTCCCAGCAGGCAAAGGGAGCTGTAATGCTACTCTGACTGATAAGTTCTGTGTTGGACGAGGGAGAGTGTTGTAATTCTGTAGCTCTCCCTAACCCAAGACTTTAAGTGGCACAGATATCTGTAACCTTCATTTCTCCAGACCATCCTTACTTTCTGCTATGCAGAAGACACAGCAGGAGTAGCCTTAGCAATTAAATGCCAAATGAGCCAAGAGTGGGCAGTCATAAAGACTTATGTGCTGGGGACCTTGTCCCAAAGCTACACCTTGTATTTTCCATGCTCTTCACCTTCAGTCTGCTGTTTCCCCCAAAGTATGGCTTGAAGCAATGAATCATTAAAACTGAGATAACACTTTGGTTTTCTCTGGGCTTCCACAGGCTGAAGGAGGAAGCTGTGTTGTGAGGTGGGGCCCCAGGGCTGAAGCTGATAGCTAAGAACTATCTCTTTGCCTGTGCCAGTCATTGCTTTCTTTGCTTCCCTTATCAAAGGCTGGTGGTGCCTTTGCTGGTGCACCAAGGAGGCTGTGTGAGGAGGCAGGGTGCCTTTTAAAACTTCTCAGACTCTTTGACACAGCTGATGATTTACGTGCGTGTGCTCAGGTGCTAAATGACCTTCCTCTAGTGTTTGAAGTTTGGTGAATGAATAACCATCTCGCACCTGGGCAGGGCGGCAGACTTTGCGCTGTGCTGAGAGCAATGATGAAACCCGGTCAGGCTTCTCCCGCATTAAGGTGACATGAAAGCAGCCTTTCCCCCTCTGACAGCAACCCTAAAACATGTCCTTTCCTTCATGCCTGCTCCTGAAAACCCACAGAGCTGATTTTCAGTGCTTTTGTTGCCTACTGAGCCATCAGCCCCACTGCACTCTCAGTCCTGGGATTTCTAGGCTGGAGGTGAAACCATCCAGGTCTCCAGGCTCAACCCTCCATGTGCCTTCAAGGAGGAGCACTCATTTGAGGCAATGGGACAGAGCTGAGTCTCTTAGCCCTAAAACAAAAGGAAGGTGCCCTCTGACAAGACAGTGCTGTCAGCCGTGGCAAAGCTCACACGTCCCCTAAGAAGGGGGGAAATTATTGCTTCGTTTTCAAGGCAACATCTAGGTTTATGCATTCAGGGCTGAATCTCCATCTTTGGGTGGCCACACAGTCACTAAGTTCGATGCTAGCTGTATGTACACCTGTAAAGGATGAATTTGTCTGCTGCCACGGTGGACTCAGCAGGCAGATAGGTCTTTCCAGGAAAGGGCAGCATTGTCACATGGTCACAATTACACGTGATTGTCCCCATCTCTAGGTTCCCTGCAGGCTTTAGAGGAGTGCTGGCTGTCCTAGCCCACTGACCCTCTGCCATCTGGATCTGCTGAAGCAGTCTCCTCCCAGCCAAAGCACTTTTCTGCTATTGCATGCAGTCAATATGCCACTCAAGTGGACCAGCAGATGCCTTACACAGCTCTGTGAGCTGCTGAATTTACGCTGATTTATTTGTGCTTACGTGAGCCCTGTCTGTAAGCGCAGGTAACACATGATGAGAGCTTTGCCAAGTGCTTGTCCCGAGGATGCAGACTGCTTGGTGCAGTGATGAGGGAGGGCACCTACCTTCCTGATGCAAGGTACAGCCAGCCGCAGGTCGTTGTGTGCTGCCTGGTTTGGAGGTTGGGCTGTTGCCACCGAATTAGTGCCACCAGCATCCCAGCTAAGCTCTCAGGAGACTCTGAGCGGATGTGCCAAGGAAGGACCAGCCCTAAAGAGTCGCATGTGCTCTCATTCCTGAGGTCAGTTGCCTTTCACTCAGCACAGGCTCAGAAAACTGCATGATGTCTCTGCAAACAGAAATTGCCAGTCTTGTACGTTGGCAAAACACAGCCCTTAGTGACTTTGCACTCATATAGAAAAATTTGAGTTCAAACAAAATTGACTTTCCTGCTTCTGTGGGTCAGAGGGCTGCAAATATATTAGATTAGTCCCCACGTTGCCATGGGAATGCTGTAAAAGAGAGCTTTGCTGTGGAAGATGGGCAGTGTTTGCTCCTGACATGGCCAAAGCCAGTTGCTTGCCCTTAGGAGCCCAGGGGAGCCCTATGCCATAGGACAGCCTCTCAGGCAGAATTTAGGATTGCAAAGTCTCTGCCTGCCTTAATTAGCAAGTTGCATAATGCTTCATTGGGCAAAGAATACCTGAATTGTGAGTTTGCGCAGAAAAAAGGCAAGTAGGTGGATTAAAAAAATGAAACTTCTATAATTAACTTAAATATCTATGTCATGTTATAGTTTGACATGGCAATTTGAACACATGTGCCTAATTTCACTGTGCTTTTTTCAGTCTCCCCTACTTGGTTATGTATAACATTAAGTAATGGGCAGGTCCATGTTGCATAGGAGATGCACAGGGAAGTGCCTGTGAGGAAACGCCTGTGTGTCAGAGGGCTCGATGACAGGCATCATATGTGCCACGGACTGCTTGGAGCACATTCAGTGTCAGGCTGAGGTTGTGAAAGGAGTCCTGGAGTTCAGTCATATCCACAGCACCTACCTGTTCAGTTCTCATCAGGGATCATCTTTGACTTTCTTCCTCCTGATCCACACAATTGTGCCTTTCTCCTGATGCTGGGTGTACTTGGACAGGAAATCTAGTCTGGGAAAAAAACCAACCCAACCACAGGAAGCTTCTTTGCTCTGCCCTTCCAACTGCTGCTATTTTTTAATGCATATCTATATCCCAACATCACAGCTTAACCTTAAACGCTTTTGATGTTTAGAAGCGGTCAGATAACATTTGCATTTCAGTTTTGTTTGCTTTCCTGGCTAAGACTGCAAGCATGGACGCCATGTTCACACAAGAGAGGTTTCACTCATGGCATGTCTAGCCAGGAACACACACAGTAGTGCCAGGGGACTCAACAGGAAAGCCCAGTTGTGTGAGGCTGCCAGCCTTCATTTGCAAAGAGAGGGTTCAGAGCATTCAGACTGATGTCCAGATCTCTTATGCTTTTCCAAACCATAATTTTAAATATTTTGACAACTATCCATCACTAGACAAATAATCTTGCAGGCACAGTAAGCCAATTAGGTTAGCCTTATGTCACTTTTCTCTGAATAACCCTCATTTTCATGTGTGTTTAGGACATTTAAATTCTCACCTCTCTTTGAAGCACCCTGAAGCTCATACAGACACATCAACAACTTGTGTGTCAAGGATGAGAGTCATGATTATCTGCCCTTGAAGCTGTCCAAAAGTCTCCTGCTTTGAACATGAGCTCTCCTTTGAACAGCAGATTGTGTTTAGACCTTATCACTAACTCTCTCCAATCTTTAAGAAGTCTCTAAAATCAGCTTACTTCTGTTTGTGGAGCTATCTATCAGCTGCCAGCTCTCTGCCTCCTCTGTCCACAGCAAGTTCCCAGCTGGCAGCTGCCACCCAGAGAGCTCCACACTATCCTCTCACCATGCCAGGGGCTTAGAGGTGGTCAACAGCACCGTTGCCACCTTCCCAGGTACTCATGTCTTGGGACTTCCCTGTGATTGAGATGCTGCCAGGAAAGCAATGCGGAGCATGGCAGTGAGGAGGCCTCTGCGACAGGGATGAAACCACCCGAGTAAGTTCGGGTAAGGGAGAGGAAAGGAGCTCTGTGAAAGCCAGAGCAGAAGGCATCAACAGCTCCCACAACCATGAGCTGCCGCTTTGCTTGCTGCCTGTCCCCGCAGGCTTATGCCTTCCTGTTTGCAGTCGCACCTTAGCTGGGAGAGGGCATGGAAGAGTGAATGTGGTCTGTGTTTGTGTGTGCATGCTGGGGAAATAGGGGAAAATGCTCGAGACCTTCTGCAAAGCCTGTTTCCTTTGGACTCCCCAGTCAGAGATAGGGAAAGGTCTCTCTGCTGGCTGCAAGGCTCCAGGGGCTGCACCTGCGTACACCCTGAGACTGCGCAAACTGTTTTAGGAAGGTGCTGGAGCCAGAACAATCTTCTCATTTCCGTCTTCACAACCCTGTGAAGTGACTCACCCTCTCTGGGAGTTGTTCCCGAGGGCAGGAGTGGGAGCGAGGTGTCAGAAACTGAACTAAAACAAAAGTTAGGTTCAGGCCCAAGAAAATTTTCTGCTGCTGCTGTGGGTGGATAATGACACAGCCTCCACAGACACAAGGCAGAGCAGCACAAAACCCAGGCAGCAGGGTGAAGAATACAGGTGAGAACTATTTAAAACTGAAAGGCTGTGCTTTGGATTTTTATGTGAAAGACCTAATTATGAGGACTTAAAATCCTGTCAGAGCAGCTACTTCAGATGATTGAGTGCCAGGTTGCTCACAGCATGGAGGAACATTCCCAGGTTGTTTCAGACAAAGTGTTTAAGGACCTGTTTCTTCATCCCTTTTCACACAGCCTAAATTTTCTTATGCCAACAGCTCATGGAGATCAAGGCTACTGGGCTAGCAATAACTGCTTTGCAGAAGCTGATCACTCGACTTGGTTGAAAGGTTTTGGTCTGAGTTTTTTGCTGTTGCATGGGACAGGGCAATGCAGGACAGAGACAACTCTCACACCAGACTGCAGCACAGTTGGATGCAACTCCAGCAAGAAGATGGAAGTTGTATCTGCTGCCTGGATTTGATTCAAGCCTTTTAACTCCCTTCAGCAATAGTAGGAGTGTGTTGCAGGTATTAGTAAGCTCTTACCCTGGCAGATTTCAAGCTCTTGGGGGTTATTAGGACAGAAATTCAATAAATACTGCTCTGTGTCATGCTTTGGCTATGCCAGGACAGTAGGATACTCTTGGAAGTGGCTATTTGCCAACACAAAAATACCAGTGTTACTAAGAACAGTTGTGGCCTTGTTTCAAATGGTTACTTGCATTATAAAACCGAGATTTGCCTACACGGTGCAGCAATCTCCTTGGGTTAAGAACTTCCCCTTCTTTTTTTCACTTGCCTATCCCACAAAATACTCTCCCTCCCCAGAAGCACAGGCAAGAAACCTTCCTGTGAGTCACCAAGACAGCTCCCACATGGCACGTGCTCCCTTTCCCATACCGTCAGATACCGGATTTAGGTAAGGCCACACAGGAGCTTTGCTTTTAGCAGAGCAGAGGATCACAGACACATCCAGTGCAGATCACCACAGCTTTTCACTCCTGGTCCCTCTCGGCTGTCTGACACTAACTCTTGTCTGTTCAGAATGCTGTGCTCAGTGTAGGCTCAGATATGAATCTAGACAGGCATAGCCCCAGCAGTGCAACTCCCTGTGAATGGGATTAAGCATAATTAATACTGACATGGGATTAAGCATATCTAGTCTGTCTGAAATCTCCCATTTATGTCAAGGGGTCTACACCTGTACAGGTATGCAATAACCTACCCACATCTCTCTTGCTGCAAAGATAATTTTGTTTTATCTTTCTCCCACTTTACCTGGGGAATAACTCAGTATTGCCCTTTTTACATAATGGAAAGCTCCAATTTTTAACTCCTTAAACTTCCCCTTTATTAGACAAAACAAACCCCGGTTCTTCAGCCTTTGCCTGTAGGTCATAGTCTTGAATCCTTTCATCATTCTGGCTGCCACGCTTTAGTCTCCCCAGTTTATCGATGTTCTTTCTAATTGAGCCACAGTGGTCTAGTTGAGGCTTTTCCAGCGTGGGCCAGAACAGAATAATTATCTCCTGTCTCACAGAGAGCCTCATATTGTTGACGCATCTTTATTTTCTGATCCATTATAACTCCAGGCCCTCTTTTGCTGCACTGCTGCCAACCTGCATGTTCCTCATTTGTGTCTGGTTAATCCTTCTGAAGTTTAGTATTTTGCATGTGCATGTACTGAATTAAATCTTGCAGAGTTTTGTTCATTTTTGATTTTTTTTCAAGCTTTTTGATCTCTGAACTTATCTACTGGGCTGTTCTTGTCGCCAGCAAATTTTTAAAGTGTACCATCTTGTTCATCATCCAAACTGTTCATAAAAATATGGAGTAATACTGGATCTAAAGCCGAGTGCCACAGTACACATTTTAAGTGTCTTCTAAGTTTGGTGTACCAGCTGATCATAAAAGACCTTTGAGGACAATTACATGACATACTCTGTTCTATAAATGAAAAACAAACATTTTTGTAGAAGTATACTTTGCCTATGGTACAGACGAGGGCTCCCAGGTTTTTCTGTTCAGCTGTCAGCATTAGTGGCAATCACAGAAATGATAGCACTAGCTGATTGGACAGCATTCGCCATGCAGAGATTTCCTCGTGTGAGTCTGAAATACCTCGCACAGTGTATATGGCACCCTCTGGAACAGCCTGGCTGGCATTTTTTTGTCCTCAGCCAAGCCAATTTTCAAATGCCAAAACTTAGCAGGTGCATGGAAGGGCCAGGGAAAGGGATGAGAATTCCCCCAAAAAGGAGTGATTTTTTTTTTTTTAAATGACCTGAACTCACAAGCCAATGTCTTACCTTGCAAATGCTCAGAAAGGGTATTTGTTGCCTTTGCATGTAAGCTTTTGGAAACCCTTCATGAATCAAACTGGTGGACAAGGGAAAAAATTCACTGTATGTTAGCTCTGCTGTTGTGTTAATGGGTGGAGGTTGGGCAGCTGAGAAGAAAACTGCCGCTAACTTCTGTGCATTAGATCAGGTGAAACTTATTGGTGATAAAGGCAAATTGAGCCTGAACTGAGAGCAACAAAACATGCTCAGTATGGAGAACTTCCTGGGGAGTGGGGTGGGGTGGGCAGAGCAGAGGACTAAGCCTGGAGCATCATTTATGGCTGTCAAGGGTCATACTGCATATTCCTCTAGTGGCAGGTGGCGGGTGACTCTTGCTGGAGCCTCTGAGGGGGTTTCTGTGACTGTTTCCCTTTGTGGGTGCAGTGAACTGGTTATCATGGCTCGGTGGAGGAGCACTTGTGCAAAAGTCACAGTTTGGTTTTGTTCTGGCCACCTTTTTATGGTAGAGAACTGCCATTTTGTTAAATGTTTTTAAACATACATTTGTAACTCAAGTGCTTGCCGTTGCTCATGTGCTCCAAGCAGGACTTGCAGTTCTGCTAATTTGCAAGTCAGTGCTTGTTGAAAAACAAATTTGCAAGAGATGCTTAGATCCTGCAGTGCTCAGGGTCACCAATCCCCACGGTCTGGAGAAATGCCTTTCCATCTCAAAGTTGAGAGCTCATCCATTTGCCTCAATGTAGTAACTTTATATTTTTAAGTAGGTTGTTAACTTTAGCTTTCATCATGACCCCTACGTATTAAAAAGGACTCTGAAAGACAAATAATAGACAGGTGATGCTTTTTCTATGAAATATAGCAGCCCTGTCCATCTTGTGAAACCCTGGTTCTGGTCTGGTCCCAGAGCAATGAGACCCTCTGGGATAGGACATAAACGTACATCCTTCCTTCTGGTGTGCGCTCTGGCCAGTGCCTCAGTTGAGTCCCTCGTGCAGCTCAGCCCATATTGCAGCCAGGTCTGGTCCCATGGCTCCTTCCCTGGTACACTGCCACAGTGAGATTTTCTGAGGGGAAGCAGGAGAACACAGGAGAGGTGTAAGCGAGTGTCCTGAAGTGAATGGTGAGCTGCAGGAGGACAGCGGTTTTGCTTTGTTTGTGTATCGTGTAATGTGATGGGATACTGAGCCATGGCCAAGGGTCTTCAGCATTATTGCACACAAGTTATAATTTTGTCCTGGCTTTATGGAAAGCATCTTATATTACAAAACATCAGGGGATTACCTTTGTTTTTATTCATTTCTGTTATGTGAAAGCAGGCAGACTGACTTTAAAGTTAGTTCAAAGCTGAGCAAGTAACTTCTTCTCTGTGAACTTCTACTCAAATAGCAACAAGTTGCAATTTCTTACAGTAGAGTTATACTGCTGATTCTGCTGTATGTTGACTTTTATACCAGGCTCATCTGCTCTGTTTTGAGCACCTTCTAGCAATGAATTAAATGTTACAACAAATTCACACAGGCTCTGAACACAGAGACATTTATGATACCACCTGAAATGGCAGAAATCTGCTGCGCAGCATTTCTAAACAAAACCCACAGTACTCAATTTGAATGGAGAAGGGTCTTGTGCATGCTTCCCACAATAAACAGCCTTTGGACTGGTGTGCTAAAGGCAAGTAGACAGTAACAATAAATCAGGAAATTACAGGAAAAGAAATAGTAATTTCCAGTAAAAAATAGCACACATTTGGAGCATCTGATTCAGTAAAGTCTGTTAAAAATTACAAAAGTGAAAATTCTCACTCAGGGTGATAATTTATCCTTTCTGCTCAGGATCTTCAGGCTCTTTCAAATGCTAATATGACTCTGAAATAGTTCTCTATCTCAATTTGATGGTAATAAGAAATACAAATTTGTGGGTAACTAGCCTG